>NW_027175909.1:2432500-2870000 GCF_023055335.1 Clinocottus analis
GCCTTGATAAAATTGGAGCGTACCACTTGATAGTGTTCCATTAGTCCTGCCCTACACTGGGCTTACATCAGCTGCTAGTAGAGGGGAGGGGGGTCAGTAGAGGGGAAAGAAGAAAAAAACATGAAAAATAATGAAAGGAAAGGAATGAAAACAAGAGGAAAGAGAAAAAGAGGAGAGGAGAGGTAAGAAAAAGGAACAGTGTGGAGGAGGAGAGTTGGGTTCAGTGCACTCTGACTCAATGTTCCTAGATGCTTTGGTGCAGATGTGTTGTCTCTGTCCACAGACAACTTTGGACACGAGGCCGAACACATGGAACGCTGATGCCCAGGTTGTAGAGTGTGGCCACACACACACACACACACCCACACGCACACACACGCACACACCTTTTTTACAGTGTTGTTCAAATGAGACGGTAGGTGTTGAGTTAAAGGGACGTCACACTATCAGGTCATTATTTGTCTGTGTATTTTAATTTTATCTTTTATGAGTAGACATGTTAATTTATACGATTTAGGAAAATTAATGAATAATCACTTTTTACTTGATGGCTGGTCTCCATTTATCCACATCGGCCTCTAAGTCGAGAGCGTCGGTCATGTAGGTCAACAGCACAATTCATTTGAATGTAGTATTTTAAGACCACGTAGGTGTATTCCTAATCTCCTTTACACACTCCCAGACGTCATTACCTCTGATTTATGAGCACTTACCATTTACATTCAGCTAAGCTAAGTTGTCTCTCTACCTTTTGAGATGCTCGTAGCACAGAATTGCTACAGTTCAGGTTGAGGTGTCCACCTGGGGCACATTTTCTCATTACATAAGGACAAGATGGCCAACTGACACTCAAATGCAATTCTTTGTGTAGTCTGTGCACAGGTAGAGAGGACTTTTCTTTGTTCCTGTCAGAGGTGGAAATGACCAAAGGTATTTATTTGTTAATTGACTCCTAAGCCCGCCCCCAGCTGCTCCTCCATCAAGCTTTCAAAGCTGCACTTTGGCACCCACAGTGTCACTAACTGCACTTTCTGAAGAAATATTAACTATTTCTTTGAAACTATAACATGAATTCAAAGGAAAGCAGACAGAAGAGTGTACTATATGTAAAGAAGAACCACATCTAAAAATCCAAAACATAAAAATGTTACTTAAAAAGAAAACAAGAAATTGAATATTATCACCTTGGTCTTTGGGAAATTGTGATTTTTGTTTAAACTTCCCTGATGAACCAAACGAGATTCCCACTAATTTTGAAATGGATTTGCCGGTTAATTAATCAGGTAAATAATCGTTAGCTGCAGCCCAAGTATTCATGGGTTATCGTGACATGACTTTGCCCAACACTTTTCCAGCTGTCAACTTACTAAGATATAGAATGGTTATAATATAAGCCAAAAGGACGGGAAAGATGTATCTGAAAACAGGAATCACAGTTGGTGTTGCTGTCCCATGTGCCTCACAAAAAGAAAGCAGCCTCCGTTCCTAGATGTCTCCATTACAAGCTTCCAGCAGTGATGAAGTCAAAGGTCACATGTACCACAGCTCAGACCGCTGATGAAAGAAAATACATACACACGTCTGTCAAACAGACAAAATTCATTTTGCTGATTGCTTACTGTCACACACACACACACACACACACACACACACACACACACACACACACACACACACACACACACTCTCTCTCTCTCTCTCTCTCTCTCTCTCTCTAATCTCTTTCTTGACACTCCATGAGGTCGCAATCATACTTTCATTTTCTGATTGTGTCATTTGCCCCTAAACCAGAACTCACACAGCTCCCCCCCCCCCCCCCCCATGCACACAAACACACAAACACACACACTCACTCACCTCCTGAGCGACGATGGACGAGATGCGAACGGCCCTTCGGACCCTGGCGTTCCTACCCCCATCCTGGAGGCTGTTTCGTCCGCTCAGCGACATCTCGCTCATCTGGTCGACCCAGGATCCCCGGCCCATGCGCAGGGGGGGCACGTCCCAGCGGGCCTCCCCCGTGCCCCCCCAACTGGCCCCACGTGCTCGCGCCCCGCCCGCCATCTGCGCTGCCCCGTCCTGCCACCCCGTCCGCCGCCCTCACCCCTCCGCCCTCCCCGAAAGACGGAAAGGGCGAAGGCGGCACCACCGCTGGCACGGTTGGCACCGTCACCGTGCCCCCGAGGTCTCTCAGTTTCCTCCTCCACCTCCTCCCTCCCCCTGTGACTGCTGCGGTTACTGGTTGGCCCCCAACGTTCTGTAGCGGGAAATAGTTTGGGCTCCTGGGGTTCGTTGCTCTGCCTTCCCTCCTCAGTGTCTTCTCTCTCCTGACTACTCTTCCCCAGTATTTCCCGCCCGTTCTGTTGGTCCGTCCTTCATTTATGTCTCTCCGTCCGCGTTTCAGTCAACCTCTCAGGGGGCCGCTGGAGAACAGAACTCGTATCAGATCCACAGCTGTAGCCGGGCTGACTGAGAGCTCAGCCAAACTGCTGCTGCTGCTGCTGCTGAGACTTCCCTCCACTCAGCTCTCTCTCTCTCTCCCTCCCTCCCTCCGTCCCTCTCGCTCTCTCGCTCCCTCCCTCTCTCTCTTTCTCTCTCCCTCCCTCCCTCTCTCTCTTTCTCTCTCCCTCTCCCTGCTCCAATGTTGAAGCTCTCCCTCTCTTCCTCTACACAGGATCTCTCTCCCTCCCTGGTTTTGAAGGGATATTTTTCTCCTAACTGAACTCTCTCTTTATCCAGGATTTCCTTTTGTTCTCACTTTCAATACACCTGCTCTCTCTCTCTCTCTCTCTCTCTCTCTCTCTCTCTCTCTCTCTCTCTCTCTCTCTCTCTCTCTCTCTGCTGCTACTGTCTGTAGCTTTGCTTCTTTTTTTCTCTCTCACCCAATCTCTGGTTCAACTTTCTTCAACCTTAACATCCCATTCCCCCCTGTTACTGTCCATCTCTCTCCCCATCTACTAAAAAAGGGACATGGGCAGGTTTTCTCTCATAACTCACCGTCCTTCCCCTGAGTCCTTACAATCAACCATACATACCGTACATCTCTTTTTGCTTCTTTCTTTAATTCATTATCTACCCCTCTTCTGTTTCTCTATGTGTTTCTTGTCTTGAAGGCCCATTCCTCCTTTCTTTGGACGTAATTTAAACCTGACGGTATCGATTGAAGCTCAAACAGGTCCATTAAAATGTGTCTGCACAGCCGTGTGCACATCCACTTCACCTCTGCAGGTTAGCTGCTGGATACAAAGAATATCAACAAAATCTATATATTTGTGTGCCGAGCGTGACGTGTTTTCAGCCGTAGTTATTTGGTTGTAACAAATAGAAGCAGAGAATAATAATAATAATATTTCCCTCCATCCCCTCTCCATCTCTCTAAATCTCAGCCTGTGACCTCCTATGTAAAGAACTCCAGCCCTCCTTTGTCCAGTCAGCCCTTGCAAACTCTCAACATCCTCCTCTTCCTCTCTTTCTCTGTCCTATACCCCTCATCCCCTTCTGTTCGCTTCTCATTACTGAACATACTGCTGGATTAGTGTGTGTGTGTGTGTGTGTGTGTGTGTGTGTGTGTGTGTGTGTGTGTGTGTGTGTGTGTGTGTCTGTGTGTGTAAGAGTGTGTGTGTGTTTTACGCTCTCAACAAGATTTGTGCCTACACAGCTTTTTTTTTGGGTCTGTATGTCTCTTTCTTCATCTCTACCCCTGCTCTTCAATTTCTCTCTTTCTTACTTTCTATTTTCCATTATTAACTAAAAATTGCTCGGACTTTGTCCGAGCAATTTTGAAAATAAGACATTTCTAACCCACTTCACGTTTATCTATCTCCTTTTCTCTTTCTCTCTTTTCATGTGGATTTCTCATCTGGATGTAACACAGACTTTGCTACAGTTCAAGCATAGAGTGTAAATAGAAGTTGGCAAAGTAGTGACCTGTCAATCACAGTAGCCCGCCCTAAATCATACCCTGTTCATGGTGTATTTGACTCTAAATGGACTATAATTTAATGCTGTATTGAAGAAGACTTGAAACTAGAGATTGAGACATACATTTATGTTTACAATGTTTACTGAGGGAAGAAATGAAGAGAGAAGTAGAGTCATTTATAGAGACTTCTATACAACCAGAGGAGTCGTCTTTGTTGGCCAGTCAAGAGAATGCACTTTTAGCATTGGCTTTTTATCTCAGAGAGTTTGCAAATGGAGTTGGAGCAGCATTAATGAAAGCGATTAACGGTGAACATCTTGAATAACGTCAAGACGATGCTGCTCGACTTAATCTGCTGCTAGAAAATCTTCCGATTCATCTTCTGGATCTTCGTGTCTCTGAGTACGACAGTGAATTCCTGCCACCTCTATTGATGCCCACCTGTAACCGTGTTGACCTTTAACCTCTTTCATGGTGGCAAAAGAAAAGAGGATTTCCCCACAGAGATTAAAACAAGTAATGTATAATGATTCATAAGCCCCAGAGGGTTCCTTCAGACCAACTCTGAAATGTTTGGACTGTTCTTAAAATAATGCGGCGTGGATAGTTTTTATGTATTTATTTTCCCTGAAAATGCAACATCCTTAAAGGGAAATAACTATCCTCGCATGCATCATCAACACAATCAGCAGCATTGTTAGAGAGGCGTATGACAGAGATCAAGAGTACTGAGCTGGTGATCGCTTGCGAACAGGACGGTGTGCTTCATCAGCCTGCCATCGCTCTTTAGTACGAACCACGTTCCATATTGATTTGGTGGAAGACTTTTTATGACGGTAGGTATTCATACCGAGTGATGCTGGCTTCTGCTGACCTAGTTTGTGTGTGTGTGTGTGTGTGTGTGTGTGTATTTGTGTGTCTTTGTATGTGTGAGTCATGCAGTAGAACACTCAAACGTGCTCCCTGCTTTGAAAACACCTGAACTGAATGGAGATGAGGCAGCAACACTGAACAGGAGGGCATCAAGGTTCTTTTTTTTAAATTTTTTTAACACCGTCGCCAAAGAGGGGAAAACTTATTGGCCCCTAAATATTTCTTGATGAATCACACTGAGAATAGTCTGCTTCATGAGTCTCTGTACTGGACCAAAATAGTTTCAGGCAGAACTGTTAGATTTAAGACACAAGATTTCTTTGCTGCAGAAAACCACATTGCGGTTACCGAATAAGTAACATAATACACTGCACAACAACATCGGTTTCTACTGTGTAAATAATATAACACTACATATTGTACACACACATACACACAAGTCCAATTTTTCAAATGTAACTAACGCAGCCTAACAACCACCAAAGAGCCACATACAGCATGACTGAGAACATCACAAAGTTGTTGACGTCTTCATCAGTTCCTGGAACGGGCTGACAGCTCGTCGCTCCACCAAACCGAATGGATCTCTCTGTCTTCTTCATGCGGGAGGCTTCATAAATAATAAACCCAGCAGCAACGCAGACTCGGACGCCAACACGGCTGCTGTGATGGATGAGGCCAAGTGTGACCCTCGCTGCCTTCGTAGATATGAAGTGCAAAGCTGAAATACGGGAAAGACCTTGAGCGAGGATCATTCAACGTCCTAGAGCTGGTGTGTGCTGCTGCAGTCACGCTTTGTGTTTATGCAGACCAAATACTGCTTGTGTTGGAAGACACTGCACTGCTGCAAAGATTTAACCTCTCGACAAGTTTTCTTATTTTCTTTCCCTATTCCTGCCTTTGCTCTGTAAACAAAGCCATATTTAGATGATGCAATGAAGCCTCTCACACCGCCACTCAAAACATCTCCAACTATAGACACGATGGAGTTGTTTCAGACCACACATGACAGCAGCTTTCAGGCAGAGAACAGGGCCGCACACGGCATGAATCACTGTGTTTAACATCATGCTTTTTTAAAGCGATGAAGGCAAGGCACAAAACAGAAAAACAGCTAACTGGCTGGGCTTAGGAGGCATTTGTGGTAATAAAAGCTGTAAAGACGCTGATTCTATATTAGGAGCTGGAATCTGTTTGTCTATCGGTGTTGACCGATGTGTGTTCACAGGGTGGGAGCTTACAAACACACAACGGATTATATCTCATGTTCAATCTTGAACAACACTCTGCATGTGCATTAGAAATGCTTCAAATGCAGCGCAAATACCTCATACCATCTCCCTGTCACTTACGTTGCACAGGAACAGATCGGTACTGCACATGTGCTAACCTTGTGTGTTGCACCTTTACTGTCGGCAGGAGGAGAGCTAATTGTCGTTAGCTGTTGGCAGATGGTGAGCGGCATAGTCCTGCTTGGGTAGATAACAGCGCTGACAGCTACAGCTAACAGTTACGTGTTCATGCTCCACTGAGTATGGGTGATGGTGGATTCATTTGTGGTCGTGACGTGTTCAAATTTGATCCTGGGAAGTATTTTGATGAGAAACTCGAATAAACCCAGGCGTTTGAAGGAGATGTTTTCACAGCACTATAACCTGTTTAAGGTCACAGGTTCAGGTCTGGGATTCGGTAACAAAACATCTTTTGTGGTAGCAAACACAACTAGCTGCCATTAAAGTCTCCTCTCTCTCGCCACTGAATCAGGGAAGCTCTTTCATTCTCATAACTATTGCCCAGCTGAATAAACTCATCTTTAATCACAGAGATTACGGTGGCTCCCTGCTAGCTATTCCCATTACCGTGCTCAGATGCCTCTGAGCCATCGCTCTTCCGCAGGGCGGAGACAGAGAGCAGACGTTTTTGCTATCATAACGCTATCATGACAGAATTGTTATAAAGTGTAGGGGCCGAGGCTAGCGACTCAGCGGCACATCAGTCACGATCGATTCAATCTTGAAAGGAGGGAGAAGGATTTGCTCAAACGATACGTACGCATGCTGCTCTGCAAGGAGACATTGAGGTGTTTATGAGAGTTGCTATTATCCAGCACAATAATTTGTATGTGTGTGGAATATGAAGCTGTCCTGCTGTAGGCTATGGTTGGGTTCCTGGTGTGAATGACCTGAAAGGATGTTTTTTGGCCCCACCGATTCAAATGAAATGTATCAATAGGATTCAAGCACCTTTATATTTCACAAAAGAAAAAGTCCTGACTGCTCCTGTGAGGCAGCAGGAAGCAATTATTTTTCAGAATGTTAGTTTTATCAGAATAGGTAAACACTAACACTGCCAACTTCAGACTTACTGTGGACTTCTGAAAAAGCCACAGCTTCTATTTTCGAGAGGTAAAATGAACGTGGTCATATTTTGTTGCTGTATTAACCTGGAGTGTTAGTACATGTTGTGTGTGTGTGTGTGTGTGTGTGTGTGTGTGTGTGTGTGTGTGTGTGTGTGTGTTATTCTGTCTGGGGATACAGAACAGATATGAGAATGCGGAGATAGTGCTGTTAATGTAGATACATTTAAATGACTGTAGCAAAAGTATGTGCGGAAAGCAGAAGTATGTGCGGAAAGCAGAATGCTACTCAACACTGAAATATAAAAAGTGATGAGCATCGGTGCACCATTTTGGTTTGTCTATGTTGGGTTGTCTCGCATTGAAGATTTTAATCTGTGCAGCTGTTCTGGGATAGAGTTGACTATTTAGGACTAATCCATGCCATGAACTTTATTTAAAAAAAAAAAAAAAACATTAAAAAAGAATGTTAAGTTTCCCTTGTCCACTGTTTGGGGGGTATTTTTCAACATAATGTTCAGCTCAGACCTGGCTGTGGAGTCCCACTTAAAGTCTCTTAGTTTGGCTTTTTTATTCTCTACACCTTCAATCCCAAACTCCCTCACAGTCAACTCAGACCCCTGGTTGACTTCTAGGAGCCCTTATGCAGACGCGTAATGCTCACCTGCTTCTAGGTGTTTGTTTGGGGCCCAAGAGTGGAGTAGGAATGCCCTCGACTGAATAAGCTCGCAGCTGCGACTTGTTGAAAAGCAAGCAAAAGCTCAGCAAATTTCCCCAGCCAGAATAAATCTTTTTTCACTACCGCCACTTTAGTTTACACAACTGGTCTTTTTCTGTGCCAGAAATGTGCCGTGCCCAAGCTTCATTCATGAATCCTCCCCAAGTACAGAAAAGAAAAGTGTCTGAGAAAGCAACAAACTCATCCCCAAAGCTCCTGCTCTGGTATCAGGGTGTACATTACATGTGGCAAATGGGAGCCGTCCTCAGAAGAAAGAATTACAAAAGAAAAACGGATGCTCTGCATTGGGTCTAACCAACCAGCACTGAGTCCTCTGCCAAAGGGCATGATGGGAGGATACAGTTAGCAGTGAAAGAGACAAATCTCACTCGCTCTCTATCTTTGTCTCTGCCTGGCAGCCGTGAGCAGACAGTTGTTACTACTACGCCACCATTCCCTCACACAATGGACCAGGCAGGCATACTAAATTAGCTCTGTGGGTTGACTTACACAAACACAATGGACACATCACTTCCTGCCTTGCTGGCTTGTCAATAGCCCCCTGGGTTGAGGCCGCGATGGGGATCGCGCCAAATGATGCGCGAACTCTGGTGCGATGACAGACAGGTGTGTGTGTGTGTGTGTGTGTGTGTGTGTGTGCATAGGGAGGAAGGAAGTGTGTATGTGTGTACTTGTCAGTGGTGAAAGCTGTGTGTTTTATGGTGGTACGAGTACAGTCATGGGACGTAAATGACAGGTGTGTGTGTGTGTGTGTGTGTGTGTGTGTGTGTGTGTGTGTGTGTGTGTGTTGTGTGTGTGTTGGGACAGGTGCATCAACACCTGCTCCACACGCCTCATGCTGTGTGACCCTCCCCATGTTAGTGCTGTCATGGCTATTAATGGAACAGCGGTATTTATAAGGATGTAAACGTATGCTCCTCATAATAATATAATAATAATAATAATACATTAAGATATCGATATGGGCTGAACCGGCCCGAGCAACATCAATATTAATATGCCTGATCATATTTTTTGTTTATTACATTGTTTATGTACTGATGAACATGGTGGAGTGAACCTTTCAGAGAGTTGCAATTTGCTCAAAAGGTGGATTGTGATGTTTTTATATGATTTTAATGTGCTTCCCATGAAAAGAAATCCACTTTATTCATACCACACAGCGATGATCTCACTACTCTTTGAGGACAGACCCGGCTCTCGTGGTTGGTCAAGGCAAAGACGATTGGCTGAGGTCAGGCATTGGCCTCGGGTATTTTAAAGTGATATACAATCAAATACACAAGATGTGTGCAGAGAGTAAGCGGTCGAGAGAACATGCTGATGGAGTAAGCAGTAACGTTACTGTGTACAGTTTAGCCGCCTGTGAATGCAATCCAAGTTCCAAGTCTTGCTTCGTCCCTGGTCGATTAAAGTGAAGAGGCTCAGCCCCGAAGTTAGCAGCTGACCTTTAAAGTGGACCAGTTATTCTCAAATTAGCGACAAGCTGCTCCTCTGAGTTTTGCACAACACCCAGGGACTAATAACTTTTCTAGCGCAAACCATGCTCTGCTAATTATCGCATTGATTGAATTTCCGAACAAATGTCCTGGGAGGACCTTGTGAGGTTAAACATTTCGGAAGGACTACCAGGACTAATCAACTGTGGAAAGAAAATTACTTCAACTCCATTTTATTGATGAGTTTAACAGCACAATTTTCTTGGATCGATTGAACGAGAGTTCAATGAATTGGATTTCACTAATGATGGGGATAGACCAGTGGCTGCCGTGGAAATGGTCACTATGCCAGCCGTTTAATTTGACAGCTGATTGTGGTGTCCATACAGTATATCAGTGTCAGACATTGGTGAAGTTGGTTGTGACAGAGACTCGCCTGCTCTGCATCAAAGACGCTGTAAACGGCGGCAGAGAGTGTTGCAGTTTCGTGGAAGGTCTCCAAAAAACAACCTCTCCCTCCCCGACTGCGAGTCCTGAGTAATACCAAAGTGTGAAAAGCAACTGATCTCTCCTTGCTTTGTGTTTGACAGACCGATGCAGTCAAGTCTCACAAAAAAGGAAATGAGATAACAACCATTTCACTGGAATGTTGTACCTCATATATCCGATTCAGTGAGTAGGAGGAATGAGATAAGAAGGTGGCAAAAGACAAAATGAATAGGCACACTTGGTGTGGCTGCTTCATACGAGGTGGTTTAAGGATATTCTTGTATTTCCAGTTTTGCGCGTGCACACACAGACACACACACACACACACACACACACACAAACCAGCAGGTGGGAGAAAAGCGGCACGGCGCTCATTGCCCCGTGCTTCCTTCGATAACAAATGACACCATTACTTCTACTCTCTGAGGCCCATGTCGGCGCCCCACTTCATGTTTCATACCGCTGAGGTAGGCTTTTTGTGTCTGTGCGCGTTGAGCTCATTTGCTCTTTATTCAAAAACGCCTTGCTTTACACTTGCTGGTATACTCTGCATTTGGCAGCTGTGGAGCAATAGTAGGTGTCTTTCCCCAAAGCTTGTTTGTGTTTGTGTCACGGATGGCACGGTGTTGTCGTCGCCACGCTGAGGTGGGCATTTTTAGAGTCATTCCTAGATGGCAGAGCTGGGTTGGCGGAGCAGCGTTAGCTGTCATGTGGAGATCTGTCTCCAGAACGCCGACAACCCTACCATGACCTGCCAGCGAGCGCAGGCACACACACACACACACGCACACACACACACACACACACACACACACACACACACACACACACACACACACACACACACACTCCTTTCAATCACTTAACTTTGTAATCTGGCTGGAGTCTCCTGTTCGCTCAGCCATGGGAAAACTTCCAACTGTCTTAAATTCTCCCCTCTCACTCACCACCTCTGTCCCTGCCCCAAAGATGAGTAAATCATTTTATATATATATGAGAGAAAGAGAGACAGAGAGACAGAGAGACAGAGAGAGAGAGAGAGAGAGAGAGAGAGAGAGAGAGAGAGAGAAATAAACCTTGTGTCAAAGTTTTCAGGCGGTAACAGAAGGGAGTTACAGAGGCGCCCAAAAGACAGGTTCAAAGACAACCCTGAAAAATCCCCTCCACCCTCAGTACTGATGTCGTGATCTAAGGCGGGCAGGCAGAAATGAGGAATTGATATTGATTCCAGAGTTAAGAATATCTGCTATCTCTGTGGAGGGGAAAGCTCCGGGAGGCAGGGAAAGAGGAGGTGGAGGTCAGGGGTTGGATGGAGGCAACTGGCGGCACTGTGGCAGATGGGCACTGTGATGGCAAAGCCCTATATTCATGCAAGGAGGACCTGAGCAAGGAAATCAGTAAAGCCCCCCTCCATTTTCAATGCTGAGGTGCCCTTGTGCAAGGCTCCAGAGGATGACATCAGAAGAAAAAACACTCACACTACGGCGACGACGAAAGAGAAAATCTGCAGATAGTGACAAAACAACCAAAATACAAATGAATGGATCAAGGAAATCAAATCAAAGAAAGGTAAATAAGTTGAATGACACTAAGACAACAGTGTGAATAAGATAAGATCCACGCTACACTCTTCAGGAGCCACCACCGCTGTGAATGAATTGCCGCCTCGTCATGTCACACCTAAACCACGTAGCTGCCAGTCGCTCCTCACAGCACGCTACAAGCCTCTGCACAAGCGCATTACTTGAAGTCTGATGACAATGGATTCTTGTGTGATCACGAGGGGTCATGTGGTCTTGAGCTGGGACTTTACAACAGCAGAGCCCTGCCCTGAGGCTCGCCCTCTGGCACATAAGGAAGCACTGATTCAGGATTGTGAGCTAATCAAAGTGCTTTTAAGGAATCCTAAAAATCAATTTCAACACTTATTGGTCACCAGTAAACGGATGATAAATTGGGGCTGATATGATCCTATGACGCATGATGATACAAAAGCATGTTCGTCTCATCTTGAGGTCAGGCAGAGAGGGGGAATAAAAACACAATTTCGGAGACGCAAAGCCAATATGACTGAGTGACTTCTGCAGCTAGTTTTTTCACATGAAAGGTCACTGTCAGATATCCTACACAGGTTTCTGGCTGCAGAAGTTTGACATTTGTAGACTGGAAAGCCCAGATGCCAGAATCCAGCACTTTGAATTCTGACAAATGAGGTGATAACGAGATAACAAGTTACCTACCTGTTTTTAAGGGGACGTACATGTCAACAGGAAGAGTTTCTTAAAAAGAAATTGTCAATAAAGGATTACATCAATATATATTCTGTCCAAGCCTTGATAACAGTGTTGTTTCTTTTTTCCCCAATTCCTTGTGTACTGACCTACAAATCAGATCGAAGTGATGAAGCCCTGCAGTCATATATAACATCTTGAAGGTTGTGAGTTGAGGTAATGTGGACCGTGTATTGAACTGGGGACAGACATGAGTGATGAGTATCGACATCCCAGGATCAGGGTGGACGGGGCGGGGGAGGTTGAAGGCCGGGCTAATGCTATGGCAAGTCGGAGAATCAAGGACTAGTGGGTGGGTGTCGCCTATCAGCACTGTGCTGAAATAGGTTTGAGTTGCACATTATGAAGTCTTTTTCTGACTATTTTAGGAGTCCACGGGCCAAGCCACCTGTTCATGAGAGGGAGTGGGATTAGCTGGAATCAGCTTGGCTGAGGACACTAGTCCACAGTGACGGATAAACATCAGGTTCTTGTTAAGAAACTGGACCCACAGGGAGCAGCACTCACAATCGGACTCTGAGGCACGGTAGTCAGGTGTAAAAACAAAGTATTTAATCCAGTCAGGGTTCGGTAATCTGTCCTGAGAGCCAGCGGTATCAAAATCGGTGGGCAAACTCACGTGAATAAAACAGAATCATACATTGGAAACGCACATGGAGAAAATCACTGGTAAACTTACAAAACATTTAGAGACAAACTGGCACAGAACGAGGGGTTGAGACTAAATACACAGGGGAACGAAGCACAGGTGGAAACAATGAAGACGGGGATTGCAATTACACAGGAGGGCGGCACACAAGAAGGGAGGTGTCTGAAGCCAGAGACAAGTGAGTGACAGAGAACACAACAGAAACAGACAGTGAACACTACCCAGAAGGTCTGGCTGTAAGAGTTGATAGGCTTATTGCTTTGCTTTACACAGCTGGACAATATATCAAATTTACATCAAATTCTGGACATCTTAATATGTGAGTGTTTTCTCATACTGATTTTAAAAGGCAGCATTAAAATAAAGGGATGTGATTTTCAATTTTAGCTTTTCAGCTGTTAACCTTTACCCGAATATTTTGTGAAAGCATCAACCGTGAACCATACCCGCAGCGCTAGCCGCAGCGCTAGCAGCAGCGGCTGGTACACCGACTTTTACAGTATACTAATGTAACAGCTCAATACGTTTAATCCTGTGGGTCAATGTGATTTCTCACAGTCAGGGCAGCAACAAAAATGTAAGACATTTCATAAGAAAAAAACACAATTTTTCCTGGGGATCCACAAAGTGTTGCCCGTCGGGGCAAAGCGGTCGTGCGATATGCATCTGTTGTGCGGCACAAAGGTCAGGGCTGGTTGTGTGTCAGATGCTAAATAGCTCGAGACCCTTCCTAATAAATGCCACCAACGATGGTATTTAGAAACAGAGTTGTGATGGGAGCAGCAATCTGTATTGTGTGTGAAAATACACTTGTCATCACACACACATCGGCACACACATACACACACAATACAGCTTCTCTGATGACTCTTTAAGTCTCTTCCGAGAAACATGCTTTTATGGGAAATTTATCTGAGCTGCCGTTCATTTCATTGTTTTGTATTTCTTGTTTTTCATTTTAAATTTTTCCGTTCAGTCATTTGTATCATTCATATTGGTATTTCATTTCATGATTCTCTTCAGGGAAGGACTTTGTACATTGTTTTTTAGGTGCTCTATAAATAAAGTTAGCATCATCATATGTAATCCAACCATATATTAACACAGCCTCTCGGGTTCATCCAGCTCATAATTTTACCGTCAACCTCTGCAAATTATTGCTACGGGCTAATTCACTCTCGGCTGCTTACGTCACCTGACCTCCGTGTTCGATTACAGCTGTGGAGACAACGCGATGACTCAACCTGCTCATTAGTGTGTGTAAATGTGCATGTGTGCTTCTTATATGCAGGTAAGCTCGTTTTAGGGCTGTGACAAGACAATTAGTCTCACACACACATCCCGATGCAGCAACACTACAATGCATCCAGGACTCCTCGTTAATGCATACTCTACTATTCGTCAAAAAAGCACGATTGGCTGCTGTACTCAGACTTGAAAATTAAACAGGAGTGTGTGTGTGTGTGTGTGTCTGTGTGTGTGTGACACTATACAGTGTTAATTCACAGTGCATGTTGCCAGGTGATACCATGGATGTACAAAGACAGCTGGACACATTGTGGAGGCGGGGCTCCGTTTATTCCTGTGGATGTTGCTCAGTGGTGCATGAAGCCAAAGAAATTGGACTTCAGAGCATAAAATCACCCAGATCCTCCGGCGAACTTCCACATCAGAGGGCCCACAGAGCACGCTGCCAACTTCACCAGGACCCCCTTGTAAAAGAGATTTTGAATCTTAATGGGGTTATCCTGGATATTATTACGGTTGCGAATTTTTTTACAATGTTAATGACCCAATGCTTTAAAATAAGGGTTTTGAAGTGTTCATACTGGGAAGTTGATTTGCCGAAAAAGAAAAAGATACACTGAGGTACGTCTATGGGAAAAAGTCTGAGGCTCAATCATGCGATGGTTCCGGAAATTGTAATTCCACCATTCAAACACTTTCAAATTAGCACATTGACAATGCTGTTTTGGTCCTTCCAATAAGCACATCCATAATCACAAAGATAATCATGTGCACCTATGCACTCTGCACTGGTAGATCCCAAATACTATACACCACATCCATGAATTTATGTGGATTTACCAGCAGAATATATTTTATTAATTTCTTTATCACCTCTTACAAGTGCCCTAAATGTTTCTTTTATACACTCACACACTCTCTCTCTAACACACACACAAAGACAGATGGGATTTGACAGTTCACTTTGCGTGCCGCGCCAGGTGGGGATGACCTTTTAAGACAACTGGCAAATAGAGGGAGCGAAAGAGAGAGAGAGAGAGAGAGAGAGAGAGAGAGAGAGAGAGAGAGAGAGAGAGAGAGAGAGAGAGAGAGAGAAAGAGAGAGAGAGAGACGCTGAGGCTGTGAGGGGATTTGCTCTTTTTAAACTGTGAATTGGTGGTCTTTTAGAAATACCACAGGTAGTGTTGCTCTTCACAGCCAATTGAGTGGAACAAAGTACTTTCAGTCTCAATGCTCCATATAAAAAATAAAAAAAAGATTCAGGAAATTTAGATCCGAGTAGTTTAGATCCTGCTATTTCATTGAGCCAATTACATTTTAAGGGAATATAACACCTGGATCTTGTTCAGTTCAGTTCATGTTCAATTATGACGTAGGTTTGTCTTGTTTTCTGTTTTATTTTGAAGTCCTTGTCTTGAGTGTCCTCAGTGTTTCCTGCACTTCCTGAGTCTGTGATTGTCCGTAATGTGGCGGCCGGGCCATGGAGGGCAACAGGGCAACGGGGCTTAGTCCCACCCACCTTCAGCCACCAAAAAAAAAAAAGATTATAAAATTATTAATTATAAAAATATAATTATATTAATACATTATACAAATTGTCACTACTTGTGTTGTTGAGCTATGGAATATACCCAGTAATATTTGTAAAATAGAATATCTGCACCAAATATCAGCTTTTCCTGCTTCTCTACTCTGCTCGTAGAGAATGTGAGAAACTTTACTTGTGTTATTGTATAGACATTTCCCCAACATAAAGTGATGATGGGAGACAAAAAAAAAAGCCAACTCGTGCCAAATACCACACGGTCAACTTCTGGGGAGTCACATTTGATGTTCTTTGTAATGAAAGCATTTAAAAGCCGAGAACAAAGTGCTGATGGTGAGGACATTGCACGTCACACGGTTTGTCCTTTCTCTTGGATGGCCCTCTGTCACAACAAGGGGGTTTGTAAGCAGGCTCATGGGACACTATTACAGCAAGCTAACAAACATGCTACAAACTAATCTGGATTCATAATTTCTCCAGTGTCTGATGTTGTCAACGACATCTCTTTCCCATGTATGCTGTGTTAGCAGGGATAGCCAAATAAATCAGGGCGTTTATTCTGCTCCGCGCCGACTAAGCTGGTGAAGTAGGGGTACGGAGCGTAGGCTATGCATGCTAATCAGCGTCCTGATGGAGACATAGCTAGGAAGGGTCACAGATGCCATGAAACTCCTTGGAGAATTGGCTGCACGGTGCACCACTGTGAGGTTGTACTTTACACTTAAGTGCACGACAACACAGGTTACATGGAGATAACGTGAAAAAGTCACTTTGGAAATGTGTGATGTTGATGGGAATTAGGACGTTTTATGATGTGGGCAGTTCATTAAAGATGTCTTCTTAATTTCAAAAAAGAATGCCAGATTTATCTGGCATTTGTGTAATTTACAAATCCTTAGCTTCTTTTTTTTGGAACTCAAAGTACTGATGAAAAGTTGAAAGATCAATAAACAAAGTAAAACATACAAGTAAAACATGTCTATGACTTAATTAAGAAGCTAGAACAAGTGCAGTACCCAAACTGTTCTTCTCCGGCGACTTCCTTACAGCTAATGAAGCACTTTAGTGGGAGTTTTTCACTTCTAAAACTACTGAGGATTTAACCCGACAAATCTTCTTTAAACTCTCCCTGTTTGTAATTAATACTGTGGAAACTAGCACTGAACACAGCAGAACCGTTTGGGAACACACAGAGAGCTCCAGAAGTATTTGCTCAGCGATTTCTGCTCGGGCTTTATGCCATCATTACTGAGTGACTTTGACTGTGAGGTCAAGCAGAACGTCAACTCGAATACGCAAGTATTTTCCCTGGTATCTGTGAGGGAACATGCAAGTGTGAGAGGGAGAAGAAAACAACTGAATATTTGAATGTTGATAGCAGTGCCAAGAAGCAACACCACTGCAAAAAAACATGTTTTTGGGATTAGCTCAGATCGAAGAATACATTATTTTTTATGTGCATTATCCCTTGCTCTGGTTTTGATAATTTTCATTTTGCTTGCAACAAAAATCCCAAACGTGAAAGCGCGGAGAGGGTCGGGGGCAAGGCGACGACGACAAATACGCACCGTCCCGCCTGTCATTACATCTTACCCAGATACAACAGATACGTTTTTCTGATTGGCAATTGGTGTAGCCCATTTCTTTTTTTTTTGATTGGCTGATGAGTGGCACCTCACTGCAGAACTCCAGGGGATTTGGGGGAGACGTACTTGATTCCTCCAAGGTGAGGGCAGCGCGACCAGGTCATGTTTGCGCGTTGCGGCACAATAAATAGCCTAGAGTTTTTTTTCAGCGTGAGAAATACGATCTGTGGCGGGAGGGCGTGTCTTAAGACAGTCGCGCTCAATGCGTGACACTTGAGAGCCCTGGGTCAAAGGTTGAGACATAACGGGGAGTTCTGTGATGTTTGTCTCACGGTAAACACTGGAGTGTATGTCGACTGTGTGTATATTTGTGTACCTAGATCTGCGCGGAACACACATGCACACGTCATCACCTAAGACGTCCTGCGGCATCAGCCCGCCGTGTCTTTTGTTTGTGTGTAGGCATGAAGGAGAAGAGATGTGGCATGTGCGTGTGTGTGTGTATTTCTATGTGTGTATGAGTGCTCTCTGCTCACTGCCTGTGTGTGTGTGCTCTTTGTGTCTGTGTGT
This sequence comes from Clinocottus analis, assembly GCF_023055335.1. Taxonomy (NCBI): domain Eukaryota; kingdom Metazoa; phylum Chordata; class Actinopteri; order Perciformes; family Cottidae; genus Clinocottus; species Clinocottus analis. Next base: position 2,450,209 of record NW_027175909.1, read on the forward strand.
GTGTGTGTGTGTGTGTGTGTGTGTGTGTGTGTGTGTGTGTGTGCGTGCGTGTGTAAACCAGTGGGAGCTCCTGTCACAGCCGTCACAGCCTGGTCTTATCAGAGCTGTCAGTCACTTCTTGGTGTCTTTGTCTACCTTATTCCAACACTACCAAGTCCACTGGGAATTACTGCGCTAGTATGTATTGAAAGAAACACCCCTGTGGTTTGATTTCACCTCATATGTACAGATAAGTGTGCTAGATGTTTACTAAAAATATAGTACAACACTCTGTTGCTTTAACATGTTCCTTACAGATAGACGGAGAATAATTGGGTGAGATGGGAACCGTTAAAACATAGTTTGTTTTCTTGAAGAACCTGATGAGGTGTAACTTGTATGTGTCACAAAGTGCGTGCATGTTATAAGTACAAGGTAGTACACCTCACACTTTTGCAATTGTGGCTTCGCCGTCTCACTTTTTAAAGCAGGGGGTGACTTCGCTGTCGGAGTAATCACAAAATCCTTTTGATGGGCAAGCATTGAGCTGCAATGTCAATGTCCTGAGATTACCCAGGAGACCAGGTGTCCTCGAGCTGAACTGCAGCCTTCGGCCTGCATGGCTTTGTTCCATTCTTAAACTCGGCCTTGTCTGCTTGTCGACTTGGCCTCGGTCATTTCCGAAGGCTCTGGTTTCTCTCTGTGTATTCTCCATGAAACCGTGTTTTTATCCTTGCTCTGTCTGGCTTACATTACATTGGATAATATAGTACTGATAATATGTTCCTGACCAAAATTGTCCAGTTTTAAAAAAAAAATAATTCTTTAGAGTACATTCTTTCATGCTTCTTGACTGTTGAACACTTCTACAATCTGATTCCTTATCTATTAAAGCTTGTGGCTCTAAACACTAAAAATAGATGGAGAGGGGCTGATTGAGGACACAAAGAGAAAAACTGAGGCTCAAACAGAAGAACGAAAAAAAAGGAGGAAGAGAGAAATTAAGAGCAAGGTGGAGAGAAAGGGAGTAAATGAGAGCGCGGGGAACAGAGGAGAGCCTACCATGGAGTTTAACTTTTGGAAAATGAGTCAGTCTCTGCGGGTGGGTTCGCCGAGAATCTCTGGACGGAGTCCCAGCTCCCATGATGCTCTGCAGCAGCTCATGACAGAACACACGCTGGTACGACACCGACACGTTGCGTTAAATTGCTGAACAACCTCCAGCTTTAGTAGAGCACACAGATCTGGTCTCACTAAAGTAGACAGGTGGTGCTACCCCCCCCCCCCCCCCCACACACACACACACACACACACATACACACAAACACACACCTGAGATGAAACGACCAACCCTGCTGATATTTCTGCATGGATTGGTCGGTTTCCCAGTTAGTGAATTGGTGTGTAAAGTTTTCTGCGCAGGAAATAAGCTAACCTGAATAAAATACAACAGGAAGTCATTTCTCCCTGTGGCTTGTCATAGTGTGGAGGCCTACTTTGTGTGTGTGTTCTTGGAATTATTAGTTATACACAAATGAACCAGAAACCCTGACAACATGAGCACCTTCCTGCAATCTGCACATACAGATGGTCGACTCACAAGCCAATGGACAGACACTGGGACACAGACACAGACACACACACACACCGATGCAGCAACACTACAATTGCCCCTTCCCAAATTAGGAGGATATACTTTGTCTATAAGACGAGTGCCTTTTTAAAATTCTGTATTTTCTCCATGTAAAATAATTCAAATGTATTATAATTCTTAATATCAATCAGAATAATCAATCTTAAAATCTTGCTGTCAGCTATCTGCTTCATTTAGAGACCGGGTGATTTGGTCAAAGGCACCTCAGCAGACGGCTTCGGGTTCTCTCTTTACACACACAAATAATTCTGACCAACGTTAGACAAAATCACTGGATATTGAACGGTTAGAGAAGCTGAAGAGAAGCTAAACAGCCTCTGTGTGTGTGAATGTGTCTGTGCTCAGCCGCGTATACACCGTGGATGTGTTAGAGAGGCTCTACAATTGGGCTGTGTTGAAGCTTGTCTTGTTGTAGCGCTGCTCTGCTGGTATTTACCATGATCTTTCTGCGGGGCTCAAGGTCTGGACCAGGGTCATGGATAATGACTGGGTCTAAATGGCAGCCTCAGCTTCCATTCCCTGGCGGCTGCCGAGGAGCAGACACCAACCACTCCAATCTCTGGAGAGGGCTCTGAAGTCTCAAGAAGACCATCTGTACAGATACTTCCGCAGGTAATCATAGTGTGTGTGTCTCTGTGTGTGTGTCTGTGTGTGTGTGTGTGTGTGTGTGTGTGTGTTTGTAAGGTGTGACAGATTGAATCAGCTATTGGTTTCCTTAGTCAGTGTTAGCGTTGACCTTATGAGTGATTTAGAAAAGTCATGTGTGTGTACAGTACTTGTTTGTTCTTGTGTGTCACTTTTAAAGTGTGTGCCGGATACGCTTTGAATAATCCTCGTATGATGAATTGTTATCCGTTTATTGTATAGTGTATACGTTGAACACTCTTAGAAATGACATACAGTTCTTCGGCTTGTCCTCAGAGAAGATCCTTTTTTGGTTCCTGGTCGAACCTTTCGTACAGGTTACATCTGGATGCCTTTCAGAGGGTTCTACCAAGAGCCGACTGTGAAATTTTCCACCCAACTATAGAAGACAACCATGTTCTAGCCATTTTATAGCCCAAAGGTTTCATATAGAACCCAACCAATAACCCAACACCAAGAACCCTCTACAATGGTTTCATCTAGAACCTAACCACGGGCATGCCGACAACCCTTTTGTATTTCATGGGTTTTATCTAAAATCCAACCCAGGGGTTCTGCTTCAACCCTTATATCTATTCAATATATGTTTCATCTAGAACCCTGAAGGAATGATGTCCTTTAGGGACATTATCTTTCACAGTCACAGTTTTTGGGGTCTGTGTGGGGCTCAAAAGAAGAGTTCTTTCGAAGTAAATGGTTCTGGGTAGAAGATCCGCTCTTCAGTAAGAACCATTTGGAACCTTCATTTCCGAGGATGTCGCAACATATAATACGAATGTTGGAAAATAATAAAAAAATAATTTCAGGTAATACCATGAAATAAAAACCTGGATTAATGTACAACACTAACATAGAGCTGCATCATGAGGTCAATGTTTAACGTGACCAGCGTCTGACAACAAGCTAGTATTGCATTCTGCCTGCTGGAGCCAATAGCAGCTTCAATCACCTATACTGTTCCAAATAGCACAAGTGCTTTCACAGTAGACACTAGGGAGAATACTTTGTTACAAAATAATAGAAAGTAGCATCCGGCTGAACTGTGGGGATGAATATCACAGGCTGCATGTGTGTGTCAGTGACAGAGCACCTCGGTGCCTTTCCCTGGTTCACTCCACTGCCTCCTGAGATGAGCCCATTCCCCCGACCCGCCCATACCGCTCCCCACCCTTTGATATATGGGTCCGGGGTGGGACCCTGACTGCCTCAGTAACCAGAACTGGATGTGACCATCTCTTGTGTGGGGTAACACGCTCAATTGAGTGTTTCAGAAAGAATACGAGGTGCATCTGAGGCAACTACATTTATTTTCCGAAATTTTGATTCAACCTAATAAAACACTCTTCCAGTTTTACATGCAAATGTTTATTTGCATGCATCACCTGAATTAAGGGTTAATTCAATGAACCCCAATGATTTTGAACTTTGCCGACTTTTCATTTAAATGCGAGTTAGCACGTTTGTTGCGTTTTCATTCACATCGACAGCGGTGGAGCAACTCTGACATAACATTGTATCTGACCCGGAACCCGCAGGCCGGTCTTTCAGCTCCTGCGTTTTATTTGCACTTGCCGTAGTGCGACTGACTTGCACACTAATCAGCTCGTTGTGCTAACCTTCCCAGAGGGAACTCCCGCTTGTGAACTTCTGCATTACATGCATCAATATACACGCCGTGTATGCTGTGCGTGGGTAAGTACACAGGCACTCGAGCCTCAGACCGTTACGATTCTCCACAAAAACACAAACCTTTAGCCTCATTGATGCGATCAGCAATGCATCTGTCATGTTTTGGAGTATCTTTACTCTAAGAAGTTAGTTAACAATAAAATAAACCATATGGGGTACATTATTCTTCCTAGATGCAGCTGTAAATACAGTAATGGTCAACCCAGTTTCATAACGCACCCTCCCATTTACTGTTGAACTACACTGTGAAGCATCTTTTCTTGTCAGACAAATATTTGCTCTGGTAAAGATAGATAGATCTCCATTATCAGACATCCACCAAGTCTAAAAAGCAACCGGGCCATACGTAAGCAGGGTAAGTGACAGCCCAATCAATGGCTGCTTATTGGTGGGACCTTGAGCCCTCTCGGATTCAATTACCTGCTATGATGAGGATGGTCAGCCAGGCAGGCAGGCCAAGCTCACAACACTGTGATTAATGGGGCCGGGGCCAAGGAAATGGGTCATACAGACGGAGAGGGAAAAGAGGAGGAGGAAAAAGAAGAAAAAAAAGTGAAATTAAATGCTGTGGGATAAAAGGAAAGGAAAAGAGAAGATAGTGAAGAGGAGGAAGTGGAGAAAACAAAGATGACAGAGTGGAAAAGAAAGGGAGGGACGGGGCTAATGAGGGGATTTATAAAGAAACAAGAAGAGATGAAGGGCGGGATGGACTCAGTGAGTAAAGGTATGGCCTTGATTGCCCCTCTCATCTTTCATCTATTGCTTTTTAAACTTTTACTTCTGTGGCCTCTCTCTGCCTCGTTATACCCATCTGTCCTCACTTCTCCTTTCTCTCTCTCTTTAAGTCCCATTTCCCTCCTTTCTTATTTCCATTCTAACTACCTCCCTGTCTTCCCTTTTTTGTTACTCACTTGCCTATAGTTTTCTCTCCTCCTCCCTCTATCCTTTCTTTTTACCTGTCAGTGTTTTGCTTCTCTTTTCCTTTATTCCTCCTTTGCCATCTTCTTTATTCTTTCTTCATACCACCTGCCTTTAAGTGTCTGCCATTGATCGTGTGTGTGTGTGTGTGTGTGTGTGTGTGTGTGTGTGTGTGTGTGTGTGTGTGTGTGTGTGTGTGTGTGTGTGTGATGAAGACCGAGAGGCAGACTGCCAGCAGCAGTAAAAGTCGCTCAATCGGACTGCTAGATTGAGAAGCCTTCCTTCCTGGGTGTGAATTAGAGCCAGTCCCCACTGAGCCGGTACACACAAACACTAAAGGACCTGGTTGATAATGAACACATGAAAAATGGTGACATGTGTTCACGTTAAGGGATATTGTATTTTACTGTGGCATACTGGACTGTTCTGATTTTAGGTGTATGTGTTAACAGCAGGATTATTTCAAACACCGACCTTAACATTTTACATTTAGGTGAAAGAACCAGACCAGTATCTCACAATGTAAGCGATGCATCATACGTGACTTAATCCCTCCAAACAAAATAAAAACTAATATTTGACGTCTGTGGTTTTTCCATCCCACCTAAAAACAATTGTGATTGTCCTAAAAGGGATAGTTTGGATGTTTTCATCCCATAGTCATTGTATTCCAGACACTTGATGCAGTTTGGAGAAACAGACAGAACAAAGCAAAGTGCTGCTGTGAACGTATTTTAGCAAAATCTGTTGAAGTGAATATTTTCAAGGCTTTGTACAACTTTCTCACAGTCAACTGCATCCATCCATCCATTACCTTAACCGTTCTCCTCATTAGGGTCGCGGGGCCCTGGAGCCGATCCCAGCTGTCAAGGGGCGAAGGCAGGGTTTACCCTGGACAAGTCGCCAGTCCATCACAGGGCAGACATACAGACAGACAACCATTCACGCTCACATTCACGGGCAATTTAGAGTCCAATTAACCTATGCAGCATGTCTTTGGACTGTGGGAGGAAGCCGGAGAACAACGACGCTGACATGTGGAGAACATGCAGACTCTACACAGAAGGACCTGCCAGACCAGTATCCGAGCCCCGCCCCGCCCGGGATCCGAACCACAGACCCTCTTGCTGTGAGGCGTCAGTGCTACTACACCACCGTGCAGCCAACTGTATCTGTTTGTTCATCCATGCTCCTAGAAACACAAGACCCCATTGACATAAACAGTAGCGCTTCGTAGAACACCGGAGTTGCTGGTCTACTGCTGCTTCGGTGGGTTAGTTAGTTTGTGTTATTGTGTGACTTTGGTAAGTTACGGTTTAGGTCAGATTCCCCATGGTCACACTATAACACGAACAAACAATCAGAAGTGTTATTTTGTCTTGTGCTTTGAGTCTAGTGCTCCTGCTCCCCGTATGAATGCAGAAAGGGTCGGAAAGCGGTGAAAACATGATAAATATAGCATAAACATACTGACTGAAATATAAAAATCTCCAAGGTTAACAACAAAAAAATAATACTTTTCATTTTGTAGGGATAGAAAAGGTTATTTCTGCTTTTCCAAACTTTCCCTTTAAGTGAACAGTGTCTTGATGTCATTACAAAGACACACTAACATGCACCAACTAACGCTATGTAGAGCATCACAAATGGCTGAATCGATGTCTCTCTAATGTTGTCTGAGTGGGGTGTCTCTCAGCAGCAGGAAGGGAAAAAAATTAGTCTGATATAGATTATCTGCTTTTGTTCAACAATTTAAAAGTCACGTTTGGCACTCCTGAATATACACGAAGATTCATGGTTTAATTACTATACTTCCACTACACCTGATAAAACCTCAGCTCTGGGCATAGTTTCCCAAACATTTGACATCATGTGACACAATTTGAAATCTTTGTTGTTACTCCAACATAATTCAGAGACAGATCAATGGCAGACGGATAAAACGAAGCTGTATGATTCATGAACTCGACTGAAAGTAAGTGGAAGGATCAATTCCACCTCAATTCAGTGGCTCACCTCACGCTCTCTTTATTGATTTAACATCTTCAGGCTGGGAGCAGGTGATATAGTTTGTACTGTGGGTGATCTTTATCGGCCATCATATGTGTATATGTAATATGTAACATCTAGCATTGAAGCATGTTATACAAACACCTTCATTACACCAAATGTGTGCTACTTTTTTTGAAGTCATATTACTGCACAAGCCATCGGGCGCACACTGCAACTCCACGACAGCTGTCCAAAGGTCTTTGGAAGTTATGACGGTGTCGTGTTGCTCTACTCGCCTATACTCTTTGGACTGGGTTAGATCCAGAGGTTATTCTAAAGCATGACAGTAAATGTGTAAATGTGAAATGTATATTGCGACAGTTTATACTTGGTAACAGTCAGCTGTATTCTGGCTGCTCTGGGGGATGAGTAATAGAGTGCACTTCATCCTACGCTCTACCTTACGCAGATTATGTGCACTTTTGCATTTGGTGTGAAAGACTGGTAACACTCTGAGAGTGAGCAAAGAGAAAATAAAGCTTTGCAGCAGGTGACAAAATGTGTCTGCCATTTATTCTTCACTGAGGATTTCTGTGAAGAAATACACAAAACTAAACCTGACTATTGTCACTATGTACATCTGTGAGTCTGCAGAATACGATCACGAACACACCACGCAGAACGTCGGGCCAAGGACAGTCTTTTGGTGACCACGCGTTGCTTTAAGACACTGACAGCGTTCTTCTCTTCTTTGTGGGTCATCGCACTCACTTGGAGGAAGCACTCAATCAATTTGAGGTATTGAGGCAGAGCTTCCGAGCAGGCGACTAAATTACAGTCCTGCAGGTTGAGTGCGTCACGCGCCCCCAGACTGTGCTCAATTACAGACAATTTAATGACGGAGCCGAGCGCCGGCTCTTCAGCGCTATGTGCATTTCTCCCCAAAATATTACCACGTCGTCACGCTGAAAATGGCTCCCCGGTGACAAAAATCCCCTAAAATAACAGAGAATGGGGCAATTACAATGCAAAACGAAGACTGTAAACAGAAACATCACTTGAGCTACGGAGTGTGGCGGCTGGCTGAATGCAAATAGCCTCTCTATTTCTATTAACTTTGTCTTCTTGCAATGGAAGTAATTTCTCTTTAAAGAATAAATGGGCATAGTATGTGTGGAGAAGAACAAGCTTCAAGGTTAGTACCTCTCACAGTCGTATGCTTTCTTTTTTTTGGACCGTGAGGATGACTGCTGCAAATTGGACTCATGTCTGGAAGAGACGTTTGCGAAATTGGGCCTCCAGGTTGAATAAGAAAACCCCTCAATTCTACCCACTGTCCCATTTAGAAGACACAGGCTGCTGTAGGACTTTGCCAGAGGTGCATATCTCACCAGAACAACCACATTGTCACATTAGAGTTCAGCCCCCGTTCCCCTCTGGTGCCTTCTCGTGAAAGAAAACAAAAACATATGGCACTGCTAAAGATAACTTCTTTTGAATAATTTACAACATCCACCATTTAGAGAGCTCATGCATAATCATGACCCTATGCAAATATGCGTCATCAGACTTTAACTAGTAGGGAGTACAATTATTGGAATAACAGGGGGCTGCAGCCGGAGAAGCTTCGCGCTGTAAAACAGGAAGGAAGTCGTGGCACGCAGTGAAAAAACAACTCTGATCAAAGTGCTTTGAATCTTCCAACAAAACATGGTCTTGTGTTTGTGGAGGGCTTGTTTTCCCCAGTGCCTAGTTAAGGTTTGACTGTGAGATTGCTCCAGTTGTCCCACTCTCTAAAGGATCTGAACTCGGCTGAATTGGTCGCCGAAGAGTTTCAGTGGACATCGCTTTACTGAAAAAGTTGATCTCTCTGAACAGCAACCCCTGAGGCATGTGGTGAGCTGTGTGCAGCTCACTGGAGGCAAAGAGCAACTAGCAGCTATGAACTGGCCTTAGGAATAAATACATAAGTATGGGAATAAAATACCTCTATATTAACAAATATCTGTACATTAATGTTGTCAAAATTGTTAAGTTGCTTAGGCTCAAAATATTTGCGTTGTTAAGAGGAACTAATTGTTCAAAGAGAGAAGCCATGGAGGTTATAAAATGACTATAGCAACCAAAATGGAAACAGGTTCCACGTCAAAAACAATCTCTCAACCACATAAAATATGCAGATATCACTACGATGGATGATGGTTTTCTTTAAGTCGTACTGCCAGAAACATCTGTGTACGGTGGAGAACTGTAAAAGGTAGATAACATGCCAGAAAGGCAAATGGTGTTCTAGTGGACTGACTCAGAACATACAACATTATACTGCCTATTTCACTTTCACATCACAGATGAGGATGTGCAGTGAAGATGAGGCACAATTGTACCGCCTCCTCCTCAGAGAGCTCCTCTCATTCCCTGTAAAGCCGGCTCATTAAAGAAATATACACAACCTACATTCTGTTTAATACAACCTCCGTCTGTAAGGGTAGCGGCTCATCATTTCACGACCCTGCATGCCAGTGCAGAAATCACAGTGCTCTGGCAGCTCAGTATATGTCAGATATAATTAGAATTTTTACCAACAGTTTTGGTTAATAATGTGGCCGTTCATCTTGATGAAATATGCCAGAGGAAAAACAGTGTGAGTGTTAATGCCTCGGTCAAGGAGAGGACCGACCTGGCTCAGGTAAAACTAACCGAATGAATCATTTGAATTAAGATGATTTTTTGCCATCCTCATTAACAATTTATCCCCCAGGACGACCGGTATTAAACTTATGAGCTTGTCATATCATTTTTTTGCTCAGCAACACACTCAGGATATTATAAGCCAAGATCTTTGGGGCTCATATTATGCCGCTTAATTGGGACTGAATCTTGTCAGACCGGGAAAATCACTGGAGCTCATGTTGTGTTGCTACTTTGAAAGTGGACCTTGGTGTCGTCACAAGACACACAAAGACAAATTGGACCAGCGGGGTTTCTAAAGTCACACCAAGACCGTTGGACTTCTTACGTTCTGAAAATATAAATATAAAATTTCTGTAAATGCTTTTCATATTCATGTCCAGTGAGGTTCAGGTTAGGTTAGCGAGGTCAGTACAACTATGTCAGTACAACTATGTCAGTACAACTATGCAACAACTATAGCTGCACAGCTGTAGTTGTGTCTAGAAATGTCCGGTTCTCACGCCTGCACTCTTCAACACCCACACCTGTTTATCAGTATATTGACACTGGAGAAGCAGACCCAGCACGTCCCCTCCTGAGAGAAAAGATGAGAACATGGGATTCTCTTGGCTCTATCCTCTTAACAGCTTAGAGCCAATTAAAGGTTATTTTGATGATATTTTCTTACGATATGTTGATGATGGAAAACCGTGTAATAAAGAGCCAAACTTCCGGCTGTTCGGGGTGTTTTAGACGCTCAACTTGCACGTTGACTGGACGACTCGCTGCCTTTGCAACTGCAGCGCTCGTGACTTTACCTGTGATGGAGGAAATAAATTACTAGAACGAGACAAGTTGTTGAACTGAATTCTTCTGGAGGCGACACCAGGCTTCCAATAATTATACACGCTAACAATTCATCATTTAAGAAAACAACAGAGCATGAAAGTATGGAAGTATGGAAATGCATATAAAATAGGGAAGGGAAATGACATAAATATTTATGTTTATTTTCATGAGGTAGTCGTGAACACCCACAATAATGTAATAATAATAATTTGCTATAGCGCTTTTCTAAATACTCAAAGATGGTTCACAAAGGAATCATTCACACAGAGGAGCTGCCACGCAAGGTGCCACATCAGAACTATCTAACTTTCTTACACCGTAGTCACAGGAGCAATTTTAGGGTTAAGTGTCTTGCTCAAGGACACCGACGCTGGCTCGCAGGGCCGGGGATCGAATCACCGATCCTCTGATTGAAGGAGGACCCTTGCTCACCACTGCCACGGTCGCCCCAAATGTAATGTTCTGCTGTTAGGGGTCTCTCCCTCAAAACACTGACAAAAGACAACGTTTGGTGATGTCATGAAGTAGCGTAGGTTCATGGGAGTTGTTGACTCAACCACCTTTGTTATTATTGGAGTTGGTTATTACCAGTTAGGATTTCTTCAGTGATTTATCGCAGGCTAAATTATGCTGAGGAGTGTCCTCTTTTGCAAAAACAAAACAATGTTTGAAAAACACTAAATAAAGCACTCGCAAATCTAAAGCCTGTCTCTAGCCAATGTTGTTCGGCTGACATGTCTGCTGAGCGTGTTCCTCTGACGACTTAAGATGTAAACGTCCAGTCATTAAAATCCTTTAACCGGTTAAAATATGAAAGTCAATTCATACCTTCTGGCAGACAACGACAACGCTGAGAAACGAGGAAAGAGGACTTCATTGATAGAGGACTAAAGGAAACTCTTACCTCAAGTAAAATTACTGATTTCTTGTGGGTTTGAAATTTGTTGAAAACATTTGGAATAATGTAAGAACACAACCCAACAAAATGTATGACTTAGGTCTCGAGTTTTTTTTTTACATTTTAAAATGTTCAAAAGTTACCTATTATATCTTTAAACAAAAAAAGAACAGTCCCACGTATACAGCTCCATAAACACGATTCCCCAGCACATGCACCAAAACAAGCTGCAGCAGATCTCTGCTAGATTTGAAGATGGAGACGGTTCCTACCACTTTGCTGTCGGGCGCGGTTTGTTCCATCCATTGCTCCATTGGATCCCACTGTGGAGTTGGATGTGACATGATGCTTGAGTAGAGAGGCAGTGCATGTGTGAGGCTGTAGAAGTGTTAGTGAGTGTACAGTACATGTTCACATGTCTGCAGTAGTACCATGTATGGAGCTGTGGGTGTGCATCAGGAATATTGGATGAGGGCGAGTGTGTGGAGTGTACATCTTAGTTCGTAGCTGATCACTTGTCCCATATAGGACACGAGCCCAGTGATAGACGCTCTGAGTGTGCAGTGAGCTGTGATGACAGTTATTCTCTCCGCTGGTCAGTCCTTCATGCCTCTCCAAACACTGAGGAAGATCCTCTGCTTTCTTGACATCCTCTCAATTATTGCTCATCATCCAGCCATCTATCCATCCATTCAGCTTTCCAACCACGCAGTTCCATCCATCCATACATCGAACTATCTCTCGCTTTCCATCCATCCAGCTTTTTATCCATCCATCAGTGTTTCATCCTTCCAGTTTTCCATCCATCCAGCTATTTATCCTTCAATCCATCTTACCTTATTTGAGAGTGTTTTGTGTCAATTACAAGTCCCCTGTGCTTAAGTCTGTTTACAGTAAAAACACACATAGAAGTGTAAAATGATTGATGAGCATCTAGTGCCATTTACACATACAGGCAGCTGGTGTATTTACATTCCAGACATTTACTTCTGTACAGAGCAACATAAGTCAGTATTTATGAGCCCATGTGAGTGCAAGCAGCACGGTCGTAAAGAAGTGCAAGAGGCAAAAATCAACATCTTCAGCTGAAAGGGGGACAGTGCCAGAAGCTATTCCCATTGAGAGAGAAAATCTGCATGCATTATTGTTGGGGGTGTCAGATGTTTTATGGAGCACTTACATTATTCAGATTTATTTGCCTTTCAACAACTTCTTCTCTGCTCCTCTTAGAGACTGCAGAGTTCCTGTCATCACTCTTCCTTATGCGGTGCTACCATCTTCAGGCCAGAGGCGGTACTGCGGGTGCTTCTTGCTATAACCCGATATCTACTGAGCAGTTGTTCTCAGGCATTGAGCTGATGGATCAAAGAGTAGGAAAAGGTCTTGAGTTGAACCACACGGCTCAGCTGTAGATTGAACTGATTATTTCTGTCTTTGTAGATGAAAACATGGAGATCACTGAAATCAGCTGCTGCAGTCCACTAAAAAGCGACAGACTCTCTGACTGCACAGGAAGGTCAGAGGGCAGGTGGAAGCGATTCTTGAGGGGGCTTATGGGACTAACATCAAAACACCCTGCTCCTGCTGTTAGGAGTTTGTGATTGTCTTCACCTTTCGTTGTGATGTTGTGATGTTGTGATGTATAATGTTACAAAAGCGTTTTCCTGTAAAATGGATGCCAGATATATGCAGTAAAAAACACAGCTCATGTTGTGTTGTCCTCTGTCATTCTTCACTTAACTGTCTATAAATAGCAGAGCATACACAGCTGGTGCTGTTCCATCCATCTGCACTACAATGTACAAACAGTATACCGTATGGTTTAATGCACATGCATGTATGTACACACACACACACACGCATACACACATATACAGACTTACATACACTGAGTGTTATGGTTTGACCTTACCAGCTGCACCTCACATAAGGCATGATTGCATTAGGTTTGTATGGTGTTGCATCATCAACTTGAGATTATTTCCTGCTGATGTTCTCGTCGGTGCTCGGAGAGAAAAGAGAATATGAAAGAACAGATTGTTCATCCTCCTCTTTGGTAACTCCAAGTAGACGGCATTTTCGGGAGAGAATTAACATAATCTTCTTTGCTCTTTGTTCGTCAAACCCCCAGCATGGCCTCTCCAAATGTAAGAAAGAGACACGTTGCTGACGAAAGGACTTCAACGACCTGGTTTTACAGTTTGAATTAAAAAAAAATGACCTTTGAGAGCATAAACCAAGAGACAAGCTACACACCTCACTCTCCTGCTCAATAAAACCTGCACTAACATTCCCTTCATTTAAGTTCTCAAAAAAGGATCATTTGGAGACATTCAGTGTTCCAACACAGTTCTTTTGCAGTACAAAAGCATGTACTGAAAGTTAAAACAGTTATATTTTCAGTTGGCTTTATAACACAAGCATTCATGCATGTGAAAATACAAACTAAAAGGATGAGTCTTTATAGTGTGATACATAGATGCTATGTATTTTTAGATGGAATATGAACCATGTGACAGCACACGCTGAGATAAAAGCAGGTCCAATGAAACAACAAATGGCAGGAGATGATGTTTCAATGTAGGAAAATACTTTTCTCTTTGATTCCAAACAGAACTCAGACAAACCGAGGATGAATAAAAGGACAGAGGCACCGGAAAAAAAGATTAGATTCTGCATAAAAACTCATCAAAACTCTTTCTGACAAAAGAGAGACATTTAAAAACATCCAATCATCATTAACTTTGAATTACGCCTTGAAAGAGCACCGGCGTTGCTGTGATGCGGGTTGTGAGATGTCATCTTTGTCAGACAGCGGTAGCTTTGAAGTTTATAGCACATTTCTGACTCTTTGCAGTTCATCAGAAGATGCGCATCAGTAACAAACTGAGTAATCTACAGCGAGCTGATTGCTCCTCAATCCGCTTTAGCCATCGATCCGAGACAAATCTACTGAATACTGATCCACACAAATGTAGAAAGTAACTCCGGCAAACAAAAAAGAGATTAAATGTACAAGTGTAGAGTGAACGAGGATGTCGTTCACCTCCAACACTGGATTCCAAAAAATAAGTGGCACATTTTAATGGTCTCATAAAGCTAAAAAGCCTATTCAACTGTTCCAAGACAGAACAATGCTCTGTGATGGAATCTAATTAACCTGCTCCTCTATGAAGATGCCCTCCTCGAGTAAGAATTAAGGTCCAATACTCAATTAGACTTTCTGTCTCGTCGACAAGGGAACTTTCCCGATAAACTACCTCATTTGTGCAACCGTTGCCCTCAATAAAGCTCTCTTCTCACAAAAATGACATCAAAAAGAGCTTTGACATCTTTACTTGTTGGTTGGGTTTTGAGCAGCAGGGATAGCACTTTCCTTCTCTCCAGAAGTCCCATATGGTCGCCTTCTGAGTCTTTTCAACTGAATTACTTTGAAGAATGCTTTGTCAGCAGATGTGGTGAAAAAAACAACAGCAACAAAACTGGTAGTGGCCACACAGCAAATCATTTTCCACAATGGAAATTTCAGCCGCAGCGTTGACTCGCTTCGGTTTGAAAATCGGAACAGCACATTAATATATTTTGCACATTACTGTATATTCTATTCATAACCAATCTGAATCCTGCCAGCTGTAAGAAGTGAGATAGTGTTACTGCAACCAGGTGTTGACGAGCGAGACAGGACATCCAGAGAGAGGCAGAAGCTTTTGCAGCCTGTGAGAGGAGAAGGGAAGTGACTACAGTTGTGGCAGTGGAGGGAAAGGAGAGTTTAAAGAACACAGGCCTGAGATCGAGGATGTGAAAGTGCTGCTTCACTTGCCTCGTACCTCCTTCAGTAATTGGAATACGGCCAATCAATCTTTCAGTTAAGCCGCTGCTACGAGTCTCATCTCCCAAGGAAGACTTGTTAGATGATAGCAAGAGGACGGCACTAGCTAAGTGAATCATGCTAACTTGCACAACTGTCGGATAGCTAAACACATGCAGAAGTGTATATGTACAGCACATGGGAACACACGTTCCCACTACTGAACCTCTGAGATGGGCCAAAAGCCTCACAAATAACACAAACACAACCTCTCTGCTCACCACACGCTCTGCACATGAACTGCGTCCTACCTGGGTGACTTTCTCTGTGACATGGTGCGTCCGGTCGATGAGTTTGCAGGGAGCTATGATGTCCATCTCCCCGCTGGGCAGGGCGATGAGCGGGTCCGGTTTGAAATCCACAAAGTTGAGGGTGATCTGAGGGATTTTGGAGATGGTGCGGTAGCGCATGAGGTCGGAGTCTGACGTGGAGTTCAATATGTTGGACTTGCTGTTTACCGCGCCTGCAAACACACAGACAATGAGGTGAAAATCAATGGGGATGATAGAGAAGTTTTATTCTGCTGGGGGGGAAGAAAGGGGGGAGCTTACCGGTGCTGCTGCTGCCCAGCCGGACACTCGCTCTGCGGTTCTTCCGATCCGAGTCGGGCCTCAAGGCCTCGATCTCGTCGACGGAGGAGGCGCGCCGCATGCTGCGGAAGCTCTCGCGCGAGCGGCTGCGCGACAGAGAGCAGTTGGAGCCCGAGGCGTCCGGGTTGAGGCTGAGGCGGTGGTGAGCAGCTACGCAGGGGGACGACTGGGTGAGGGTATCCACCAGCTGGGCTCTGTGGGGATGTGCAGGAGGAGTTGGGGTAAGTGCAGGAGGGTCTGGACCCAGTAAGGTGCACTGGTCCTCCTGGCGGTCTTCTGGCCAACTCTGGAGGGCTGACCTAGGAAACAGAGAAGGACATGATGGTTATTACCAGAGTGTTACAGATTTAGAAGTCTGTCATTAAACTGCTTACTTCAGCTGAGGGTTAAGGGTCTACACTAAAAACACAATGCCGCTGGTTTGTGCCAACAGCGACCTTTGACCTCACCGTAGAAGGAAAAGGGACAAGAGGATTTCCGAGGATTCCTTTGCTACGAGGATCTTTACTTGTGAAACAGACACAGTAAAGTGAGAACAATCCACACATTACAAAATGACACCTGCGATGATGGCATTGTGAGATAATGAGGCGTATTATCTATCAATAGGATTTAATTTGCTCAATATTCACGAGCAAAGCAGAAAGAAAATCCATGTGTGAAATTTAAATGTGTTGAAAATATCTCAACAGAACGATTTCACACCAAAGGCAGACAAACATCAGACTCTTTGGTAAGAATGACTCCAGAAGTACATCTTAAGTAAAAGGCTCATACACAGAGCCTTATAGGACTCTTTCATGAGTGTGAGACATGTTCCACATAATTGCCATTTAAAATAATTCTCTGCTAACCCATCTCTTCGTCCCCAGCTTGTCCTTCACAGGACCTACCTGCTGACGATGATTTGCTCCTGGTGGTCTAACGGTAAAGGGGGAAGAGGCAGGAACTCCCCGATGCCTAAGGAGTCCTTCGTGTGGTGGTCTGGGGGCAGTGGCATCGGTGTGGTGGTGGGGATGTGAGCGGCCTCTGTGTCGTCCAGAGACACTTTGCTGTTGGACAACGAGCGCAGAAGAGGAAGACGCAGCTTGAAACCTCGTGGACGACCTGGAGAGGAGGAGGAGGAGGAGGGAAGATGGAGGTGAGGACAGGTGTATTTCCAATTTCAGACTGAAGCAGGAAGAAGAGATGCAGTAGGTATTAGAGGTCATGCTAGGAGGGAAAGAGATTTGAACTGGATCATTTGGAGTCTAATAGACCTTCAAAAACATCAGGAAATTGGAACAGTAACGTTTATTGGATTTTGGTTTAAGCCAAGTTAAAAAAAACACAACAAAAAACGAGACAGACTTGAATTTGAAGGTGATCACTGTCCCACTGTTTACCCCTGTACGTCATGGAACATGACACGCAGGTTAATTTTGACAAAATCCTGATCAAACACAAGTACCCAGGATTCACTGCAATAAAAATGTCCAAACCACCTTCTCTTACTGCAAAATGAAGCGGGTGAACTAAAGTGATGGCTGTCACTCCTCACCGGCCTCAACATAACCAGTTCACTTCAGTTATTGAAAAGGAAATGTAAGTGCTTGCTGGATAAGGATTACTGAACCAGTCACAATTGTAATTTTCCAAAGTGGTGTGTCAACCTCCTGTACTCTACTACTTCTCTGTGAATAGTCCATCAATGTTTCTTATTTAAATAATACACATTTTAATGAACAAATACATCCAAAGTGAGAGCGGGACAGCAGAACACGAGCGCAGAGAAACCTGAAGCTTCAGACGGGACACAAAGTTGCTCCAACCCGACTGGATTAAAGCGGAACAGAAAACACCAAAGAAACAGGAGCTGGTATCTACCGGTGACGAGCCAGGTGGGCAGGCGGTGGTTGAGCTCCTGTTTGTGGTCTCGAAGTACTTCCTCTGTCATGCCCTCGAAGTTGAGAATGAACATGATCACCAAGCCATCTTCGTTCTTCACCGGCACCACGTCCACCATACAAGTGAAGCACTTGCCTGCACGGGGAGAGAGAGGGAGGGAGACGGGTCAAGTCAGACAAACGTGTATGTGATCGAGGATTAAAATCTCCAACCCTGGGAAAGTCCCACGAGGCGACAGCATCAGAATTGCTTCTGTGAGCACACAACGATCCTTTTTAATGACTGTGAATTTCTTCATGATGAATCTGTGTGCAGAAACACTGAGCGGATGCACGCACGCCGTGAATGTAAACATGAGCACACTAATTACACAGGCCAACTTATCTCACCCCCATTCTCTCCTCATTAAACGTGCATCTGCACTTAATCAACGCACGCGCTCTCTTCCACATGAGGCTGGGCACGTTCACTAATCTGCCACATGAGCGCTAAAACAGTTAAGCAGGCGTGAAATTAGACTACATGTCTAAGTGGCTCGGAGTTTTTCTAGCAGGTCTGTAGGCCTGGAGACTTTGCTCTGTACATAACAGCAGGATTGGAGGTTAAATGGAAGATGTTATTCTGGTTTTGACCCTCAGAATTAGCACCTTCAAAGCATCGAAATTATACACACACACACACACACACACAAAATGGCATTTTCATCTTATTTACAGAGATTATCTGGAAGCACACAGAAAACATCCAGAGAAATTACCAATATAAAAGTTTACATTGTACAGGAGTTATAATGAACATGTAAATTTACAGCAAATAAAGCAGGCAGATTGTCATGTTACACATCATTTACTGCCATTAAATCTGTCCCTCTAGACCAAACCATCCTTTCCTGCCTCCCGTCCTAATCAACTTGACTTTCTAAAAAACTAAGCTGCGGTGAAATGCAGCCAGTTTGCAACGTCATAATAAAGACATTCGCTTTTTGAGAATTTAAGTCGCTAAAATGTCTTTCCCTTCACACATGTCCACCTTGTGGAAGTGAACAGCTCCTCTGACCCGACTCTTACCTGGACAGTGATGGCCAGCTACCTGCTCTACAAATGGCAGCCACGGCACTTTTGGCAGCGTGCAGAGTTTTTTTTTACATCCAACGCGGGATCTTGCACAACACCACGTACAGTATTTCTACTGCATGCCCGCCTCACTCACTCACCCACCCGCCCATCATTATCATCATCATCCTCATCATCATCTCACATCATCACTGAAGAGTGGGCCGAAATCCGATTGGACGACGACATAATCCCAACGCAGGAGGGGAAATATGTGAAACACAGGGAATACTAAAGGATTACACCATCTGGCCATATCGAGCGGAGAGAGAGAGAGAGAGAGAGAGAGAGAGAGAGAGAGAGAGAGAGAGAGAGAGAGAGAGAGAGAGAGAGAGAGTGTGTGTGTGTGTGCCTGCTTATGTGCACATGTAGGTAGATGCCCGGTCTCGTGTTCATTCATAAGCTATTGGGTCATTCATGCCTGTTGACAGCTGTGACACTGGATTTGCAACCGTTTTAATCGCTGAAGGTGTTGCTGCACGGCCAAAAGCTGCTTTACACAGCTCTGCAGGCAAAACTTGAACACACGTGTCATCATTTAAAAAAAAAGAGAAGTTTTTGTATGACAAGATTTTGTCACAGATTGCTCAATGAGTGAGGTCAAAATATGATACAGTGTGTATCATAACACAGGAATGAGATAAGGCCTGCAGAATCAATAACTTCTTTAAAATCACTTCTTAAAACACATTTTTATAGAATTGCTTTGAGGTGACGTCGTTCTTTTATGCAGTTCTTTTGTTAATTGTTTCTTTTTGGTTAATTGTTTGGTTTTGTGGTATTCATTGCCTCTGTGGTCCTTTTCAGGCAACAACAAGGTATTCTGAGAAAGTGAGAGTCACCACATTCACAAGAGGTCCTCGAGCGTGCAGCCATAATGGTCCACCCCCAAAACATATTATGCAGTTAACTGAAGAAGAGTGAGAGACGGACAGACACATAGATGCTCTCTCACTCACTCACGATTCTCCTGGCCGAGATGTCAATAAGATATTAACTGAGTTCATATCTGTATGGAAACTATTTGTTAAAAATCAATGCTTTTGTTTTGGAGGATCGATACAGTGTCAGAAAACATATCTCGATACTCAATATTTCATATCGTCTGCGTAAGCAGAGACAAAAAAGTGAAATCATGTTAGCGTATGAGTAGGTCTCTGCAGAAGGACAAGTCAAACCATAGCAGAAGAAATGTTACTTTCACATGCACGGAAATCATATCTTCAGCAGTAGGAATCTCCTGGTGTGCGTGTACTGATGGAAGACAATGCCAAGGAAAGACGTGAATGTTTTTACAGGCGTGTCAGCAACTCTTTAAGTACTAACCTGTGAATGCATGTGTGTTTCTTTAAAGTACCATAGGAGTCAGAGATTTGTGTTCTGTGGATGACAGATGTGATTTGTACACACACACACACACACACACACACACACACACACACACACACACATACACATAGTGCATGCATGCACACACATTCCCACACACTGCAATGTAGGATTACATGTTAACAAAAGAGGATTTAACTTCAGTTGATTGTTTTAAGTCAAATACATTATTAGACAAAGTATTTACTTTCAGTTCTTTGAATTAATCTGCAGTACTCGGTTAAGTTCAGCTTCTCTGATTGTGTGTTCATATGTAAGTGTGTATTCACTCGAAGTACATGCACAATGACCATACATGCATACATGACTGCAGAAGTGCACTGTGCAGTGTATTATCCTGTCTTTGCAAACTCATGCCCACGTAAGTGGATTTATCTGGAAGAGTGTGTATGTGTGTGTGTGTGTGTGTGCGGGTGTGTGTGTGTGTGTGTCCTGAATTTAGCAGGGTGGTGGATAAAGACTTCATATTTTTTCCGCACATCAGATCTGTTGCTGAGCATCAAAAGCGTTTATGCGTACTGTTAATGATTTCCCCCGAGAGCATCTGAGATGCATTGAGCTCTGAGGTTAACAGGGCAAATGACATTTCATCTAAATGCTCCTGCTGGATGTTTTCCAATTCAGCGTGTACCGGCTGATAATCTGATTCATGAAGCTCGGGGAGATTATCACAATGCACTAAAACGAGTGCAAACTGCTCATGGTGAACCGGGGAAGGTCCAGGGATCATACGACACACGATCATTCGAAGAGAGGAAGAAAAACTTTAAATGTGAAGGGCGACTCAAATGACTGTAGAGGAAACGATCAGGCCTCATAGACAGCTCCATCTGGTGTGGATACTAATGCTTTTACAGGAGCAAATTGAGAAAGTGAGTCCTTGTATCAGTTGTGTTATTTGGGGGAATGGAATGTTGAAAACTAAATTTGACAAAACGACTTCACTGAAATCTGTAATTTCTAAAGATAGATGGCAAAACTAAATTTTAATATCGACTATGTATGGTCTATGGAGAAGGATTGCAGAGTTTTAGACGGTATTACAAAGAATGACTTCAATCCGCAACAGCTAACCTGCTCAAACAATCCTCAAAAGCAGGTGGATTTGAAAACAGGACAACATTGCGTACCAACAGGCTTTAAACCAATCAATCAGGTCAGGTGGATTTACTGAGGCCCTTCACAAACTGTTACATAAACAGTATAACATTTTGATGAAATATACTTTAGCATCACCAAAAGGGAAACTGTGACGATAGCAGTAGACATGAATGTGATCGACTTCAAGCGATGCGCAGTCAACCAGACAGTACAGTGGCACAACAAAGACACAGTCAAGCACAAAGAGAAATACACAAGTTAGAAATGCATAAGCATGATAAGAAGAGAAAATCATATTAAAAAAGGTAATAAGTAAAACATTAAACTATCTCCTTGCCTATGAACTTCAAAAACACAGATTAGCCTCATGCGGGCAGGAAGATGGTAATGTGAAATGAATGAAGGATAATATGAGGAAAGAGAGAAGAAGGTAGAACGATGGAAAGGAGCAAAGGAGGAGAAGCAGTAAGAAGGAAGAGAGGAAAGGAGGAGGAGAGGAAGGAGGAGAAGCAGTAAGAAGGAAGAGAGGAAAGGAGGAGGAGAGGAAGAAGTCAAACTATTTGTTGCCGAGGCGTTAGCAGTTCATTCAGATCTACTCGGTGTGAGGGAAACAGAGTGGACCTGGAGACCTTGTTGAGTTTAAAGAGACAAGGTGGGAAGGATTAGCTGTTGAGGAACAGCTTCCTTTCAGTTTAGAGGGATGAGAGAGATTTGTCTGGTCCCAAACAACCTTGAGGTCAGACCACAGACAACTCCTCCAACATACAGCTCTCAAGAAGGTCAGGGAGGTTTTAGCCCATAATTTTATATCCGAGAAAGAAAAACAGGTACATCGCTCGCTCCCGCAGTGCTGGATTAGAAAGTAGTAACATAATCTCTGTGATAGAGCAAGTGGATTAAAGGAGAAAAAAGATTAGAGTTTGATCCACCGCCTCCTCGCTTCTGTGCTGAGGTGAAGAGATCAGTGGGCTGTGCTTAGAGAGTCAGAGATAATAAAATTAAATATATTGAATAAAGCCCTATGGTATACCCTTCTTCATTACATTATGTAACATATTATTAAATACTCCCATAAGCATTTCTTTCTGTAAACATACAGTATAGTATTAGAATCTAACAAAATATGGCTGGTTTACATTCCTTATGCTCATTTTTAAATCGGACTGGCACGGTGTTGCTTGTCTCTGATGGAATTTAGTATTTGTGTGCTGTAACGAGGACGTAAAACGGTTGGTTTTAGGTATACAACATAAATGAACACTGATACTGTGTCCAAGTCACACCGGAAATATTCAATGTTCAAAGAAGTTGATGGTAAAGCAGCAAACAATCATGTTGGTCATTGAGGAACACCATGAAACAGCAGGATGTCAGACGAGTCCCTGTCCATCATCATATCTTGACTTCCCATTTCCTTTTACTGAATGCAGATGGGAGCCATGTTTTCTAGAAGGATCAATACCGTCTATAGCGTGTACAGATGCATCCACTCCACCTGGTGGACGGCTGGGGTCCCTACACACTTACACACAGGTCACAAGGAGGCCTTTGCTGAGCAGCTGCACACGCTCTACTTTTTGGAGAATTGTTCCTGTTCTCTGTGCCGACTGAACTACATATGTTTTGAGGATTATCTCATCTTGTGTGGTTTGTTTCAAATAGATAATCCTCAACAAAAGTCACTTTGCAGAGAATATCTAAAACCAGCCAACAACAACTTCTCAGTGAGGATCACCAACTCACTGGAAGAGTCAGAGTCTTAAGAGGACGGGATGTGAGCTGTGTTCGTCTCAGCTGCTTTGTATCACTCTCACACACACTCACACGCACTCAAAAATGTTTAAATAAAAGAAGAAAACGCGCAGATCTTCATATCTGCAGATCCAGTGGGATGGCTTTAAATATTCTACGATCTGGCTGGCTGAGGGCCAGCTGGCACCGCTTGTTATGCTGCGAGCTGCGTTCAGAGCCAAAGAAACCCCTGCTGAAATCCACAACACTCTGCTGACAGCTGCAATTGTGTAATTGCTAGAAAGTGTCGTTCATCCCAAGGAAATTATAATGTGGGTTGAAAGGTGAGAATCTTCACCAGCCATATGACTCGATTACCTATTTTAGCGGAAAAAAACAACAACAAAAAAACGTAGATCACGCATCACACCCTGCATTAAAGCACACAGCAACTTTTTCATCAGGTCATATGATGAGCAGTCAGCTTTTAAGGAATGTAGAGAATAGAAAAAGATGTAAAAATGGCAAACATTATCCAGACAGAATGAAATTGCGTTTGATGCATCCCTGTTGTACACGGTACCCTGCGTGAGGATGAAATAAAAGGACACACTGTTACGTGTTGCTCTGGCCTTTACTCACACTGCACAATGGGAGAAACTGTTGAAAGATACAGGTCACAGAAGGTGATGTAAACACAACAGGAAAAGCCCTGAATTCCTGCTGGCTCCACCAACGCTACGCGCTGGCCACCTGTGACCTCGTGCCTCTCTGAAAGGAGCACGACAAAAGGGAATTTCCCCAGGGACACGCAGCGTATTGACTCTAGCTTCATTAGTCTGATCAACAAGCCGCGATCCGTTTGGCCTTGAGTCATCCTTACTGGGGGATGCCTGCAGCATCATGTTGCCATGACAACAACAGAAACAGTCAATCAGCCACTATTGTGCGGCTCAGAAATGCACCTCATCTACCGAGAATGCACTGACTTTCTTGATTACCTGATGTTTTGTTTCTCATGGAAGCACAAGCAAAACACAGTTTAGTTGAGGTAGAGAGATTATATTTACAAGCTTTGCCTCAGTTTAACTCAACTGTGGTAATTGCTTGGTGTAATTATGGTTGTTTTTGGCTCTAGTAATTATGATTATTGTAACGCCCACTCCAAAACAAGCAGGTTACAGTGGAGCATGTTGAAGTGGTGAATGAAGCAGGAAAAGGACATCAATGGTTCAAATGAGGGTGTTGTGGAACAAAACCGTTGAGTCTCTGGGCTGAAATCTTACGGACTCTCGGTTCCACGCAGGGCATTAAAAACTGGTGCTGGCAAACCACCAGGTGGCAGGGCACAACAACGTTCCCCTTGTGGTTCCTTTAATGTGCCTCATGTCAAATGCAGCTCAGCACATACACTGGCCTGCTGTGAGTGTAACGTTCAGACATGGATCCTTCTGGATCAACTAAACCACACACAGGTGTGCTGTTGTAAAAAAAAAAAAAGGGCTGGACAGGGAGGTGGTGGACAGAGTGGAAAATGTAATTGGTGCGTGTGTGTGTGTGTGTTTGTGTGTGTGTGAACCTGGCATTTTCCTGAGTGTGTGAATGTCAGACAGACTGTTAATATTGGACAGCTGGTGGCCCACTGTCCTTCTGTTCTCGACCACCAGCTGTCTTCTGATAAGTGATGTAACATTACCCCATCTTTCAACATTGATAGCACACGCACACACACAAACACACAGACACACACACACACACGCAAACACACACACACACACACACATACACACACACACACACAAACACACACACACAGAACCTGTGGAAGGACAAAAAAATACTCCAGACAATAATCCATCAGCCTCGTTCACCTCTAGACAAATAGCCAACTGTTTAAGATGAGTGTTTGGGTGGCAGAGTGAAAGCTAGATTGTGATGGATTGTCCTGGTATGAGTGTGTGTGGGCGTGCCGTGTGCTTTGAACATGTATACATGCTGTATATCAAATGTGTGCATATGTTTCTGATGCATTAAAAGGCTCATTCTGCCCTCTGTTGGTAGGAAATAGGGAATAACACTGATGGAGCCGCATGTGTATACAATTGATGCTGCACAGCTGATGCGAGCGGGTGGCTGGAAAGTTGACAAAGCTCCAGGCTGACAGGGGGATCCATTAAAGCAGACACCTAGACACCTGACCTGGGAATGAGGAGCGCTGGTGGTGACTGGAGACTGTTCTGTGCTGTTCACCGAGACCTGGAAACCTTCAGGTGGATGACTGCAGTTGCAAAAACATCCTTTGGGTTGTTACTAATAAGACAAATATTATCCCTTAACCATCAATTACCAAAAGTAAAGGTTACTCACTGGGAGCCATAAATCACTACTGTATGCCTCAGGTGAGGTGAGGATGGTTCTTTACTTGACTTAGTGCAGTCTAATGTCCTGCCATAAAAAAAAGAAGATAGTGAGGGTCTTGGTCTGAAATCTTGCCCCATTTTATTGGCATTTTTAAGAGCTGTTTCAATATATAATGACAAGTATTATTACACCCTATATAGTGGACTCAAAGTATCCCACAATGCAAGGTCAGAAAGTAGTGGACAACTGATATATCCCAGCAATGTAAACTAGCATACACTAGTTTGAAGGGAAACTGGCAGACGGAGTACAGGAGAGAGCAACTTGCAGCACATCCCAGCACAAACAGCCACAGAGCACTTAGCATTCATTCATTTGGGAAATGAAAATGCAATTGTGTGTCTTGATTGAACCCATGCCCTCCCTTCACATTCCCTCCCCTTCCACTCACTATTAGAGCAAAGTGGATCACAAAGGCTTGTTTCAGGGATCGACGTCATGGAGGAAAGGTGACGAGTCACAGATTGATCAGAATGATCACTCGCGCTCGATCAACACATCTCAATCATCAGTGACGTGAATGTGATGTGTGATAACGGCTTACTTACTCCAGTGCACATGGAGAATACATGTCAATGTTTTACAGTTGGGAAATGGCTGCAGGCAGTGACTGAATGACATCTTGATAGGGATGCAAGTACAGATAGACTGAAATAAAACAATAGTGGCGGCAGCGGATCAGGCAGCCACGATCAACTTCTAACTATTTCATCTGAGAGAAGACCAATCTATTTTGTAACCGTAAAATTCACTCCAAATGTAATTATACAACTTTTTTTATGGTCTCTTTAATATGCTTATTCCCTATATGGCAAATGCATCATTATTGGTCATTAATAAAATATAACATTTTGGTATTGGCCACAAAAACTGATAACTGATGGTGTCCGCGTCTGTTGGGCTATGGTGTCGAGTCTTCTTCATGTTTGTGGTCCAGTTCAATTGTATTGCATTCAATTCACTGATAGTTTTAATATTTATTCCCCTCCCTTTTAATTAGGTGCACTGGACAAAATATGTTCATGTAAAAGAAAGGAGAATCGGCAGATATATTGACACCTGATTTATTTTCACTCTTACTCTTTTTAAACCAGGAAATTATATCAAGATGTGATAAATACAATGATGAGTTCATAAAGTCAAAATAAATTATGTCGAGAAACAGCGTGGCGCTTCAGTGTACGAGACGTGTGATGAGCCTCGTGGTGAAGGATCAACAACCGAGCTGTCTACTTGTCTCCAGCAGTGACAGTGTGTGAGAAGGCGGTGTCAAACGTATGCAGCATAGTTGGCTGGATGTCCCGTTTACCTCTACACACACACACACACACACACACACACACACACACACACACACACACACACACACACACACACACACACACACACACACACAATAGATTACATGTCAGTGCCGTACAAATGGACACAAACCCCTGTGGAAAGCGATACAGCATGCACGTTAGCAGTATGTAGCACGCATGGCAAACATCCAGATTTTCAGGTTCCTAAGCACCGGCTGCTCTTTCTGCCGCATGGAAACAAAAGAGGGCAGGAAGCTTCCAACGCGGCGAGGTCACCACCAGCTAAGGCTCACCACCAGTTAAAGCTCACATGAACAACCTCCACCGTTCAATTACATCTCCTTCAGGCTGAAGAAATCAGAGGGCGTTTTCACTACACTTCCTCTCTCATCACTTTTTACCACAGTTGGCTGACTTGAGATGAAATTAAAATCGACTTATTACATGTTTTTTTTAAGCTTGCTCGACAGACATTCATCACTTTGAGAGAGGGAATTCACACATCTGTTCCCTTCTCTATAATGACTTCACGGAGCACAAGAGAACCACCACGTGGTTTCAAGCCGGATGCGTGAGATACTTCAAAACTGTCCACTGACCCTGTAGTCAGTGTACCGATGCACCTGGATAGGATGTGGTTCGACGTGTTGTAATTGGGTTACTAAAGTACGGTTAATTAAAGCTCCATACACCTCTCCCAGCTTGGATATGGATTCCATCCAGAAGGGCTAATTAGCAGAGAGACACTTGGTTTCACTGTTCTCTGGAAGAAGCTCCTAAATTAATGAGACCCGGGAAGTGAAAAGGACTTATTTGACACCGGCGGTCTGCGATTGTCTTTGCTCTTTTTGAAATGTTCATTGTGTTCACAGGCAGGCAGCGTGCATGTATGTGTGTACCGTGTGCAATATACAGCATACATTATTTAACATCCTTCCTCTGAAAGTAAAGATTTAAGACCCCAGATGTAGTTTGAGTCTGTTTCAAGTTAAAGGCTGTTAGTAATATACCACTCAACATGTATTCAAAGCTCATATATGCATACGGTGAGCCCATGTAGTAAAAATAAATATACTAAAGACATCAACACTGCATGCATATGCAAATAAAATAAAGTCTGTGCAATGTTTTTAATGAATATATTAATCATGAGTGGTAGCAATTTCACTACCATTTCTGCACGAGTAAATGCCGCGCCAATGATACACTTGACTTTTTAATGACTTATCGTGAAGAAGGTGGTGCCAGAATGAACTAATGGTGCCAAGAAAATGTCTGAAAATGCTATAAAAAAAAGATTAGTCGATGCTTAATGGCTTCAGACTGGCCAAGTTGGCACAGAACTGCAAAGATGCACAATCAAGGGCAAACCTAGAGCCTTCAGACAAGAACATCACGCAGGATGAATGTGTCGATGACCC
Organism: Clinocottus analis; assembly: GCF_023055335.1. Taxonomy (NCBI): domain Eukaryota; kingdom Metazoa; phylum Chordata; class Actinopteri; order Perciformes; family Cottidae; genus Clinocottus; species Clinocottus analis. The sequence goes on from NW_027175909.1 coordinate 2,478,327, forward strand.
GCTCGCTGGTTAGTGGCACGTAACAATCTGAGAAGACGTCATTGTAAACTGTTTGGTATAAACAAATACGTGACGAACAGGTGATTGTCTAAATGACAATGACTCCCAAGAATGAACACTTTAATGACCTAATGGCCTGTTCTCTAACACACCCTCAAGACAGATTCAACATATTTTTTAAAACACACAATGTTAACACCATGGTCCTGTTTTTTTTTCCCTAAACGGGACCATTGTGGACAGGTGGAAGAGCGATCCGGAGAGGAGAAAAGGACAGGACAGAGAAGTTTATTTTCCTGTCCATGGCTGCAGTTATCTAACATGATGAAGATTTCCGTCCCCGTCTGCCGGACATTCCTGCGCTCTGACTGTTTTAAAGACGGACAGGAATGCACACTTCAGCCAGACGTTCATGCACGTTGAAAGTTATCGAGGACGAAGTCTCAGAGAGTCAGACAGTTTCTATGGGACCAAAACCATCTCACAGTTACAGTTATTCAACACGGAACATCCGCAGATCAGAGAGGAAAGAGGTGACGGGTTCACAGGCAAAAAAACTCAAAAACACAGATTCTCTAGCAGCACGAAACCACGCAGTGAAATCAAGATCACACAGACGTGCTGTGTACACAAGTGTGTGTGTGTGTGTGTGTGTGTGTGTGTGTGTGTGTGTGTGTGTGTGTCAGGGAGGGCCCAGGTGGTGGGAATAGTGCCAGTTGCGGGTCAGTTGAGGTCATTTGAATAGAGGAGAGAAGCTTATTTGAATGGAAACGTCTGCGGGCAAACATGGTATCCATGTTCCTTAACAAAGATAAGCGCAAACAATGGGCTGCTGGCACTTAAAATACACATGCACCGTGTGGTGCGGGGCTGCGTGTTCATGGCTTGAAAAATATATGCAAATCTATGTTCAAATCTACCAAAGAATTAATCGTACATGTATGTACATGTAGATCTACTTTCTTTTGCTGCCATCCCTTTGTATGCACTTTTCTGCCCTCTGCATTGCCCTCTCCGTCTCTCTCCCACTCCCTCACTCGCTCCTTTGAATGTGGTTATGTAAGATCTTAGGATTTCTCAGAGAGAGAGAGAGAGAGAGAGAGAGAGAGAGAGAGAGAGCGAGAGAGAGAGAGAGAGAGAGAGAGAGAGAGAGAGAGAGAGAGAGAGAGAGAGAGAGACAGGGGGGTGCAGATACTTTCAAAAAGATATCCTCTGATGTAGGTTTCCATCTTTCCCAAGCCTTTCTTTCCTCGACCCGACCTCGAGGCGTAAACGTCCCTCCCACCTGCGCCACCGCCACAACCCACAAAAGCAGTGCTCATTTCCAAAAGGGCGTCAAAGCTCGTGGACGCAGCACATGCCCACCGGTGTTCCCGACCCGCTCATTTACCAGAGACCGTCTTCAAAGACACAATCTGTAATTGCCTCTTCAATCTGGAGCCGAGCCACTTTGAAACACCGTTTGTAATAGTCGGCTGACGCTCTGTGGTTTCGGGTAAGCGGCGGGATGAGTGGATTTGGCAAACGGACAACGGAGCTTGTTACCTGTAATGAGACAATCGCCTGCTTTATAGAAGAGGAAGGCCGGAGAGAGGATAGACGATAATTTACAAAATAAATATCATGTTGTATTAAAGAAGACTTGAAACTAGAGATTGAAACATACAATCATGTTTACAATGTTTGCTGAGGGAATTAATCAGGAGAGAAGTCGAGTCATTTTCTAGAGACTTCTAAACTAGAGGAGTCGCCTCCTGATGGTCAGTAGAAAGAAGTTTAAGGCACTTCTGCATTGGCTTCACTTTTCAGAAGGCGAGGTTGCCGCTTAGTGCGTACACATTAGCATCACAGCTGCCCAAAACATCTGGATTGCCCCCTGGTGGCTGGCTGTTAGTTTAGGAAGCGCTTGATTTGACATGCAGCAGAGTTTTCTATCAGCAGGTCACGCATTTTAAACACCGATATCTCAGCCGATCATCTTCATTTAATTGTGGGAAGCCAAAATCATGATGAATTGTGCAGCTCTAACAGGGGAAAAATAAAAAGGGAAAACTGTTAAAGAATAGAAGAAATGGGCAGATTTAGGCAAAGGCTGATAAGTCAAACTGGTGACAACAGAAAATCAAGATATCATTGTCTTTGTATTAAACAAAAGGTTTAAGTGACGACAAACATGTCCAGCACCTGTACCCAAATTTAAAAGGGAAAGCTTCATAAACTGTGCCTTTTGTTGCCTTGGTAACAAAGGGGGAAAGACTGTCTCTAAAGGTAGAGAGAGTGAAAGACAACATCGGGAGCTGGGACTGATGCCAGGGTTTGGAGGAGCGTGGTGTTACAGTGCTGCTGACTGCTGGTGCAGTGTGTGCGTGTGTGATACTTTGATATCGACTGTCACTCGCTGTCAGTTTATAAGCCGTGTGATAGAAAGCAGAGTGTAAAAGAGAGCTTAAAGATCATCTGTTGGCTTCTGCAAACACAGACAGACGCTGTCCCGGTCGCACACAGCGATCACCTCCACATCCTTCCTCTCTCTCTTCTTGTGGCCTGTGTGTCTATTTATCTCCTCCCCGTTCCTCCACCTCTTCCTGCGCTGTCTGCTGCCAGAGGGCAAGGATGGCATGAGCAATGTGTGAAGCCCCCCATCTATCCAGCGCCGTTCACATTTACACACACACACACACACACACACACAATTACTAACAAGGCTGTTTCTCTCAGCCCGGAGAGCAGAGGAACTTTCATTTGGATGGGGGACCGGGTTCTATTGGTAGATGATATGCGATACATCAGAGCCAAGCCTGATGAAAGCTGCCCGGCAGCAAGGACATATTGTGTGTGTGTGTGTGTGTGTGTGTGTGTGTGTGTGTGTGTGTCCAGTACACACAATTCAATTGAATTCAGTTTATTTTGTATAGCCTAAAATCACAAATACAGAGGGCTTTACAATCTGTACACATAACATCTCTGTCCCGGGACCTCACATCGGATCAGGAAAAACCCCAAATAAAGAAAGTTAAAACCATTTCACAGGGAAAAAAGGGAAGAAAGCTGAGGGAGAGCAACCGAGGAGGATCCCTCTCCCATGATGGGCAGAAGCAGTAGATGTCATGTGACCAGAAGGAATAACAATACGGAGTTACAGCACATTCATTGAATATGACAGTAATTATTCATATAATGAGTAGTGGGCATGGACCACGATCCAAATAACCACAATCCATGTCCGCAGAAGGAAGTAGAGAGGACAGGCATCTGCAGAGCCATGGCAGGAGGCGGGACTTGCTCCAAACACAGCTACGATCCACAAACGCACTTACACTGCGATTAATCTTTCCAGGAATAAAAACAAATAAATAAACATTTGACAGCAAAACCAATGATTCACACAAAAAGTTTGAGGCATCATAAAAAAATAACCGTGTATGTATTATTTTATGTTGCTACTTGGAGTCAGCGGTACGAGTTTCAAAACCAGTAACATAATATTACCCATTAGATTGATATGGTGCTCATTACAAAACAGTTACTTATCAACACACGAAGAAACGACAGCATCGACTTGATGCCTGTGGGTCTGATAAGTTTGAGCTCTTTTTGGGTCTCATGCTGCTAAACGCTCCACTCTGCTGCCACCTGGTTGCTAACCACACTTCTATGTGCTACTGGGCGGGTAGTGCACAGACTTGCTTCTCTGACAAAAGCCAACTGTTGCTGCTATATATGACACTGATATTAGACTAGTGAAAGCAGCGAAGTTGTAGGTAAAAAAATAAATGAATATATGTACTGTTTGGTCTTTATTTCAAGTATAGTTTGTTATTAGACCATATAAAATGCATAGGATGCTATAAGTTGCTATGTTATATAATCTTTTCGATATTCTGGGTATTGTAAAAAGCTCTCCTGTGTCATAGGATCCAGCAGCCTGTGTGACCATATTAGGCAACAAACCCTCAATTGACCTTAGAGGCAAGAACTAGGACTGACCGTTAAAGAAAAGGAGGAGGGGTTAAGTGTGTCTGTGAGGTACAAGAGGTGATGCACAGAGAGGACAAGAACTTTTTCACCAGACTACGGTCTGCAGGAACTTTTAGCAGATTAGAACTTAACGAGATTCAGAGAAAACAAGACTTAGGATGCAACTTTACTAGAACAGGAGAAAAATCATATTCACCCTGTCCCTGCCCTTAAGGGTTGGGGAAGGGAACCCAGCTTCAGTCTGGAGGACAGGGCTCCAGCTTTAAACTGGAGGAAACTTCTGGAGAAGAGGAGAAGAGAGCCTGGCAGTCTGGAGCAGTACCACAGAAGAGCGTAGAGAAAGAGTGTTTTTACCAGATCTCAACTTAGTTTTCTTCTTCTTCTTCTTCTTCTTCTTCTTCTTCTTCTTCTTCTTCTTCTTACTTTTGACACTGAGCACTGTTTCAATGATTTGAAATTGTTGTAGGTGATTTGATCTTCAATGAAAAATCTCAGCCTGACGATTGAATGAGTGACTGATACCAAACAAAGTTATGGTTCTTTAGAACAATTTAACGCTCTGTCCATCCACCGTGAGATACAGAAGTGACGACTGAATCTACCAAAGAGACTTAAGGTAAGTATCTTTGGGTGAAAACTTTGCAGTGTTAGTATAATGATGAGATGGTGTCAAACAGGTGGAGAGAAGGTGTAGACGATGCACGCACTCGCTTTACGGGTTGAGACAAGTTACAGCCCACTGTGGGGACTTGACAGCACAGCTGTAAAACACCCTCAACAAAACCTATAACTTAACTCGAAATAACCAAAAATCCTGACCTCACGTCAGAATCTACCTCCTCATTAACGGCTGCGTTAGCTAATAACTTTCCACCGCAGCGTTAGCTAGCTGGCTAACGTCGCGTTCTCTGCTGCTCTGTTCAATGACTCAACTCATCAGGCTGTAGCTAACATTAGCTAAGTCTATGTAAACAGAGCTCCTGGGTAACTTCACTTAGATATACCATCAAATATTATATTACCATGCACTCGCGCTCCCTTCTGGCACGCGCATCTGTTCGCAGTTCACTGAGCACTAACCCCTCCCCTCCCCTTAAAAAAAACCTCATCGAATCTACACGATTCACATAGGTCACCTATTTCAGTTTCAAAGAGGCAAATTTCGCTGAAAGGTGAGGGATTTTCATGTCTGCACACAGACACACACACACACACACACACACACACACACACACACACACACACCTTTTGAACAGTATGCCTGTACGTGTGAATTGAGAAAATGTGTATAGACAAACCAATCCATAATTGGCCTCAATGATCCACAAACCATAACCCCTGCCATGTGGCTCATTAGTTTGATGAATATGATCGTTGTTCTAATCAATAACCAACCGAGCTAATGAGCCAGTCGACCAAGCACGGGAAAGGACACAGACTGAAGCTGGGTGCAAGCGTGCAGCCGGGGCTTTACTACGCAGCTACTGTATGAAGTTATTCATGTCCTCTGGCTGCTGCGTGAAGCTGACAATGAACGGTTTCAAGGGGAGAGGTTTATTTTTTTACCCAGCCTCAGCAATGACCTTGGACTGCCTGTGAAGCTATGACATGACAAACCATGAGTCTGAAGGACACAGTAAGTCCACATAGGTGAGATCAGACGGTGCTCACCAATGAACGCAAACATAACACCAGATAATCCGAAAATAAAATGCTCTCAAATGGATCGAGAGGATTTATGTGTGGGAAATCCCACAGTGCATTGTCTATTTATCTGACTGGCTTCCCCGGCTGGCTCAAGGTCTCAGAGCGCAGAGATTTTGTTTATGTGGCGGTTAATATCACCTTTCTATTCTCAGTGGCTCTAAAACCAGCGCGGCAGCTGAAGCAGATCACAGCGTGGTGCGCATGCAATTTAACAGGAAGGGTCTGTGAGCTCCACCAGCAGCCAGGAAAAGCCTCAAACGTGTGTGTGTTTGTGTGTGTGTGTGTGTGTGTGTCTGCAGAAGGTATGTGTCCGTGAGAGGTGATGATGAGGCGACAGAGTGAGTAGTGAGTAAGTGTGTGTACGTGTAAGAGAGATGGGAATGGAAGTGTCAGTGAGTCAGCTATTGAATGAGTGTAAGTGTGAAAGATTGAGGCAGAGGGCGAGGGCGAGGGAGGACCGGCGAAAAGAGAGAGTGTGTGTGTGTGTGCGTGTGTGTGTGTGTGTGTGTGTGTGTGTGTGTGTGTGCATTAAAGGGTTCTGTAAAACATTAATCTCTGTGGGTCATTCAACGGTCACTGCCCAACTACATGCTCGATAATGTGCTTTGCATAATGGCTAAAAGAATGGCTGAAGAATATTGCTGTGCACTTGACACAGACACAGACACACACACACACACACACACACACACACACACACACACACACACACACACACACACACACACACACACACGGCAACCCAATGAAGTAATGTTTGAATATTCAGGAGGAGCTGCTTGGACATGGGTACTGTGTGTGTGTGTGTGTGTGTGTGTGTGTGTGTGTGTGTGTGTGTGTGTTTTGGATGCAAGACCAACAGCAGACTTAAGGCTGCATGCCTGCCAGTTGTCCTCCCAGTCCTTTGAGGAAGGCAGTGCGTCGAGGCTGCGATGGTCACCTACAGTTGGAAGTTGAAATGAATCACGCTGCAGAGGCCAACCTGGCAGTCAAAACCAGAAGGATGGAGGTGGAGCAGAAAGACCAAAAGCCTGATTTGGAGTGTGACGTTATGTTTCATGTGTGATCACTCCCTTTGGCCTTGTTGCACCAGTTCAAAAGTTTGGATAGGACTCGCATCCTGGTCACTGATTGAGAGTTGATGTGTTTTTTATTTGTAGACGCCGGTGGACAATCACTCGTAGGACCCGACACCCTGGCAGCATGGCGGCGTCACACATGACGATTTAACGTCACAGGTCTTCCATTTAGATCTACACAAACTGCGTTACTGTAGCCTATAGACAATACAGTCATCCAAAGTAAAATGACCACTTCCGCAATATTATATTTGAAATGCAAATAATTAATCAGATGTGAAACGACCATCTCTTGTGAAGTCTCTCCATGGTGGGTCGAAGGAACGACTTTCTGTCAGTTTTTATCCATCCTTCGGTTATTATGACACTATTTTATGATTTATTTATGGATATTGCCATCACCTCTTGCATCATGGATGTAGTCTTCATAGTGTTGCTTACAGATGTCATAAGCCATCTGTCAACAAGATAGGTATGTAAATTGCCACAGAAACATCGTGGTCAATTTGTGCTACAAAAAAATCTATCTACCCCTATATTGATCGCTAGAGACACCAGTTCCTCTTGGCTCATTTTGACAGCACTAAACCTAAAGTAAGTGACATCTGCCACGTTGAGCAATCATAAACTAGCCAGCTAGAAACACACAATTTGTATTAAGTGTATGTTGTGGTAGTGGCAGTGATATTCTGTCTATATAAAACTGTGAGCAACATTTTATCACATTGTCCAAGAATTTATCTTGCTGATGTGGAAGGAAAGAGGGATTAGAAACAGTACAAAACTGACATCCCACAATTGGAATAGCGCTTCAAGTCTCATCTAATGCCACAGTACCGCCGGAGACGCAGAATGTGTAGGAGCAAGAAGAAGGGGGAGCAGAGAGGAGGAAAAAAAACAAATGAAAAGGGATAGAACAGAGAGCAAAAGGAAAGGGATTAGATAAGATAATGAGTTAGAGAGGGTGTGATCCTTTAAGATTTTCTACAGGAGGGCAGGAGTGACCTTTGTTTGAGGGTTTTTCGGGAGCCTGGAGAACCTTAAGTGCCGAAAAAAAAAAGTCCATGCAAAGTTACACGAGGGAACACAAGGAAAGAAGATTTCACACAGGTCATTTGATTGGATTAGAGGTTCAGAAGAATAAGGCCTCTGCTGGCTTGTGATGCAGGGTCAGTAGACTTCTGACATCGCTGGTTTGGGACATTTTATGGAGATTTGTTCAGAAACACTGAATACATCCCATTAGTAACACAGAAGCTTTCTGAAATGCTTTGTTGGCGAACCCATGTGGCTTCTGAATGGTAATATAAGGGGAAAAAATGTTCTAAGTATTCATAGAACATCTTAATTTGGGCGTAGAGCGACTGGAAAACGTTATGTTGCATTATTAACTTGATACATCGTACGCATATGCAAATTTGCCTTATATCCCCCTCAAGTTAATTTGCACATTAACGCCGTGACTGAAAATAAATCAGTTTAATCCTAATAAGTGAATTAAGTTAGCAGTTTCACTTTGTTATACAAGCAGCTGCATTACTTTGAAAAAGTAACTGTAGTCATACTGCTGTAAAAGGTAAGGTGTAGTATGATGACTCAGTTGCTCACGAAGTGACATGACATAACTCCCTGTTACATAACCGAGCTATCCCAAACAGTGCTGATGGCACCGAGTGGGACGATGAATAAACGAGTCAAGCCGGGAGACTTGCACTGTCTTCATAGTACTAATACTACAGTCCAGCAAAGAGGTGGAGAAGAGAAGACACTGTAGTCATGGATTCCAGAAAGACGTTTCTAGAAAGCATCTTGAGTCTTTCCAAAGTTGTTTTCAGTGGTTGGTCATTATGTTTGTTAACTTATATGCCTCCCTCTCTGGGCATGTTTTCTGGTGCTTCCCAAACTGAACATGTATTACTCAGTAGTATGTCACAGAAAAGCGGTCGCTGATAAAGCTCCATCCAAGCAGCCGTCTTCAACACTTGTCATCACGTAACATCGTCCCATGAAGAAACAAAGGCTGTTCCTCGTGTTCACGTTGCCCTCTCACTACGGATTAGTTAGCCAATGGGGGCCAGTCAATAGAGGGCAATAGGGCCGCAAAAAATAAATAAATGCAGTTCACGCATGATCAATTAATTGTTGGGCGTTAAATAATTGCTGCGTTAACACAATTTTAAATGCATTAATGTGCCTAGCCCTAGTAAAAATGCATACACAAACTGTACAGCATGTGAATGTGATTTTTTTTTTTTTTACAGAATTAATGAGGCTAGCGACACGCAAAAGACCGATCGATGACCGGCCATGGTGAAATGCTATGGGAGTACAAACACAGACTAACACAGTAAAAGTCTTCTGCCAAGCACAGCCACTGTTGGTAGAAACCAATACAACACATTTATTGTCACTAGTCTTGGAAATTTAATCTGGCCAGACTGTTAATAATAAATCACAAATATTCCCAGAAAATGTCTTTGCTTTCATAACATACACTGTGATAAGTAGGAGAACAATGTGAAACAACAAAAAACATTAAAAACATTTTTTGAAACATAAAAATCTTCTGATAATCGGAACACTAATACAAATTAACATTTACGTGAACCATCAAAAGAGGCTCTGTCAGAAACAACATTAACTTTGCTGTTGTTTAGTGGAGTGATGGTTTCATTCAAACTTTTTGAACACACAGCTGTCTAGGTGTGTGAACTGGCAGGTGGTCAGGAACAAACAACAGGTGTTAGAAGTTCAACAAAAAGCAGCCAGCAGTGGTGCATGCATTTGGCAGGTTGCCAGATTGGAATCGCGGCAGTGATGAGGAGACTATGAATCAGCGCTTCAATAATTCTGCATCTTCCTCATCTAGAAAGAGTTATAGCGTCTCGTTAGGGCTAACGAGCCCGTGGCAGGCGCTTAATGATGATAAGGGTGGAGCCGTGTGAACCAGCCCTAACCACTCCAGACTGGTTTCCATAGCTCCTCCCAAACGCAGCCAACCAGGAATTATACAGGAGCACTCAATTTCCTCTCAAAGGCCCATTCAATTCCAGTTCATTCGCTGCCGGGGGAGATGTATCGCCCACTAACCCACAGTTGGTATAAAATCCTACCGCTATTACTGCATGCTTTTAACAGTCCGACTTCGGCCCTGACCTCTGTAAAACACAGTGAGCCCTCAAAAAGACATCAGTATTGTGAGGCCTGATGGGTCCATCATTAATCTACTGTAGAGCAGGAGATGAGGATGCCAGTAGGACGCCATAAATCTCATGCTGCTATGGGAAGGGCCTTGATCCCTGACAAAGGAAGAGGCCATTAAAGGGGAATGGCTTGACGTCTTCATGAAGCTCGGGCCCATAGCAATTAAACAGTTATTACAATGTCAATGGTTGCGCTACAGGCTATCAAACTTGCGCTGTCCCTAGATATATGCAGAGGCAGCAATTTGATCTGAGCAATTAGAGGTTGATAGCAACAGTAAGATGAAGAGGGCTTGCACTCCTATTCTCCTCGTCCCATTTTGATTCGGCTCAGCCCCTCCCTCTCCAGGGCCCGGCCATCAGTTACACTTCTCTTCCCTTTTAGCATCTTCTCTCGCTCTCACACCCCCCTGAGTCCTGTCTCATTGTCTCACTGCCTCTCTGTATTCCTGCCTAATAACAAAAGTGGAGGCCAATTTTTTTCTTCAGAACGACTTTAGGACTATTTTGATGGCTATCTATCTTTTCAGCCTGAAGGCCTGATTCTATTCAACATCTATTCAATGATATACAACAATACTATGATGGTTTGACAGAGAGTTCAAAATAGGAGAGGATGTGAGAGGATGAACTTTAATAATCCCCAAAGTGTGCCACAACCACAAAGCAAGGTATCAGCTCGTTTGATATCTTACAAAAGTTATACATTTTGTATGTGTTTCCTACAAAAGCCAGCGGCACGTTTCTTTCTCCTATCTTCACACACATACGTCTTTTCAAAATAAATTTCCAACTTCACAGGAAATTACTGTACTACTACTACTAGGTTTTGCCAACAAAACTTGATAAGATTTAGAAAAAGTTTGTTGTTTGGGTTAAAACAACCACGTAGGTGCTGTAACTACATTACGCAACTTACATGACTAATAAACTGACATTGCCTTCTTGAATGAATTCAAGTCTATACAGCTCAAACTACCTGCAGAGACCGTCAACAGCATAACAGTCCATAGCGAACACAATCTGTGACCGAAGAACAACGATACCCGACCACGGCTAATCGTTGGTAAACTTGAACACTACACACAAAAAGAACAGGTCCGACAACAAGACCGGCATCTCAAAGGAACGGATTACGGTCTCAACGATAAATATCCAAAAGAAATCATGCGACGGCGCAAAGTTTTGTTTCCATCCGTAAACAAATGATGAAAGAAGGAAAGAAAGCAGTAATATCACCGGACAAACTATACATAGACGGACATTTTAACTGCAATAAGGATGCAACTCCCTGGCTTTTTTAGACCCCCGCACTCTCCCTCCCTCGCACTCTCCCTTACGGCTCCACATACACACGTACACACATGCTCACTACATAACAAAACAAAGAGGGGTTTGCATTTTAGTTAACAAGAAAGTTTAAATTACCCAGAACTCCACTATTGCTGATCCTGAAGGCCGTTTTATCATAAACATATCCATCAACAATAGTCCAGTCACAATCTGCACAAACCACCCTTTTTTTCATAATTTGTTTTTATCCTTCTCAAACATATCATAATAAGAGGCGATTTTAACACAGTTATCAACCTATCAGTAGATAAATATCATTCTACAAATAAAAAGTGTACCTGCCAATCCACAAAAACACTAATATAGTTCATGAGCGATGTTGATCTTGGTGATAGTTCAAATTAAGAGAATATACTTTTTTCTCTCCGGTTCACCACTCATATTCACACATTGACTTCTTCCTCAACAGCAGTTCAATTATTTCAGACTTGAAGATTCATCCTATCCTTATTAATGATCCTACTCCCGTAACATTTATAATGGAACAGAATTAGCATACATAAACCTGTCTCTAGATGGCGCTTCAATACATCTCTTCTCAAAAGACCCTCAGTTTGACGGTCTGATTCAAAAAGAGTGGGCATCCTTCCTAGAAATGAATAATTCCCCAAAGCCATCACCGATATGGGAAACAGGGAAAGCTGTTATAATAATCATCTCATTCTCCGTTTACAAAAAAAAAAAAAAAAAAAAAAAAACAAGAAGAAGAAGCTGAACTGTAACGACAAATCAATCGTTTTAAAATCATTTATGCAATTAACCCAACAGCGAAAACCCAAAACAAATTAAGAAAGTATCAATTCCAAATAAATTAAATTATAGATTATAAAACTCAATTCCTACTACACAGCCTTAGACAAAATCAGTTTTACCATAGCAATAACTCTGGTACATATTTGGCAAATCAAATTAAACAAAATAAAGAAAAAAACAACAATCTCATTCATTAAGGTCTGAGGGGGGAAACCAACAAATTCACCGAGGACATCAATAAAATCTTCAGAAGTTTTATTGCCAATCTATATTCATCTGAAAAGAACCAAAATCAAGAAGACATCTCAACAGCATTGATCTACCACAGATTAACAAAGAACAGAGTAACATACTTGATTCACCTTCAACACAGGAAGAGCTTTTTACTGCCCTCAATGTTATGCCCAATAATAAAGCACCAGGACCTGATGGCTCCACTCTTTATCAATATGATGATTATATATATATATATATATATATATATATATATATATATATATATATATATATATATATATATATATATATATATATATATATATGTATATAAAATAAAACAACCAGTTAACCAGCTAACATGAATGCAGCCTGTATATCACTACTCCTCAAACCAAACAAAGACCCAACTCCTCCATCTAGTTACCGTCCCATTTTGCTCCTCAATGCAGGTATTAAAATCATCACGAAGGCACTAGCTCACAGATTAGAACAAGTCACTCCATCCAAAATTCATCCAGATGAAACCGACTGTATCAAAGGTAGACTCTCATCCTCTAACACACGCAGACTGTTTAACCTTATCCATTACTCATCATGAGAACAAGCCAAAACCATCATAGCCTCCTTGGATGCAGAAAAAACTTTTGACAAAGTAAACTGGACATTTCTCACCAGCACACTACAAAGATTTGGCATTTGGGGAATAATTTATTTAACTGGGTTAGTATTCTGTATACTGCACCTACAGCCACTGTCATTACCAATAAACAAACTTAAAAAAACCTTTACACTGTACTGATGGATGCTCACTCTCATCCTCACTTTTCACAATTTGCATTAAACCGTTAGCAGCAGCCATTCGCCAAAACAGCAATACAAAAGGAATCCAAACACTTAACAGCCATCACAAGATTACCCTATATGCAGACGATATATTGCTCTTCCTCCAAAACCCCACTTATCATTACAGGAAACTATTAAAGTAATTGAATCATTCACTAAAATGTCTGACTACTCCATTAACTGGAACAAATCAACCATCCTTCCATTAGAGACAGTTAGGATGGGGCAGCTCATACATCACCTATCCTTTTTAAATATATAAATATTTCCCCAAGGCTGTCAGAGCTGTTCACACTCAACTTCCCTCCACAACTTAAAACAATAACTTATGAGCTCCTCTGCTGGATGAACCTATCACTTATGGGAATTACAGCTACAGTTAAAATGACAATACTTCCTAAAATAAATTACATATTCACAATGATACCATCTTAACCCACCCACTCCTGGTTTAAATCTCTTCACTCAATCATCAAGCAATTCTACTAGAAAAATAAGACACCAAGAATTTATTTAACACATATACAAAAAAAAAAAACACGAGGACATAAAGTCCCTCCTTTTTTCAAGTACTCACAAGCAAATCAACTTCAATATCTTCTTAAATGGATTCACCCCAACCGATCAGATCAACATTGTTAGATATAGTACATTTTATATATACATTTTTTAGACAAATCATTTCATGCATTAGTTGCAGTAGTGTTGATTTAGACAACAATTTAAAACATTTAGTATTACAAAACAAAAATTGATGCACCTCAAAAAGACATTCAGATTTCAGGCCTCCCATTTCTCAGCCAATCAATCAAACGACATCCTCACTTCAAAATACTAACAATAGCAGAAACTCTGACAGCCTGGTGTAAATTCCACAAAATCACAAACATCACTTTTGCACCTTCAAATTTCACTCCTACATGGAACAATCCTGACTTCCTAAGCCACAATAAACCTCTATATCTCCACACATAGTCTGCTTAAAGCATTACTCACTTCAACACATCATCAACAACAACAACAACAACAACAACACCGTAGTTCTATTCCCCCATTTGGTCCAGAACTATGGTATTGGGCACAATCACTTTCTGCAATGTCTCCGACTTAAATCATCCACTCAATCCAAATTCAACATTAAGGCCACTAATTTAGAATTACCTCCCTCAACCTCACAATTAATTAATATCACCTCCTTAAAAAAGTTAATCTCAAAAATATGTAAGATAATATCATAGACTGACCAAACATCATGGGAAATGGGAATTAGACTTCAGATCCATCGTTCCTGATGCTGATTTTTCAATCCAAATCTGCAATAACATCTACTTCATGACTAAAAATGCAAATTTACAACAGATACAAAACAAAATACTTCACAGAATTCCCTATATTGGGAAAAACATTGGGTGACTGAGTCACTGTCTGTCTTTCTGGGCTGCCTTGTCCCATTATCCCCTTCAATATGCTTACTAGGAGACATATCAACCAAACATCTAAGCAAAATAAACCGCTAATTACTCCTCATGGCCTGAATTATCGCCAAGAAAACTATCCTCATGAACTGGAAATGAAGGAATAATGTACATATCACACACTGGAGAAACCTAACAATTGAATACATTTCAAAGGAAAATCTGACCTCCTCCATCATTTACAATACAATAGAACACCACTCCATCTGACACACCATATTTATATACGCTGAATATACAGTATGATGTCTTGCTGGCTTGTATCTCACTGTTTTGTCATCCACTTGATGTTATGGCCATGTATTGTTTTTTTGTTGTGCAATAAAATAAAAAATAAAAAAGCATTGCCTTCTTGTCTCACATTGGTAACAAACAACAATCTGAAGGATCTGAAAGATTGATGGTTGCACATCAACTCCCATGAGGGCTTTTGCACTCTTTATACTCTTTTATAACACAGTGGATATCAAACCAAAAAACTTGGTGGCAGATCTATAAATTACGGTGCATTATTTAGTAGGTTTAGCTACAAATGCGCCTAACAGATGCAGGAAGAAAACCTGAACCGTTGAGTGGAGCCTGTTGCTCCTGCTAGTGTTTATAAAAGTACATTGTCCAGGAATAGAAAATTTCCTTGGTCCCTTCTTGATTCTCTTCCAATTCACAGCTGCAAACATAGAACAAAACAGTCTCTCAAATACCTTGATTAAAAAACATAGACATGAGTTCTGAGCTCCAGACACTTTTTTATACAATTCAGGTGTCAGGGCTTTGGCATATTATTTAATTATGAAGGAGAAACCGCATCAGAGTGAGACAGATGGGATCAAAACAAACAATACCTACAGTCCAGAAACAGAGATTACTTTGTTGTTCAGAAGGAGATTGTCTATACTGGAATATGTACGGCAAACATGCATTAATAGTATTCCCTTTCTTTTGGATGTAAGAAACAAATTTGAAAGGCCTTTCCTCCAAAGAGAAAGGATTTTAGATAAGAAGTCGATTAACTCACAACACCTGAATTAGAAGAAGAGCGGTCCATCACAGGGTCTAATCAACAGTTAAAATCTCACCAAATATTGGAGTATATGTGTATAGATGGAAGAGGGGCCATTTACTAGCTAGAGCCACCTGAATGTTTCATAGATTTCCTGATACAATGATATAAAGTATATTTTTAACTGTAAAAGCTGTAAATGACGGGGTTCAAAATGTATAATTCTACCAACCGAAACCAGTGATAGTTCTCTAACAAGCACTACCATTATAAATGATACAACATCTTGACGTCATATTAATCTCAGTCACATAAACAAACAGGGAAAAGCAAGCAGCTTCCCTAAAGCAAAATAAGATTTTTTTTTTTTTTAGTGTTCAATGGAGATCAGTGTAAATGTGCCACTATTCATATCCATGTATTGACAGATTATCGTTTTTTTAATGTTGTGATCCTAAATGTGGCAGAAACCTGCTAAACCTTAAGTTGTCCAGTCTTAAGAAAACCTCTGTGACTGTACTGGTAAGATGTGCATTAAACGCAGTATGGCCTTGAGGGAGTGAGGTTCTCTCAGGCTGTAAAGCATAGCTTGATGCGTTTCCAGTTCAAGTCCAGATGGCTGGCTTGCCCTGGTCCAGCCCAGTCAGGACCGGGTTACTCAATAGAATAAAAAAAAACGTGACTCTTCAACCTGCTTGACGAGTCTGGTCCCATTCTGTCAGTCAGCCCGCCTCTTAGCAGGAAACTGATACATGGTGGTAGATAAGGTGACAACTGGGGAGCTACCCCCCACCTCTGTCTCCTCCCTTGTCCACCTCTTCTGCTCCTTTCTTCATCAGCCTCCTTCTGGTCCTCTTCAGTACCCACTCCAATGCTTCTTTGTTCATTTCTTTAATGGTTCTCCCACCAATTAATTTAACACTGCCACCCTTTTTTCTAACTTCTTGATCATCACAATCCCACTACTTCTTCCTTCCTTCTTATCGATCATTTACCTTCTTTTCAAATGTCAGATGATGACAGTCACAATTATTTTTTTTGGTTGATGCCTGAAATAAGGTATTTTGTTAAAACTAGCATAAAATATTTTAATGTTTTGTTCTAAAATCTGAAATAACTTTGATGCTTTGAGACTACTAAACGTCATCCCGACACTTAGTCCACTTTCACAGCCTTGTTGGGTACATACAACATGACAGTGATGTAGTTTGTTTATAGCCATCTATAAATTTACATTTCAAAAGTCATAAAAGTAGTGTTTATTGAAGGGAGATTATCACGTTAAAGAAAAAGGGTCAGAAACTTGTGTTTGGCACAGAGCTTATTTTCTGCAGTGATCCAATGGTAAAATCCCTTTGGCTTTTTGTCGAGGGAACCAGTGCGACGCATCTTTCTGTTGGCCTACAATAATACGTCCTCCCTGCAACACTCTTTAAAGATATAGCCACTGAATTCCAGCGTTCTGCTTCCTGAGAAACAGCTGTACAACTTTAAACGCCTCTTACAGGTGACTCAGGCTTGTTGAAAGCAATCAGAGGGCCTTCTGAAGAAGCCCAAGTGCTGCTGTCCCTCTTAATGTCTGATTGAGCTCCACCAGACTTTATATAAGATACAGAGACGTCAAGCTCAATAAAACATGTCTGACATGATGGAACAAGACAAGTTGCTGTCCCACTTACTATGGACTTCCATAGGGCTTAATGAACCTGCAGACCCAGTGTCACAACATGACAGATACTGTTCACTCAGCAAAAAAACTATGTGGAAAACGTGTCCTGGGCTTGTAACACCACATCCAATACATCTTATGGATTTTTGCCTTGATATAACACACTTGTATTTACTTGATCTGTTTTTAGTTTGTTTGCTTAGACTTCCTTATCTTTTCTGTCAGAAATACACACACTCATACACATGCGAGCGGGTGCCACTTTTAGCAAACATAACTGGCTCGCAAATGGTTAGATTTTGCATTATTTCATTTGTTGGTTGGTTTGGAATTTGCTTGTAAACTTTTTTCCTTCATCTGTTTCGATGTACCTTCGTCTCTAACTGCGTCTTCATGCCCTTTGCACCAATAAAAAAACAGAAAAATACCTGATATGCATTTTGTTTGGTGGTTTACCCACGTTTCCCTTTCTTGCCGTCTGCTGGGTTGTGATGTAAGTGTCCTATAAGTGATCCGTGTCTGGGCACGAAGGGGAGCTGTGCTCCTGTACGTGGGCCAGCAGAGATCATAGGTCAGCCTGCCAGCGTGAAAATGGCAGCGATAATGGTGACTCCCATTTCAAAACAGCAACTTGACCCTCTTCTATGCTCGATGAGTCAGGGTACTTTTAAGACCATCTCGTCTCGCAGCCTACGCTCACTCACTGAGTGACAGGCTCAGAAGGGTGTGCATGCACCATGTGTGTCAGCATTAGCCGAGTGAGCGATCTCCGTGTCATCGCCCCTCGCCGCCGCGAGCAAGCTGGCACCGCCGATGTGGCACTCGGTGGACGATGGCTTCGCCTGGCACCTGTCAGTCAGTGGGCGGCCAAGTGTGACGCCCTCCATTAGCCTGGCTGACAGCCCTCGACCCGGGGCATCACTTGCTCCCTCGCCTCATCAGCTTTGCCCCATCCCTGCCAGCCCTTGCTCAGGGGCTTTCAGCAGAAAATAAATGCAAACAAATCCTTGCCGAGAGCCATTCACCTTGGAATTTGCCAGAAAGTAGTGACCTGGAGTTGTGGCGCGGGCAAATCCGTCACTGTGGCAACTTAGACATCTGCTGCCTCCTGTCACTCTGCCCTTCTTTCTTTGTATTTGTTCCCTTTCTTTGGTCCTCCCTTTATTTCTCACAAGGACATATTTTTTTACTTGTTCACTTCCTCCCCCCATCTCTTAAACACCCCACCCCCACATCTTTGTCCTCTGAGGGCCATGGTTAATTCATGTAGCACTTGGCTTTGGGACTGGTAGCCAGCATCTAGTCACTTCACTGATTCCACTTGGCCGGGCCTCAAGGTTGAACAGGGCACACGTTTATCAGAGACCTTCTGGATGCTTAGACCTCACGGTTCCACTACAATCTCCATCACCACTTCTTCCTTCTCGCTACCCGTTCCTAAAAGCTTCAATCCCTTAGGTTTTAAGGGATTAAAGATGAAAGATCCTTGATCTTCAGTTAAAATAACGCCAGTATCCTAAATAGGTCAAAACCTAGGTTTCTAAACAGCAGCAAAGCCTTGCCCCAGTTTGCCCGATCCCTCCTGTATCTCGTTAGTTGCTCGGGGCCGCACAGGAAATTTTCGATCAATATTCACCTTCTCAAAATTCATGGTGCCACTCGGCAGAGGGCGCATACCTTCATGATGCTGCTACGACTCCAATCCCACCTCTCTGAGTGGGTCGATGCGATTCATTGGCCGGTAAACACCTACGACATTGACGTTGAATCTTGACACA
Source organism: Clinocottus analis (assembly GCF_023055335.1). Taxonomy (NCBI): domain Eukaryota; kingdom Metazoa; phylum Chordata; class Actinopteri; order Perciformes; family Cottidae; genus Clinocottus; species Clinocottus analis. The sequence continues at coordinate 2,497,384 of NW_027175909.1, forward strand.
TGTTGAGGGTTCCCTGTGCGACCGTATGACTCGAATGACCATGTTTGTGTCAGTGCACTTAAACACGTCAGAGCGGAGCAGCAGAGTTAAATCATTGGAAAAGAACAGGGAATCTGCTGCTGTTTAGACACGTGAAAGGAATGAATCAATGAAATCGTATTCGTAGCTGATGGATGAGTTGATCAAGTCAAGCATCCGCTGAACGGATGTCCTACTTTAACCTGGAGTACAAAATACAGTGAAATGCTGTACTAGTTTTAGTGCATCGCACAAAATGTGTGAAAACTTGTGAAAAAATCATTTGAGTTTCACTTTTTAACTTAAAACTCATACTGACTCCAAAAAGATTGTGTGTATCATCACAGGAAGCAGGGCAAGGACAACATTTATCTTTTAAGCAGCTAATACTAGTAACTACAGTGTGTGTATGTGAAGGTGTGTTTGTGTGTGTGTGCGTGTGTGCGTGTGTCTGCGCTCGTATTCACATTTCTCTGCATTGTGCATCTGTGTCAATATGTGTTGCTGGTGACAGTGAGAGGAAGTGAAAGACAGGAGAGCGATAAAATCAGTGTGATAGAAAACATGACAAGACGACTGAACAGTAGAAAGCGTGTGTGCGTGTGAGTGTTGTTTCCGTGTATATAAAAGAGAAAATTGACTCAGGTCTTCAGCGCGGGGTCAAACCACATATATGTTTGCTCTATCAAACAAAATGAGAAAGCAAGCCAGGTGTGAAATAATTAAAGGCTGAGCAAATAAAAAGGAGATAAGTATTCACTTTTTCCCCCCCGCTGGTTCTTTATGTTGACCAGCTTTCTATCCAAAAAGGTTATCGCTGGCCATTATCATTCAGACCCGCTGAGGCTTTGCCATCAATAACCGGCGGCACAGTGTAAATGTCAAAATGTGGATGGCTGAGTGGCTGTTCTGGACAGAAGATGAGGAGCGGCTCTAACGTCCCCGCTGGAGGGAGCGTCTCTCAGTTACCACCATCTCATTTATAACACAAACTGTGGTACGACATGACCTGCAAGCAGGTGAAATGCAGCTGGACATATTTAAAGGGTTTAAACTGCCGTTTTATCCATCTCAGATTAAATATTCTGCGATGAAGACGCCCTGCCATGTTTATATCAAAAGCTGATAAGAATTGAGACAAAACTTGAATTATTTAGAATATTTTGAACCAATGTGAGGGAACCAATGATCCACTCTGGAGAAGGAAATGACCCAAGAGCTGGAAATGCACATGCTTCTCGCCATGTTTAAAATGCATCTATCAACCAGGAAAAACAGGGCATTGGCTTTCTAATCAAAGCGAAGGGCCTGGCTGGACTTTGAAAGGTGGAAATTTCCCGAGAGAGACAGCACTGGTCGAATCCAATTTTCCTTTAGATTAACCGACCGCTCACGCAAATTATAATTCAAGGAGACAGTGATGTGATTAGGAAGAGCTTATCCTCGTATGGTAGTGTAGCCAAGACAATCAACAACAAGTAAGAACAGAAGCACCTTGTGTCGACATTACAAATTGTCTGTCAAGCTTTCAACCGAACGTTGTTATTAGCGCACGTTACCTTCAGTTAAAAGATGACACCAGACATCGACTCCAAACACTTACCGGAAATACATACAGTGTCGCTTCAGACATGTTTGTAATGCCATATGATCTAATTCTGGGAATCACATAGAGCAGCATATGCCGGGTGTGAACCAACACGACGGTAGAGCGTCACATGTGATGTTACCCACTGTGGGCTTGTTTGTTTGTGAGACAATATGCTGACTTGGTTAGTTGATCTGTCCACAGCAGACGTTGTTCAGCTTAGTGTTCCTCTCTGCATCCCTCTCTCTCTCTCTCCTGCTAGTCAGTGTGCCCGGTCACTTATGCAAATAAATCACACTCCTAATTACTATGCATTGTATTTACAACCAAGCAGGATAGTGTGGAATACTGTCATTTGCATAATAATGACAAAGGGGTCTTAGAAGAAATTGGAAACTCTTGAATGTCACAGAGAAAAAAAAAGAGTATTTTTTAACTCCCAGCCTCACCTCACCTGTGTTCCCATCCTCATTTTGAACACCAGAGAAACTACCACAAGTTCAGAGGCAAATGAGCCGCACGTTTGACGATGGTGGAAGATAGAAGCCAGGTGGGCACCTTATATTGTTTGGGACATGTAGAAAGAAAGAGACTTTAACAGCTGCCATGTTTGGGATAATTAGATTAGAGTGGAGGTGGGCGACTTTTTTTCTGTCCGCATATCCACCATGTACTTGTCATGGTTGCCCTATCACTCACTCCCATTCAAAGTCAGCTAAAGTCAACTGATTTCTTTGGTAGAAAATTAAACAGAAACAGTAAATGAATTTAGAGAAGATGAGAGCCGTACATTTAAGCAGGAAGAAGACACTGCACATGCTGTCACAGCCTCCCTTGCCATCTTCCGGGTGAATAAGGAAATGAGATGTGCTGAGCCTGGTGGAAGCTGAAGGTGAAAGCCAGCCATCCTGAACTTGTACAATTAAATAAGAGAGTGGCAGCATAGAATGGGGCTCTCCCCTGGAGGGCAGTAGATAGAGATGGGGGCCATTCAACTGGGGGAAAAGGCTTTATGGTTTATGGAAGTCCGAGTAGAGCACCGAGAACAGAGAGAGCCCCGCTGTGTAACCAGCCACCTCACCCTCACCTTCAAGAGCCACTTTGTTCTTTTATCTGTCACACACACTCACATTGCCCACTGACATAATTCAACTGAGTGATCCTCCAGCAATATCAGGATGGAAATGTCTTCCAGTGATTTGAATTGGTCCAAAATATAAGCCAATCAGCTTTAGCTTAACAATGATCCATAAAAAATGTACTGTTGATGAAACTGGACCAAAATGATTCATCTATTGTGTTTGTTTATGCCAATGGTTGCTGTTAACTTCCATCACGCTGTTTGACTGTTGACCCATCTTTTCTCTGAAAAAACAGAAACATTCACTCTACTAAAACAATTAAATACAATGTGGATATTTAAACCAAAAGTTTTGTATTACTGCCCCATACAGATTCACTGTCTAATTCTTCTTTTTCTCACTCTTTTCCCCTGCACCACCTTCTCTCACCCAGAGGATAAACCACTGTGGTCTCTCAGTGGAAGGAGTTGAATCCATGCAATTCAAATGACTGTGAAATTGGGTTGGAAACGGGCTATCGTGTTGAATAAGGCAACATCGACATGATGTTGAACGGTATGGTCGATGTGGTTTAACGATAGGCTGCTCTTACAGAACCCAGCACTTCGGGGAGAGTTATTTGTCAGGGAAGAGTCTAACAGGCAAAGAGAAAATGGTCTATGAATCATTAAAGAAAGGCAATGCAGCAATGCATAATCACCCTTGACATTAAAGTTTGCTAAATCTGCAATAGGTAACTAGTTTTACGTTCAAGCGAGACATTTTTGCATAAGTGTTACATTTTTGTGAGATGGAAACTCTGCATGCATGGATCATTTGAAGTGACCCGTGAAAGGCCTTGGACTAAAAATATATATGCCTGTGTGGATCAGACTGACTCACTAGACCTGCCTTATATCTTGCTTTCAACGTAAAACTGTATCTTAATTCTCTTTTCCTTAAGTTTACATTTTCCACTATTTTAAATGAATCTGTATGACAACAAAATTACCTGAAATACCGGTTTTATTATCTATATAGATGAGTCATCAAGACAGGGACAAAACCAGTGTAGTGTGTAGCCCCTATCAGCAATCACTTTCCACTTGTAAATAGCATTGCTTCTATGTTTCGCTCGTTCCCAGCATGCACTAGCAGGTTTCCATTACCCCATTAAGTCTTGTTGTAGAGATAAGGCAGTGAGTGAGCTCTCCTGAAGGCCCAAGCACACACAAGTTGGTTACAAGCTTTCCCCTTGGAGGCCTCGCTGTTGTCAGGAGGAGCATAAACATACACATTTAGCCTCGCTGGTTGTGTGTTCATTCTGTTTTATCCTGTGTGATCTCTCCTCCTCTCTCTCTAACTCCAGAGTTGTTGTGTATCATCTACACTGCCAGGACAATATATGTGTGACACTATAAATAAATACAATTAAAAAGTCCAAAAAAAATGATGCCCATAATAATTTACCACATACGTAGCACATTACAGTCCCCTACATTTAGGTAGGAATTTTAATAAGAGTATGTTCAACGTTGTTCTTGCTTCAGATTTTGTTTGTGAAAAAGAAAATGCTAGCTATAGTAGCTGGTAGTATATCCAAAATTGTGGATTTCAAAAAGTCAGCTCAGCCCCTTAGGCACGATTTGATAGCCAGCCTTACGGCTGAACAATAATTATGCCACTCAATTCATGTCAAACAATTTCTAGTGGGAAATCTGATTGTCCAGATTCCCAGGAACATCCCAAGAACATCATTATAATCAACGGGCGGTTGCCGCTCAAGGAGAGGGGTCGTCCTGAAACCACAAGGTAGCGCTTCGGTCTCTGGTCTCCTCATAGTTTGCATCTTAAAGCCTCACAGCGACCCACTGCTCCTCAATTACTAAGGATGGGTTAAAATGCAGAGAATACATTTTCCCTTGGGACTAATAAGGGATAAAAAATTTAATTAAATAAACAGTAGGACACACTTATTTGTACAGTGGAATTTGTGGGTTAAGGTTTTAAAACAATCAATTACCTTTAGTCAAAAATTTGAAACATGTTTATTTCTTCCTAAAAAGGTTTGATTTTGATAAATAGATAATATACAAAGATTATGTACAAGACACCAACTTCTTTTTCAAGTAATTTGCAGCTGATAAAAGACAATCATTAAGTGTTAATGAGGGAAACAAGCCAGGTGACAGTGGCATATTGTTGGGATAACGCCACAGCAGCGGCTTTACTAAAGAGTGCCTTCACAAACGGTTACAGAAGTCTTTCAATATAACAACAAAATCACACAGCAAGACAAATAAGTTTGTTCTGTGGAAAGCAGAATGTGTCTGGGAGAGAGGGGCACTATTTAACAGCATGACATCCCTTCAGGCCATTTGTATGTGCGTGTGTGTGTGTGTGTGGATCCACATGGTGACTCGAGGATAAGTGGCAGTGGGCCGTGAGGGGCCACTGAGAAATGGACGGCGAGATACGCTCACAGGCTGGAGCTGAGGAGATAGAGGGTGGTGTAATTGCCAGTGAGGGAGGAAGACGTACATTAACGAGAGGAAGGACTCGTCATTAATGCTTTGAATAAGTGCAGGCTGGATTTTAAGAAAAGGAGGGAGAAGCATTAACTGGAAAAAGTGGGCTGGGGGAACAGAAAAGGTTATAAAACACCACCAAGAGTTTCTCAAATGAGGTTTCGTGTCAGAGAAAAACAATTTCCTCCCTGGTCATGATGATGAAAACTCCCACAGAGGAGTGTTATTAAGGGGAGGAACACTGGAGAGGAAGTGCTAGCCATGGGAGAGGAAGAGGCACATTATAAGCACTCTTGGCGAGGGACCCAAAAGAGTCAATATATACAGCAATTCACCCAACTGATTCAATTACGGGTACCATTACTGGGAGTAGTCAGGCCTGAGGTGAGCCTGACGTAAATTCCTGGCAGGCCAGACGGAGCCCGAGATTTATAGCAGGGAATGTGAAGTTGGATTAAAAGTTAGGTGAAGAAATGTAGCGTACCGACAAAGATATTTCCTCTTCCTGTCTGCGTCGTGTCCCTGCGTGTCCCCCACTGAGGGGAAGACTGCTGCTACCAACGTTCAGGATTCAATTCTCTTCGTGGATATTTTTGATAAATTGGTATTTCAAATAGCATATCATTCAAGTGGGTTGTCCCAAAACACAAATGATGAGTCTAAGATATCAAAATAAACAAGCAGAAATAAGAAGGATAAGTTATTGCTGACTGGATAGCTGAAGAGTCAGGTCTGGCAAGACAAAGTTTTGAAAAGTGACTTGGTGGTCAAAGGGTTGTAGATTCTGATCTCCCAACCCAAGTTAGTGTCTTGAAATGAACCAACCGTCATTTGAATCTAAAACCACACTAACACCGCTGCCGAGGCTAGCGAATGGGACACTTTAGCTGCACACTGATTAGCTGATGGATGACTGAGGAGATGGAGCTGGCTGATACAGATGAGAGTTGTAATGGCTCTGACAGAGAGCCCGGGGAGTCAGCCACCAAAGGAAACACAAGCTCCTGGTTTTAAAGATTACAGTCACAAACTGTTAATATCTCTTGGAGTGTTCTCGGCGAGGTTTCTTTCTGGCGCCACCACACGCCTCAGGGGGCAGCACGGATACATGCCAATGCAGCGTGGTGACCCGCCAGAAAGGAAACCTACCCTCCACTCGGGTCGCTAATTCAGCAACAACACTGACCTCAAATAGTATACGCCCCCTGGATGATCATTCCATTAAAACCCAGGGTTTTTGCAGTCATGACCAAGACTTTGCTGAATAAACTACGAAGTGCGGCAGTCAAGGTCAAAATGTTGCTGAATATATCAGCAAGAATGGACGATGAGGTGAAACGTTTATGGAAGCGTCGTCTGAATCTGAAACCTTTCCTTTTTTTGTCAAGAGTTCTCAAACAAAGAACAAGTTTAATTGTAAATTCTCTTTTCTGTATGGTATTTGAAAATAATAATAGAGCACACACAGGCAAAAATGTGGCCAAAAAGAGTCCACATGAAGTTTTGGTGTTCCAATAAGACTCTTCTATGTAAAAGAAGCTCCTGACAAGGAGGTGTACACTTTCAGATCGGTGCAGCATCTTAATGTGCCCACTTGACACCAGGCCCCCCGTCAACTGTTCTCCTTGCTGTGGTAGCAGCGTTCACGGTCACATCTATGTCTTTCAGGACGGCTTCTTTGATTTTTTTTAAGGGGCATGCGCGGTCAGGTAGAGGCAGTTACGTGCAGAGTCCATTTGCTTTTTGAAACCCGTCAGAGTATCTTGTTCACCTTGACCGCACCGGGCTTTGTACCTGAAGGTCCCGCGATGCTAAATCCACACAGGACAAAAAAGTCTCCCTTTGCTAAAATGACCCATCATATATTCCCAGTGGTTACCTGCTGCTTACCGCTACAGATTTAAACACAGGGGGGGACAAGGTTAGGAGTTGAAAAACCCACATTTTAATTACAGTGTTCATACATTGCATTGGCAAGCAGAAACCAATCCGTCTCCTCGGTTAGCTGGGAGGAGGACAGCAGCACAATGGATTGAACAAATATTCCAACAATGCACAGTCAATCAAGCTGAAGCCCGAAGGGAAGACTCCACTGGAAATCTTTTGAGTGTCAGATACTGACCTCTAGGAGGTTTTCTATACTTCTGGAACATTTGCAGCTCGCAGCAGCTGTTGTCAGCCCCGTTCAAAACAATGGCAAACAGAAAGAAAGAGGAGGTTTCACATCCGGAGAAACTTCTCCAATAACTCCCGAGTTATAATCGACTGCTTTTTCCCACTTTGTAGTAGCAAGCAACACAACATTGAGAGCTGCCTACACAATTATTCATGAGGATGAAAAATAAGTTCTCAGCATTAAAGAAAAATACATTTGTTACATGTTCTAAAAAGTTGGTGAAAACGAAGAACAAGATTGTCTTAACTTAAAAATATTTCATACGTTCACTTCACAATTGGAAAATACTAAGTGAGTGTAACTTGTAAACAACATCCAGCCACTACTGAATTGAGCAATACTTTTCATGCAAAAAACTGTACAGCCCCAAGTTAGAGAGACAGCAAGACAAACCAAATGTGGGATTCAATCAGGGCCACTGTTTGAAAACAAATGAATATTAGAGATCAGATGAGAAGACGTGTGCTGTGTTGGAATCTCTTCATCTGCTTCTTGCTAAAAGACAACATTGCTCTGTTTGGGGCTGTCTCCAAACGACTGGATGCTTCCCACTAAACGGACTGGGCAGGTGGCTGTACTTTATCGGAGGTGGTGAAGTTCACGTTTGTGTGGACAATAAGCCACACAATGGGAAGATGTATGCCTGATAAGAGGTGTTTCCTGTTGGTTTCGGTGTTCCACCTCCCAAAAAGAGCAGCATGCAAACTGTTTTCTAAACTCTGAATTAGTCATGTGTGTTGACTCGGAGATGATATTAGATACTTACTGCATTATTCCATTAAAATTGTGTATTCTGAATTGTCACCTGCCGCTTGAATCTCGTGTTTCCTTGACAGAGACATCTTCCAGGTGGCGCATACAAATTAACCAAATTGCAGGAAATGAAATAAATAATATTGATGAATAAAAATAACAGGTGTCATGCCGTTTCACGGGAGTTAGATTTTCACGCACAGATCCTCCCTCAATTTGGAGAAGCACATTTTCACTTTGCTACTGTATAATGCCAATTATTAATTAAAGTCATAATTAAAATACATAATATCAGGCTCCATATTAACAAATACAACATCTGTAGAAACAAGGTTGATATTGACGCCTATTGAACAGAATTTATTTGTTGAATTGTATGATGTTGTTTCATATACACTATTTTCACATGGTTGGTGGTGGTGAGTGGTGATGAGTGGTTGCTCAAAAAAATGTGGGTCTATTTTCTTTAACATTCAGACAGACAGAGGGAAAGTGAAATATGAAGAAAATGCAGCATCTAGGGGATGATACATCTAATTATACTTTTTATATTTACTTGCTGTACATACATGATAAATAATCACCTAAAGCTGTAAACCTCGAGGAAACACTGATAAATCAACATCATGCTGTATTGAAGAAAAGATAGAGACATAAACTCTTGTTTACAATGTTGACAGATGGCATAAATGAAGCGAGAAGTAGAGTCATTTTCTCATAGACTTCTATACAGCCAGAGGAGTCGACCCCTGCTGGCCATTAAACAGTATGCAGGTTGAAGGCACTTGTCAGGATCAGAGGTGCCTGCTGCATACTAAACACTAATATGACCAAAATATTCAATGGTTCTCTTTTGCAAAAGCAGGACACATTTAAAAACATGACCTTATACACTTGCTCCCAGATAATCTCCATACCCTGTGTTGGTGTATTAACTGAACTGCAGAGGTCAGGGGTAATTTGTTAATTACATGAAGTCCACACGCACAACTAATCCCATGTGATCACGGCTAAAGAACAAGGGAGCGAGAGAACTGATGCAAAGACAGCTTTCTTTACATAATGAGTTGGGAACGGGGAAGCGTTCATGCTTCCTCCAGATACTAACATACTGATGTTACAGTTGATCCTGAAAAAAAGAATAAACCAGAGAGCATTGGATTTCTCGATAGCGGGTGCAATACACCAAACACCTGAACATGTAGGCGGTACGTCCACAAACAAGAATCTCCAGACACGACACAGGATTCCTGTTGTAATGGCTGCCAAAGGGAAGAGAGAGAGAGAGAGAGAGAGAGAGAGAGAGAGAGAGAGAGAGAGAGAGAGAGAGAGAGAGAGATCACAACACAGGCCTGTTTCTCCACGCATGGCAGAGACAAAAAGCTGCGTCGTCTCAAAGGTGGTTTTTGAGCAGCAGCGGCCTCGAAATACAGAACAGAGCTGAGAGGCATGGAGAGGAAGGTTTGGCAGGAATACCAGATTGGAGTTTGAGGGTTTGTGAATACTCTTGCCTCTCTGCATGCCCGACCGCCGTGCCTGTGTGAATGTTAATGCACGCGTGAGAGAGAAAGATCCGAAAGAAAGATAAGACTCCAGGCGAGAGACAGCAAGTGGAAGGAAAGTCGACAACAACAACCGACAACAACAATCCCGTACCGGCGTTAATTAACTGGCAGGTCACCAACTCTACACCACCGTGATGTGTGTTTTTGTGTCATTAAACAAACACAAGCAGGGTGAGTGTCATCTTCGTGAGGAATTGAACAGAAAGCAGAAACTGCCTAAGACTCCCATTAATTCCAGTATCTAGTCACTGTGTGTCATCAGCAGTGACCAGTTGAATGCCATCCGCCAAGTAACTCCCTGCCAATCTCCACTGGGATGGCCAGTTGGGAGTGAGGACAGGTTTTGGAAATCTGTTCTATAATAAGCAACCCAGACTTTATATATGTTTACAACCTGTCCTCTCCTGTCGGCTCTGTGCTCAGCAGCCGGCAGTTCGGTCCAAGTTTCTCTAAAAGTTTTTCCATAGGACCGTTGTTGGCTGAACTAATCGGGACTTTCTGGTTGAGCTGAGCAGCGTAGAATTTAATATTTGTATTTGATATGGTGAGACCAAACGGTTTATTTGTGAGAAGATTACAAATGTAGAATAAAATGTTTTTGATGAAATGACACAATGTTAAGCTGAGTTTTGTTTTCTGACAGAACTATTGTCACAGATGATGTGTTTTATGATCGTCAGAACGTTGTCAATCTGACAATGTTGATGGTTTTTTTTCTGGCTATAATAAACGTTGCAGTTTGGACTTTTACATTCTGCCAGCGGGTTTTGGGGTTCAGAGGGTTAAGTTTAGGACATAACACTCGTGAATTCACCTAGAACCAGAATTAAAAAGGTTAGCGTGTGAACGAGAACCATGGTATAGGGCAAGTGTCAGAAAGTTTGGTTTGCTTGTGACTAAAGAAGAAAAGACCAGACATCTGGTTGAGAAGATAGAACAAGGAAATAGGATACTGAGAATGTACGGCTGTGATTCAACCCAGCGCTGTCATCATATAAATATAATAAATACCTCATATCTTCTGTGTCACCCTGCAACAGTCTTGGCTCAGTGAGAGAAGTGAACAAAGTCCAGAATATCCACCAGCTTAACTATCTTGTTTTACCTCACCAACAGAAATCAAGAGAAGCCTGGGGGAATCTTGTTTTCATGTATGGTATCATATGTTTTTGAATGCAGGTTCTCTCTTCCCATTGTTCATAATACTCATACCACCACGCCACGGAGTAACACACATAGGTAAAGTTGATTAAATCTGTCTTTTGAAGCGAAGGTCTGTGATCGCTCCCTGCCACAACCATGCCCAGAAGAATTCATTTAATTGTGGAAAGCTGAAGAGGGAGATTCCATCTGGCCGACAACCAACAGCAGAACGCGCATGTTTTATGTATACAAAGAAATACTCTCTCACAGTTACACGTGGAGTAGACAAAAAGCCAATTTTCCTAATCAGGGTTTAAAGGAAAAAGAGAGGTATAGAGAGAAATAATAAGATAAAGAGAGATGGTGTTGAGGCAAATTTTAACAGCAGTCAACAAAGAGATTAACTGTCTCAGATTTAAAAGGGAATCAATATCTCACAGCCCAACTTACAAAGTATAGGAAACCAGCTGCAGGGAAGAACGAACAGAAACCGCAGAATTGTATTATTCAGATGTTTTTTCTTCCCTACACCCAGCCTAAATTTAAAGGCATTTATGATTTCATCAATAGCCTTCCTTCTTTGCAAAAAAAATCCTCCTTTCAGGAAGCTTTTGTGGATGTCTAGCCCATTGCTCGCTGCTTCACAAGACAGTTCTTGAATCTAAAAAAGGCCACATGGGGAAAGAAGGAACTGGCAAGCAATAAGATCCTGCTACGAGCAAAAAGTACTGCAAAGGGTTTTATTTCTTTAACTTTATTACGGCTGGGTGTTGCTGAACTTAAATGATGGCGTCTTATATAAGTCAACTTAGTCCTATACTTTTTATTACTTTTCATGGACAGGATTTCGTCATTGAGTCTTCTCTACGCAGTTATACAGGCTTTTGAATACAAACCGAGTCGCTTGTTTTTTGCGGCTGCTAAACCTGCACAAATAAGACAAGAAGAGACGGCGTGGATCTCAAAGCAACTGCAAAGGTTGCGATGCACCCTTAATTGTGCTGCTAGGCAAATAGCGTGTCGGTGCTCCTGTGTAACTTGCGCATATTTAACTGAGGTAATACGCCTACATTGAGAGCAAAATTGGCCCCTTTCTATGCAAATGAGCCTCATTGTGAAAACAGTCCAATTCAGAAAGATCCGCTTAGATAGTCACGTCTAGTTACAGTGAAATTAATAGAGACTCTGTTATAACTTTTTGGATGTGTGGCTTGAAAAATATATGAAAAAATCTCCCTTGCGTGGAAATACATGAGAAAAAAATGAATGAAAAAGTAAGTTTGTTATATACATATAAATAAACAATCATTTCCTCCCTCTCCTTCCTTGCCCACACTGTCACTAACTGCACTCCCTAAATAGTTTTATGATCGGACCTTTGGAGAGAAAAGAAAGAGCGTTTTCAGAGAGATGCAGACAGAAGGCTCTACATTGTGATTGAAGGATCTATGCAGCTGATTCAGCAGTGAAAACAGGTTGAAATGATAAAGATAGACGCTATAGCCTGGGCCTCCAGACAGAAGACAATGACATGAAGGCACAACAGTGTTTCTGTAAAGGTAGGTCTTCATTCACAGCTACAATCATTCAGAAGATAAAGCAGCACTTATGTTCAGTAACTAAAGTAGCATTGCAGTGCTAACGCTAGTCAATGATGTGCTAGCGGACATTACTATTGTTAGATCCACAGGTTTTGATATAGAAACGTAACACTGTAGAAACCTTTATGTCCTTCCAACCCCTTTGTTAACAAGTATCACTGTTATGCAACATTTACAAACTACGAGCTCCAAGTCCACAAACAAGCCAGAAGATGAAAGATACAAAGTAGAGCCGGTTAGTTGTGGACTCTGAAGCTGCCTGACACTTTGCTAGGATTGGCCAGTCAGCATTCGAAAGGTGGGACTTAAAGAGTCGACTTCCTCGAGGATGCAACCGATGCAGTGGCCACATATCTGAAGTTCAGCACAGGAATAATTGCAGTACGTTACTAATAAAAGAAACATTTCACTTAGGTGCAAGACATTGTAGGCAAGTTTGTGTTGTATTAGCTAAATACATTTCAGAACTGCTATCTGGCCCCAGGCCTTGAGTCGGGAGGGGCGGGGAGGCGGGAGGAGGGGGGGGGGGCAGATAATTTTTTTATTGGCCTCATCTGGATACACACTCTTTGAGCCAATAGTGGAAGACAATATCAAAGGGGTCATTTCTCTGGGCATCGACTGTTGCCATGCCAGCACAGAGCTGCTCCCTCGCCAAGCTCAGCGATGCTTTTTGGTCCTTGCTTTGATAATCAGCCGTGTGTCATTCATCCCTTTCCAACAATAACTATCTTTGTTTTGGTGCAAAAGTCTGTGCCTGCGTGTCCATAGTGTGTCCATATGGACATGCCTCAGAGTACTCATGCTAAACTGCATTGTATCATGTAACTATATTAAGTGGTAGCCGACTGAGTGTGTGCATGTGTGTGCGTGAGGATGTCTTCCAGTTCACAGTCCATTAGAAATGAGTGAATAGGCAGAAAGAATTCCCACAGAGCGCTGAATGTCACTGGGTCAAGCCTGGACCTCTCCTGTTAGGGCTCTCTCACTCTCCCTGCTCAGGGATGTGATCACTCACTTGTGCAGCTGAAAGTCAAGACCTTTTCTTTTTGTCTTTTTCTCCCTTTCTGGCCCCTGCAGTCTAAAAGAACTCCATAGCTTCTGATCCACATCTCCCCACCTTTAGGAGCCGCAATTGTTGTTTGGAACAAAAAAGTTACCTCTCAAAGTCGACTCTCAGATAGAGCAAAGCGGTCTCAAACGCATCACTTGAAGCCTGACATAATTGGTTTCCCGTCATCTCGTGACTTCACGAGAATCTCGCTGTATGGCATAAAATGAACAAAGCACAGCAATGCAGCGTATTGTATAATGCAATCATCCGTATTTGATGTGATGTTATATGTTTATCTGCTTACAAGAACGCTAGACAAATTAGAACGAAAAATGCATTATAATTGGTTGTACACATGAAAAGTGCCATATCATTTGTGTAACAAATGGAAAAAAAGAGGCGAGAGAGAAAGAAACCCAGTTTACTTCCTCACTTCTGCACAACTGGCCAATCGTGGTGATTAATGGGTGTGTCTTTGAATGTTGTATTATAGATTACAGATAGTGAGAGAAATATTAGACACAGCCTGCAATCCGACATCAAAGGTGTGGGGGGAGGCGGTCTCCAAAGCGATCAGGCCGTCCTATAAGCGCTTGTGACTGGCAGCTTAAGATACATTCATACCTCGAAAGCTGCTCACAGTTCTCACCTTTTGAGACTGGTGTGGTTTGGTTTTAGCGTTCTTAGGGGCACACTGACTGTCATCGTGTTCACTGAAGTGATTTATTATTCATTTTCACAGTATCAATGTCGTTCAGTCTCAGTCTTGTTCCAATCAATCACCAGCAGCTTCTGAAACCTGAGAGTTAATGAACCATAATTTCATTACATGACACTGGATCACGAATGAAATTAGCACAAAAGATACTTTATATCTTATACACGCACACACACACACATACACACACATTTTAGAAATTCCGATTGTCGATCATTGATGATCCATACTGTCCAATACAGACCGCTTTTGTCCCGTTAGAGTAGAAAAATATTTAAACCACTCTGAAGTCACTTTAAACCATCACATGCGTGGCGAAGTGCGAGGGGGATGCGTACTGACCACGGGTCGACAGTGGTCCGTTACACCATTAAAAGTACACAATGCTAAACTAAAGACACAAAGCTGCAAATTCATTAGGAGGTGAAGGTGAATTGATAGCTGTGCAAAGCGTAAACTTTGACAATCCACTTACTTACTGTTTGTTTTTTGCTATGTGGACTTGAGCTACTGCCATTATAGACTTTGTTGATACTTGTGGGGAATACTTTAGTTTCTTCTGCTTCATGCTTGTCAACCCAACTTTAATGGGAATAGGATTATGAAAGAATTATAAAAATTGATCCTGTAATCCTGTATAAACCAATCGTGACAGTGATATTACATATAAAACAATACAAATACCATTGTTTCTTTCCAAGAACTCAGTTGCAGGTCTCAGCAGAGCTTCTAGACACCCCCAGCCTAGAGCCATCGGCACCTCCTGCCCTCTTTACTTGCTGGGAGAGGAGAAGGGGAGTACTTGGGGGGTAAGAAACACAATAACCAAGAACACCATCATCACCCTGCAGGAGAGAGAGAGGGCAATGATGGAGAAAGAGAGAAGGACAGGGAGGGAGAGGAAGATGGAAGGGAAGGACTGACAGTGAGAGAGAAGTTTAAGATGAAAGGAGCGAACAAGTACAAGACACGATGTGAAGGCAGGCTTTTACCTGCTGAAAAGTGACGGCTATCAAAATGTGTGAGTGGCGTATAACACGCCATTAACACGATGTGTTCTACAACACATGGAGAACCATGGAGTGTCCTACACACACACACACACACACACACACACACACACACACACACACACAGTGTGCGATTGTATTCTCATACATTCCTCTGTCATTTATTTCGATATAAGCATCCCTCTCGCCGCGTTCAGAAAATGTTTTCAATGACTTTGCTCTCAACACTCCGGAGGCTTCAGGCTGCGTTTGTCGTTCGAGAATTCAGATTTATGGCATCAAAATCTTGTTATCAGAGAATTCAATCGTTTTGGAGAAAGTGGGGAAGGGGAATGGCCCACAGTCTGGATGTAGTTTCAGATACTTTCCATCCCGCCAAGAAAAGCTTTCACAAATGAATATAAGTTACTGTATTTTTACTTGCTTTTTGATGTTTTGAGGGTAATTTTAGGTATCAGCCACAGTTTCATGTTGGGCCCATTTAGACAAAAAGTGGTTCTACTTTGGACATTGTTGTAATGATACAGCACATACACAACTGTGGTAATAGTGTGGAGGTATTTCCCCACCTTTGGAAGACCAGCAGGAGCTGACTGGGTTTAAAGGAAACACTGGATCCATTTTGCAGTGATTGCAATGTGCTTTGAAAAAAGCAGCTTCTCTGGAGACAATTAAGAACACATTTTTTGGCCGTTCCTAATGTTGAGAGGAAAGTGAGGAGGCTGCATCATGCCAAGTTCTACACACACACAGCTTCAGGGGTACGACTGGTGGAGTGCTGATCCTGCACAGTAGCAGCAGGTGTCTGCTGGCCGGAGACACCCACCAACCCCCATTACTGGCGTCCACAGCGTCCGTTTGTTTGTGTGGATGCACATGGCCAAGTGTAACGGATGTGTAACAGATCCAGGAGGATTGCAGAGCTGCTCCTGTACTTTGGGTTCATCTCTCCCCGGCCTCCAAGACAACGCCCGAGCAACTGCCACAAAGATTTGCCAGCTGCTGCAAACACACATCTGCTGCGAGGAGCTGGAAACGAGAACAATCGTCGTGCCAACCGCAGCCCCTTTGAGCTCAGGAGCAGCCATTTAAAATGATCAAAGTGTTGTGAATTTCCCTCAGACAGCAATATTGTGATTTATTATGCATAACGACTGGACAAGGCCTTCATAGAAATAGATAAGAGCCCAGTCCGGCTGTCTCTGCAAGACGGTGAACTGTGACGCATTCTGCATGGCCATCTGCCTGTCACTGATATGCATTTGAATTCACTCCCATTAATACCTGTGAGGGCCATCTTTGCTGTAATAACAGTCACAACACCTGATGGTGCAAGTACTGTCAAGATTTTTGCCAGGAAATACTCGTGAGGTATAAGGGTATTTATTCATGAGTTACTGAAGCATACACTGCCCGAGCACTGCTTTCCTTTTTATTTTAATGTCAAGTAAACAACAACAAAAAAAAGCATCTGCCCACACCTTCACTAACTGCACTCCCTAAATATTTTTGTGATCTAACTTTTGGAGAAAAGAAAGAGTGTTTTCAGAGAGATGCAGACAGAAGGCTCTACATTGTGATTGAAGGATCTATGCAGCTGATTCAGCAGTGAAAACAGGTTGAAATGATAAAGATGTTTCTGTAAAGGTAGGTCTTCATTCACAACTACAATCATTCAGAAGATAAAGGAGCGCATACATTCAGTACTTTACTATTTCCTGCAGGTTTATGTGCTTCCCAAGTGTACTGGATGAAGTATTCAGAGTAATTTTTCTAAAATCTGCAATGGTGACCTGTTCTCTCCACAGAGAGATATTGGTGACAGCAGTGCCTGTGAAGAGCCAAAGGGATATTAAAACACAATACCCAGGTTATGACCCGTTCACCTTATTCGTCTGCCAAGAGATACAGGAGTATCAGCCCCCCCCCCCTCCTCCCCACCACTAGACTTCAAAACAGCTTTTTCCTCAAGTTGTGAGACTCCAAAATTCATCCTCCTCCCTTAACTTATAATATAATCTTTTGTTGTGTATGTCTGTACTGTTAAGGGACAATCTGCACACAATGATATTTAAAATAAGAATAAAATAAAAATATGACAATTTTAGAAGAAGTAAGAATACTTAAGAACTGAAGTCATCATGCACATGACCATGAATCAGAGTACATTTCTTGCTCCAGGTGCCTGCCTGTACATCCTGTACACACAGCCAGCTGTTTACCTTCGACCTTCAGGAATCTAGCCCCCCCCCCCCCCCCTCCTCCATCCCCCTCTACAACGATCACTCCCCAAGCACTTTGATCATGTGCCAACCCGCCATTTGCCAAGCTGCCGAGCATACCACCGGAGGAGGCCCGCCATCACTGCCTGCTCTTGGGTCATGGAGAGATGCAGAGACACAAGTCCCTGACGGGTGTCCTGTGACTGGGGTGAATGCATGTGGACAGCCAGGAGACTCAGTGGAGCTCCGGTCCATTAATAAGGTCCCAAGTCAGGGTTGCATCAGTATAATACAGTAAGTACCTTGCTGCCACGGTCCTTCACAAACACCCAAAAAATAAAAAATCATCAGGACCTTCTTATGAACTCAGCCTCCGCCTCCATAACTGTCTCATTCTGACAAGAGCCCCACTTGGAGTTGAAGGGTGGAGGAGAGTCAGAGGAGAGAACATTGATGGTGAGATGACATCATGATGGAGGAGGAGATGAAAGCAGACAGAGATGGACAGCCGCTGATCTCTCATGAAAGAGCCGAGACAAACTACCTGACGAAGGGGCGAGGAAAGAAAAGTTTCTATCGAGCATTCGGGGACGCCATACAGCGCATGTTGCCTAGCAACCACGGCTTATTTAACACAGAGTCGGAGGCTTCAGCGGCACGCCAGTTTTAGACGGGGAGCTCTGGAAACAGTGTTTACTTAGGAACACAAATAACAGGAGAGGAAATTAGGGCAGGCAGGCTGGCAGCTCTGGCACTCTGGACTCGTGATAAAACAGCTTTTATCACAACTTCAATTGCTTTTATCTACTTGTTAATTTAATCCACTGGTAATGGCAGGACCATGCTGTTGGTAACATGCAAAAAGTAAATACTACTTATTTTCTAAGCTAATATTTACTTCTGAAAACACACACATTTATAAAAAGGATCGATAATGCTTTGTACATTACATATTCTTTTGTCTGTATTGTGTTTTAGTCACTTGATAAAAGCCTTTCTCATTATTAAATAAACAAAAAGGAAAAGAAGAAAGTAAGTGAGCCAAAGTCAAGTTTAACAACGACTGTGACAAGAATAAAAACCCAGTTTGGCTTTTCTGAATCTTCTAGGAATGCTGCGACCTTTACATTTATTGAAATAATTCTCTTCAAACACAGGTCAAAACTTCTCATATTTATCCTTCTCCCCAAGAGTGCTGTTTGATTTGTAAGAACTCAACATTTTAACAAAGTGGAATGACTTAGAATCAGCTGAGGAGTTGATACTCAAACTGTGGCCCAATATAGAAATAACAGGCACATTGTGGGACAGTTTGTCTGTTTTCAATGATCATATCCTTCTGTTCAATGTTGAAATGCTCTATTTTAAGTTACCAAGCTAGTGTACTTGCCATCCTCTCCCCTTCCATCCAAAAATAACACACACACACACACACACACACACACACACACACACACACACACACACACACACACACACACACACACACAGTACGTAATTAGCTCACATCTTTCTGGCACCTGCCTGATTACTAAAGAGATCCGACAGATGGAAACACTGCAGAGAATATGTCATTTTGCGATTAGAGCTAACAAACTCTGAACACGTAGTGGCAGACTGGTATCCAACAGACGCATGACAACGCACGTGCACGCGCACACACACACGCAGACACACACACACACACACACACACAAAGTCAACAGTCAGGCAGAAGCCAGATGCTGTTTTATTAAACCCTCACACTGTACAACACAGGGTCGCCAGCTCTCTGTGTGCCCTTCACTCGCTCTCCACTCGCTCTCCCCATCAGTACAGGCCGGCTATTAACAAACATTGAAGATAATAGCACTGAAACAGTAAAGCGGTGCGATATGATTGATAAGCTCTCGTCTCACACACGTGCGTACACCCTGAGGATAGAAGATGGCGTAGCGGCTTGTGCGACCTTGAATTGGTTTCACATCATGTCGGTGCATAATGAAAACTATTAATGCTGCTCCATGTCTTCGGGTAGAAGATAGACGGATGGCTGGAGGGGTAAGCTGAACACTGAGCGGCGGTTGCTCCGACTCTTCCACTGGCGTTACGGGAGGGTTTGTTCCTGCTGACAAGACATCAGGATTCGGTGGAGGTTTTTTGTTTTGTGCAGACAGACAGAAAGTGAAACAGGGAGCAGAGCAGAAGTAAAATGACAGAGAGGCCAGACGCAAAGACAGGAGGTGTAGGAGTAAACACAACACAGATAGACAACAGAGGGGATGATAAAAATGAGATAAATATCACATCTGTTCCAGGAAACACAGCGGTTGGGGCAAAGCAACAACCACACTGGGAGAGAGGGAGAGAAGAGGGAGGAATAGCAAAGATGGAGTGTTTTCATAATCCCACTAGGGGAAACCAAAATATGGAAGTCCAACAGCTTTTAATCCAAAATATTTGCGCTGCATAATTGTACATTTCCACAGTCACATCAGAAACTCAACAGAATGATAAATGATCTCATCATGGCAGGAACGCTCTGTAAACCTCACTTCCTGTCTTAATCTGATCTGATTAGCTGATTATATTCATTCCAGTGACAGTTATGTCTAAGAGGGAATACATGAAACAACGCTACAACCGTCTGTATTTATTGGAAGGGCACTTTAAATAATCATGATTGTTTTTAATTTTTTCCACAAAACAAATCATGAGACACTTCTGAGTTGCTTACCAGTACAACAAAAGCAACTTTATATTTTCTTTAACAGCCATTAAATGTTAACCATGAACTCATTTCAAAGAGATGCGGTCCAGACCTCTGAAAAGAGAGGAATGTTCCTCTGTGGAGGGATTCAGCACCACGGACAGAGGCAGCGCGGAGAAAACAACAAAATGTCTGCAGTGAGCCCTTCATGCCGAATAGAAAAGTTCCATTAAAGTACCACCGGCAGTCGTGACTGACACGACTGCTTCCAGTAACGTGGTATGGAGTGGGCTTGACTGCATTTGAGACGTCTGAGTGCGTACACATCAGTATGTAGCGTTAAAACATAACCCAGCCCGACTTTTGTTGTATTTTCTTATCTCCCCATTGTGTCATTCCAGGAAACATAATCTAACAAACAAAGATATCCAAAAAC
Organism: Clinocottus analis; assembly: GCF_023055335.1. Taxonomy (NCBI): domain Eukaryota; kingdom Metazoa; phylum Chordata; class Actinopteri; order Perciformes; family Cottidae; genus Clinocottus; species Clinocottus analis. Next base: position 2,517,946 of record NW_027175909.1, read on the forward strand.
ATCCACAAAATGAAATATAAATAAATAAAAATAATGTGACAAGGTGATTTGTTTTCATTTCTTTTTAACTTCTTCTGGCGTTGCAGAGTATTGGTTGGGGACCAGTTTAAAATGTGAGCGCTTGTCTTTCACAAAGCAAACTTCCAGCTTCATCCCCGTGCTGGTCTGTCTTCTGTGTCTGGGGTTGGCTGTGAAGCTGAAACAGTAAAACATGAGCAAGGTACAATAACCTTCTCAGAAAACATTGAGGTTTCACTTCATCACACGATAATAATGGTGCTATAGCAATATAATTCAAATGTAAAATGTGGTTGTGGGAAATAACAAAACACAACTAGTTTGTTCTACTGACCTACTAAAAGCCATTGTGAAGGTGCATTCTTACGTACTGAAATACAACAATGGAACGACACATCCTGCAGTGCAAATTATGACTCAGCCCTCAATTTATACAACTACAAGTTTAATACACTGCACAGAAAAAACATGGCATGTCAACATTGATGTTGACATTTTATAACCTTCAGAATCGAAAGCCTTCCCCAGCAGACAAGCCACGCAGTGATTCTGTGAAGTATCCACAAGGACCAATAACTCCATGTATGCCCCTGCACCACGTAATGAAAGACCAGCCTGTCTCTGGATGAGAGCCACCCCGCCATAGTGGTTGAAATACCAATATGAGCGAGAGTTCATTTAATTGCCATTGTCTGTCTAAACACACTTAGCAGAGCCGCTGTGTCAGCCTTGAGTTATTTGCACAAATGATATGTATGGAGCTCAATTCAATTATATGCACTCATAACAAATGTCGCTTCAGTGATGATGGTGAGATAGTCTCCAACAGAAACAGAGCGTAAATAGCTGCTGACAAAGATCTTTGAGCAAATCCACTGTGATCTTCATTTAACCAGGATTTCACAGAAAAGATTTGACATCTCACGATTCAGAATCAAGAAATATATGGACATTAATATGATGAGTTTGGTGTTAACTGAACAATCTAACAACCACTCCATTGTCCTTTTTAATTTTTTTTTATTTGTCATGACAAACGGGGGACAACCGCCGACTCTGAACTCCTAAAAACAAAAGTTTAAATGAGCCGGTGACTCAGTGAGCCTTTACAATCTCTCGCTGTGGTTCTTATAGCAGTCCTACGTGGAGCTGCCGGCAATGAGACACGTCTCATTATGTGGAGAATATGCCCTGGCCCGGTCGATGTCATGCCAGGCAATAAGACAGCCACGCCGTCTTTCAACGCAATTTAAACGTCTCCGAGACAATTGGATACAACAGTGGCACTTCAGAGTTCACGACCGGTGCAGAGCAAATTAGACAGTTGGCTTCCTGAGTCTGTATCCAATGCTCTGTAAAGTTTTATTCTATGTGTGCGGGTGTTAGAAAAATTCACTCGACCCCTCGGAGTAAAATCATTAAAACAGGAACATTTATTCGTTGCAAGGAAGGAGCAGAGTCAGAAGTACAACGTGAGAGACAAATTGCATATCCAAGACCGCTCGCCTCCAGGTATGGCAGTACTATCTAAATGGCCGCACTCGCCTTTAGGTGTAGTAGTATTGCCCAATGATTCTATTTAAATCATCACCAAGTAATGACTACAACACCCCAATACTCTTTTTCCGGGTGGCCTATTGTTTCTTGTGTTAGCCGTACTAACTCTAGCTCCGATCTCCTTTACTAACAGTTATGTCAGGTCCACCCTGAAACACAGTGGTAGCGTTGACTTTCAATAGAGGAGAAGTAAAGCGTTCCTGACGCACTCAACAACTGGACCGGACCAGACCGGAGTGGGCCGGACAAGTAAAATCACAGCATAATAACGACAATATTTCTCTATGTTTAAATCATTGGTGAGTGTTTTTGGATGATAAACCCTATTTTAAGGTCTTTCAACAATAAACTAGAAACATAAAGATAAAAAAATGCAGACATCAGCGCTCTGTTTGTCTGTCTGGCCTCTCCTCTGCAGATTCCCTCGCTTTGTGACGCGTTTGTGGCGGCACGTTCATGACAAGATCCATTTTAACAACTATAATATCAATGCTGACATCAATTGTGACTGTGGAACAATGGTTTGCGTGTTTGTCTTACAAGCAGAGGATCAGAGGTTCAAAACCCAACTTTGCTAATTTTAATCCAGAAAAAAAGAAGTTCTTTCCTTCTTCAGTTGGACTGGACACCCTGCGGGCCGGACTGGACGCTCTCCCTCGCCATATGAATTTACAACCCCTGCTGTATGTTCTTCTATTATTCAACCATGCATCTTGATTCCTTCCTTCTCATCTGCTCAGTGGCAGAATCGGTGCTAAAACAGCTATTCTAATTTCAATTGGCGGTCTTTGAAAATCGTTTTCCTTCACTTATGGCAAAAGAATAACCATCATTAGAGGAAGCGGCCATCCTGCAAATGGAGCTGGATTCAACGGGTCGGCCAACCAAAAATTGTATCCTGACCAAGATGGAAAGAACAAAGAAAAAAAAAACAACAGAAGAGCTTCTGGTGCCTAAAATATTTATCAGCTGTGAAATATTAAGGAGCCGTAAATCAGAGAGGACAAGAGAGGGAGGAGCAGACCTGTAACTTTAACTGAGCTGACGAAACCCTGGACTAATTAACATGCAGAGAGAGAGAGAGAGAGAGAGAGAGAGAGAGAGAGAGAGAGAGAGGCACAGAGAGCGACAGAAAGAGAGAGAGGCAGGCAGAGAGAGAGAGAGAGAGAGAGAGAGGCAGAGAGAGAAAGAAAGAGAGAAACAGAGAGAGAGAGGAAAGAGGCAGACAGAAAGAAAGAGGCAAAAAACAAACAGAGAGAGAGAGAGAGAGAGAGAGAGAGAGACCGACAGAAGGCCAGAATATGAGGAGGAGAAAGTAAGAAAGAAGAAGGATGAAGGATGAAAGATAATGAGGTACAGAGGCGACAAGGGAGCAGCAGTGAGAAAGAGAAAAAGATGCACTGAAAAACTGAAGGAACCTAAAGCTGTGTGCAATTCACAAATCCACCCTCTATTTGTGTACATATCAGCATGGTCTCAATGGGGTTTCCTCTTTATTTCCCAAACAGACATATTTAGTGAGTTTTTCTTCTTTAAACTTAGTTACAAGGCTCTCTCTCTCTCTCTCTCTCTCTCTCACACACACACGCACATGCACACGCACGCACACACACACACACACACACACACACACACACACACACACACACACACACACACACACACACACACACATCACATTCACTTTAAAATGAACACTGACATGTGAAAGTTTTCTGGATTATGGGTCGATACATTTGGTCAACACGTCTCTCACTTGTTTCTTCTCGGTTTTGTTGTCTGTTCTCACTCGTAGCTCTGCTGCTGGGTTGATCTGGAGAGTATGGCTGCGGTCGAATGGTCCTTTTTGGTTAGGAACCTTCCTCACTGAGGGAAATGACCTGGAAGTACCTAAGTGGCCGCCATGATAAGTGCCAGTCCAATTCTCTAAACGTAAAGGAAAGGAGATTCATGCCTCCTAACTTAGCTCCTTTAGCTTAGGAACCACTGGAGCTTCCTTAACGAAAGGAAAGGAGGTAATGCCGACCCACAATCAGTCTGTCCTGCAGTGGGACAGTGGAAGGATGAGAATGACATCCTGCTGTCTCTAAAGACACCCCAGTTAGGAGATCTAAGACTCTGGGGAGGAAAGCAGTGTACCCGGTCGTTGTGAAGGTCTCCAACCTGCGTTCTCTGGTGGGGGTGGTGAGGTGGACTAAGTTTTTTGGCAGGGGATCCTCCCTGGGGAGCTGTTGGCGGTCCCTGTACAAACCCCCCATAGACAAACGGACAGGAGACCTCCAGTAAAGGGTTGTACATGTGGCCATAGCTACAAACAGATATCTGATGCACCTCAATCCTGAGACGGCTGCTCAGGAGACGACTGTCGTTTCTGCGCTGAGACAGGAACCATCCACCATCTGTTTGTTGAGTGCTCCAGACCTGTGAGACTCTTCAGCCGCCTGAAGGCGTGGTTTTAGGACTTAGGAGAACACTTTTCTTTCTGTCTATTTATCTATGGTTCAAACTACTCTGATAGAAAAAAAACATAGACACACACTAATGAATTTCCTTTCAGGACTGGCCAAACTAGTAATTAGGATAACAAGGAAAAACCGTGTGGGGGTGAAGAGTTAAAGGACGTGAGTTTGATGCTAACAGGGCTGCTCACTGCTTGGCTCAATGTGGAGTTTGATTTTTACAGACTGACAAAAAGACAGAACTCTTTGTCAACATTTGTCTTCTTTATTTTTGATTAACAGTAAAGCTTTAAATTGATTTAGTAATGCTCCCTTTTCTCCTATGCACCTCATTATCCTTTATGAATGTGTTAACTTCTTCCTTACTCTCTCCTCATATTCTGACACAGGTTTCATTTTAACAAGGCAGAGAAGAAGAAAAAAAGTATCCATTGTGACAATGTGCCAATAGCGAGTCGTAGCCCATAGTAGCCCTGGAGCGATTCTGCTAAATGAAAAACCACAACTAGCCGGATCCAGAGGTCGCAGACAGCTGTGAAGCCACTAACAGGCTGGGACACAGGAGCTATCAGATCAAAAAAAGAGCTGGGAAATTAGCAGGGAGCACAGCGCAAGGAGAGGAGACTCCACAATGACACAGTCTTCAACATTAACCACACCTGCTCATCAGAGCAGCGCTATTGATCCCAGAGTCCAAGGTGGAAAGTAGGCCTTTTACTGCTGCGACACATCTGTTTCTCTTTCACCTCTCTCCAATCACACACCCTCACAATGCAATACATAGAGGACTAGAGCTGCTCAAAGGCCATCAGAGCCAGTTTCCAATCAACATGTCTTTGTCTGAGACACCAGTGGACAGCGCAGGTTTTCGCCCTTTCAATTGGCTCCTGTTACTTAGCTGGATCGTTCCATGATTAGTCTTGTCACGCTCAAGTGGAGATCGGGTTAGAAAGCAACTGGTCTGCATAACTGTCTTGCCCACTGTTGATTATACCAATATGTGATTTGGAAGACCACTGGGTGGTTTCTGATTTTTAAAGGAAATAAACTAAGGTTTGTAGAAGAAAAATGTAATCAATCCCAATTGGACCCAGTTTTAATACTGAAAAACAATATCTGCAATTTGGCAAAACTTTGTTGTTGAGGATTCATCTAATAGCCCATGTTGAAACAATAACTTAATGTCTTGCACATCAGTCTCAGGTTCGTCATAAAATGGATAAAATGAAAGATGTGTTCTTTCTGCTTAACAACTTTGAGCGAGCCGAATCCAACGACTATGAATCACACTTTCCATCACATTGACATTTTCATATTCTCGGATAGGAATACAAATAGATTAATGTGCGTTTCTCCATCTTAAGATGTATTGTTTGTGGCCTGCAAGTCTGTCTCTGTTGTTTGTCGTTTGTCTTTGTCCGTTTAATCTTTTGGTCATTACCAGTGTATCAGCAGGACATCAACACAGCATTGTAAATGGTCCAAAGAGGAGTCTGGGATGAAACAAACACCTACATATATCTAGATTATGAGCTGTATCATAAAGAGACCGACAATACAAGCAGTGGCAGCTACCTCTTCATTCACACCTCAAATCAACACTAAGATCATGGACAGAGCAGCACATATTTTAACATTTAGAGAAGACTGGCCTGTTTGTCTCTAACAGGGACCCTTACTACTGAACAGTACCTATTAAGAAAAAAAAGAAAACAGATGTATATACTATATATGTATGTATGTTAACTTGTTGTTGCTGGAGAGTGCTGTTATATTGTTCTGATAACATTACTTTAAAATGAAAATGTACAAAATACTAGTTTTTACTTCATTATTGAATTTGGCGCATAATGAGATTAATCATATTAATCAGGTCATCTTTTTCAACTTTGCCCAGCCCTAATTTATATATATCAAACAAGTTTCATACCTGAAATGATAAGCGTCATTCTGCATTAGTTACTTAATTTCCACTCAAAAAACACACACACAAAAAAAACAGTTATACGAGGGTTTAGGTGAATACTCAATTCTGATTGGCTGCAGGGTGTACATTAATTCCTGATAAAAGACACCTTGTGTGTCATTATTCCTTATTTAGACCCCGTCTCATGTCTACAGATCAGATTGCCTGTCCTTGTTTAAGTCCTTGCGGTTGTTCCCTCTGGATCTTATTAAAGTCTTACACAGTTGCAGTGAACCTCACAACAGCTGGAGAGGCCCACAGAGAGAGGTGTGGATTGTGAAACCCTCCGAAAAAGACTGACACTGTTAACACCTGAAGGAAGATAAAGCTCTAATATTACAGAGTGTTTGTCGATTCACTCTTTAAAAAGGAATAGATTGCGTTTGAGGGATGAAATGGGTTATCAACGTTCCTCGAGTGTTTTTATTGAGCCATGTTTTAATTAAAAGCTCAGCGCTCAAGCAGAAGAGTGACTCCAATCATCGTGTCCAATGTTTCTTTTTATAAAAAGAAAAAATACGCACAGCAATACATTGCAGCTTTCCCATCCTCAGCCAAAGATCAGCTGATAATGAACATAACTCACCTATATAACGGCTAGGTCACCTGTTATTTGCGCAAATACACAATACCCGATTAATGTGTGTGCTGTTGCTGAATGATTTTGCATTCATGGATTAAAAAGGGCCAGATTTAGAGCTGGTCATGGTATCAGTTTAAGGTTATGACAAATATATGAACACCACAGCAGGCTGCTGATGACAGACAGATGGGCAGACATGGCAGGTGGCGAAATAGTCACTGAATGTAATCTATTGGTTTTGTGTACATAGACACAGGTCGTCCCAGGTCGGGATGATAATAATGGAAAGTCAATTAGGAGCTCATAGCCCGTAGTGGTGGACACACAAATTAAATGCATCCATGTGACCATCCAAGATCACTTGTGGACAGAAAGGACAGTGGATGGGTCAACAAACAGAACTTTTAACTACGGGACTGGTGTTTAACGCCACGTGTCCGTTCTAAAGTGTTGTTGTTCGTGAATATAGGCCAAACTGAAAGGGAGACTATGTTGGGACATACATTGAGCAAAAGAATACACATATGTGCCACATTAAATGAAATGGATGAGAGACAAGGAGAGAGACTGAGACAAAACAAAGCAAATGAGACATTAAAACAAAGTCAAAAAAAGCTATTCCTGTTGTCGAGTGATGGTGCTTATATTGTTGATGGATAAAGCAAAGGCACACAAACCCGAGCCCTCCAGGCTGCACTGTGGAGCCATTACGAAAAGATGTATTAGAAAGCTGGCATTAAGAATGAATGGAGTAGCTCTGCATCATATTAATTAAGCAGGGGGTCTATTGAGCTCTGGTGGCAGCCATATTAAATGCAAGCCTAATGTCATCAATCAGAAAGCCTCAGGAGCATGTGCACACCAATACACACTGTGTACCAGCTTAGTCACAAGACCTATGCACACACACACACATGCACACGCACACACACTCACACAGACACACACACACACACACACACACACACACACACACACACACACGGCAGCTGCGGTCTTTGGCTTGATACCCAGTCCAGCTCACAGCCCTGTTCACCAGAACAAACTCATTTCAAAGAGTTTGGTCATGTCCTTTAAGAGGATTCAGTGTATTTGTTTTTCTGATTCAGATATTACGTTGGAGTTCCACCTTGTAATAGGTTTAGGAAGTGGACGGATCCTATTCTTTTTGGATGGACAGCAGGAGACCCGCCTCCGCTCTGTACGATAGATATGGCTCAGTGAGTTGACTGGCCATTTGCCATGTTGGAATTTCCATAACGATCATTTAACATAGAAGTTATGCAAATGAGGTCCATCCATATTTGCAGGGCTGCAAACTCACAGAACTCGGATCAAACAGTTAGTGGAGCGTTTACTAGTAAATTGAGAAAGTTTGAGACCCGTCCACTATGTTGTGAACAGTCGAGCGAAAACAAAGCCCAGCCTAACGGCCGCAGTAGAACTAGTCTTCACCTTATTTGGTGTATTTTCACCATTAAGCTTATGTCTTTAAGAGCCATGTGCAGCTATGGCAGGCAGCAGTGATGTTAAAACTGTATTCCCTTTCTTAAATAAAGGGCTTTATAGTGCTTTATAGAGCATTCTCAACTCCACAGTGTACCTTCAACCAGCGACACTCAACTTAGGCATTACAACTCTCCTGAATGCATTAGATGGTCTCTGGCGTAGGTAATAAAACGTTTCTACAAATAAATGTCTTTATCATGTTGTGACTTTTCAGCAGTTTTGGCAATAAAAACAACAGGTCAAAAACCTGTAGGCCTACCTTTATTAAAATCATGTTAGACAACGGAACAGGGAAAAATCTGTAATCTAGGGTTTACAAATGGGCAACTCGACAGCCTATGAGATAAGATAGGATCCTAAAAGCCACTAAGTAATTAGATCTATACAGCCCCATGTGGTTACATAATTTGTACTTGTGCTCAATAATCTCATCCAAAGTCAGCTGATAACGCATTGTGAAAAATCCCCTTGTTAGCATGAGGAAACCAATCAAGAATCTAGTATCTGTCACACATTATCAAGAAGTAACCATTTTAAACAAGGCTAATGTATAAACACACAATTAGTCCAGTCAATGCTGGCTCAGAAATACAGTTATGAGTCTCTTCAGGACCTGTCCGAAGAGGACAGGGCCCACCAGAGGCCCCTGGTTAAAACGATGAGATTAAACCCTCCTGACTAGGACCTTATCTAGTCATCCACAATGCAATCTCATTTCCTCTGGCCAAGTTACATCCGATTACATCATTGCCATGGCTGTAACCAAGAGTTAAAAACTATGATTACCGCTGCACAATGCCGGACTTTCAGTCCAGCGACCAGGCAAAATGAATTATCCAGTGAATTGGCATCATGTGGTGACTCCATTGACACAACCTTTTGAGTTTGGCCAGCGGCTGCTGTAATGGAGGCCTGCCGGGCTTCTGAAGGGAAATCTCACTGTGAAAGGCCCAGCAGTGTTTAAATCACATTTTACTTACTTCTGCTGGAGCATGTTTAGCAGAGTTGGTTGAGTAGGGATGGAAGTGGAAGCTGGGAAATCAAATTGTTGCAATAAAAGCAATATTTTATTGTCTTACGTCATGCTTTAAAACCTCTCAGCTTTTTATTCATAGAAAAGAGATTTTTCTTGGGTCTCTTGGTCACTTTAATTACATTTTGACTAAACTAACAACAAAGGGTACTTTAAAAAAAAACATTCAATACTGTTGCTTCGTCTACAACATCACATCATCCTTTATCATCAATTAAACTGAAGGGACTGCAGGCTCGCACACAGACAGCGTTTAGTAAATAAATGGATCATTCCAGGCAAAAATAATAAACTACTTGGAAACCGTCAGGGGTTTACATTAGGAGACAGAAGTCAGACGAAAAGGAGGGACAGACCGAGAGAAGCTGGGAGAGAAGACGGAGGAGAGAGTCAGAGTAGAAGAGGAGTAGACACAAGAGAAAGGATGAAAAGCACAAGGAGATGAGAGCAAGAGAGAGAAGGATGGAGATGAGGGAGTGCAGATGGAAGAGTGACAGAGTGACAGAGGGGAGGAGAGAAATAGCTTAACATAAGCAGACGTCACAGAGGAATGGGAAAAGAAGCTGGAAATGGTGGAAGAATTAGAGAGAGGGATGAGGCATTGGGAACGAGGTGAAGAGTCAAGAAAAGGCAGGAACACATTTAAAATAATTATTTTTTTAACGGGTGAAGAGGTAAAAGGGAGGAAGCACTTAAAAAAACAGGAAGGCTCGTCTATATTGGCATTGACTCATTTTCCATAGATAATTATTTTTCCCGTAACCTGAAATCAACTACATTAACTAAATTAAAAATGTTACAATTAAGTACTGGAGATAGTGTGTAATAAAGTTTTACTACTGATTGTTATTGAAAAAATATGCGATCCGGAAATCAGCATTAATTAGCTTTAACTTTTTAGTGCCCTATACCTGGCAAAACTGCGTTGAAATCAGGAGGACCAGCGCTCCTAACGCTAGCAGAGAGGAGCTAACTAACAGGTAACGTTAATGAGGTCCCACTCAGTTACATTGTGCTGCGTTCAAGCGGGATCGTGATTGTGTTCAAGTTTTATCTTGTAAAATGTAGTTTTTGGAGAGAAACTTGAGTAAATCCAGATGTTTGCAGGAGAGGTTTTCACAGCAATGTAAAATAGATATTAGAGATGAATCATGACTTGTTTAACTTCCTAACACCAGCTCAAAGCAGATTATAATCCACCAATAAAACTCTCGTTGTGTCACAGTTCAGCTTCCCTTCTCTCCTGCAGTTCTTCCTCTCTCTCAATCAGTTGCTCCGGTGCACCTGTTAGTCCCACCCACCTCGTCAGCACCATCACTCTCACCTGTCCACTCTGCTGCTCCTACTCTGCATTACGACAGACTTTCCAGGGTTTACCCTCTGTATGTTGTCCTGTTGCCGGCCCTGCCTGTTTGGACTTCTCTGCCTTGCCTCTGCCCTGGTAAACCGCCACATCCTTCTGGCCCCCACCACGAGATTAGCCTCTGCTTCCTTTGGTTTCTGTCGGCTTCTCCCCTCGTGTCGTTCCACTGAGTGCGTTTCTCCACGTGAGCAGATCGGAGACTGTTGCGTGTTCTGTGTTTGAATTACGTGTTATGTAAATAGCCAATATGGATAGCTATAACAAAATACAAAATAATTTGATGTATTGCACAGATTTTGTTAGTGTGATAGTGGTGACTTTTTTTCTTTTTCATGACATTGACTTTAACCTCTTAGTGTTACAAATGTATTGGCCATTTTAGAATGAGTGTGTATCTGTACATGTGGGTGTGCATGTGTGTCTAATGTAATTTGGATGGCTTGGGTTAACAGAACAATTCCACTGCTGACCACTCAGCAGACACCGGAACGGTCATACACAAACATTCAAACAAGACAGAAAGATTAGCCTGGACTGCAACAGACCAAAAGAGAGCGGAAGGGAGCACATACAAAGGGAGATAAATTCAAATCAATTGAATAATAGAGGAGTATTAATGATCCTCCTAATTGTAACCAGACCTGCCATTAGCAGTTGCAGGCTGACAATCTGCCACAGCTGGATAAATGCTGTCCCTACAAAATCCTGGAGGGTCGACGATGGCTCTACAAACTCATTTACATGTACATGCACATAATTAACATCCAGGAACATCTGGCTACTGTGTTATGCACACACACGCTCATACAGTGCCACTGTGAATATACCTGATTGTGTACAAAACGGCACTTCCTCATACTCCGTCGCATACATGAATTCATATCTGTGCAGAAGTGTGCGTTTCAGTGAGCATGCTGCAATCTAACACAGTCCCCAGGGGTCATAGGGCTTCAGGTGCCCTGATCCTAACCTCATTACCACCATGTCAGCATGGTGCTTTATCATTAAACTGCTTAACCAGACCACACTCGGCCACAGCAAGGTCAACAGTCACATCCACACTGTGTTCTGGATGTGTGCCGTGTCTGTTCTGTTAACCGTCCGTGTCTGTTCTTAAACCAGCACCCTTGAGATGGACTACGGGTCCAGGACACCGTACAGCAGGAACACTCACGCTCACATAAACCTTCCTCTGGCCAAGTGTGAGATGTCCTTAGCCTAGCTATGCTCTCATACCTTTTCTAAAGTTGAGAAGAGCTCGTCTCAGCAGCCGGTATCCGACACAGAGAGTTACATTTAGTTGTAAAACAGAAATGAATGTCAACTCCTACTAATTGAACATTTTGAGCAAAGTCACATTCTTCACGCAAATGTTTATTCAGCGCTAATGTAATGAGGCGCAGACGATTAAAGCGCAGGATCAAAGGCTGTGGAAAGTCTTAATTAACGGCTCAATTGGTGGCTTGACCTGTCAGATAGGCCGATCATTTTTGCGAGACTGCATTAAGGAACTAGAAAATTTCGCAAGAAATTTTGAAAGTGTGGCTACTACTGCCGTAAGACGTCGCAATATATAGCTTTTGTTTCTGACGCCCGTCTCTCCTCCAAAACACTTGAGTTGGTTTGTGTGTTAAACTGATTGGCTGATATGAAGCACCTGTGTGCTGCCGTCGTCATGGTGACCAAGTGAGCGCCAGCAGACTGATTAGAGGCAGACTGGACTGTGGACTTAAGGAAATAAACTACTGAACGTCCTGAACACACACAAACGTATATGAAATATCATATGACCTTATTAATGATCACAGTGTTGACAACTACACAATATAAAACACACGTAAACGTCTTTGTGTGTGTCTGTGTGTGTGTATGTGTCTGTTTGTGTGTGTGTGTTTGTGTGTCTGTTTGTGTGTGTGTGTCTGTTTGTGTGTGTGTGTGTTTGTGTATGTGTTTGTTTGTTTGTGTGTGTGTCTGTGTGTCTGTGAGACAAACAGACAGAGAGACAGAAGTCATCTGTGTTGTGTGTGCGTGTGTAAGTGTCTGCGTGTCTGTTAAACTGCCCTAACGAGAACACCTGTGGGTCGTTAGATCAAAGGTTGCCATGGTGATGACTTCAAAGGGACTTCCTTACGCTGAGCTTAATAGACCTAAATACTGTGGAACTCCTTTCAAACTATTTAAAAAAATGGTACTTTAAAAGCTCCTATTGTTTCGATATCGCATATTGAGCGTTAGGAAGACCTGATGAACAGATACTGTGACTGGCGAGTCTGTACGATAAAACATGTGTCTGTACGGGCGATTTACAAATCAGGTACGAGCTTCAGGGGAGACGTGGTTTTGGAGGGAGATTTAACATGGCGGCGGATGGCAGAGCGAGGTGGACTTGCTCTCACATTCAGTCCGATTTCAAGACGTCTGAGTCTGTTGGATTCCTATCGACCACAGTTTACGACAGAAGACAATATTTCCAACGTTTCTATCCAACAATGGTGTATGAAGAGTGAACATTGTGGGAGTAAAGACAAAATACGTTTTATTTTTTTAACAGTTTTTGTCGCTTCTTCTCACTCTGTTAATTGGCGCGCCACCCTCTACGAACGTTTCGTGAAATTTTTTTTATGTTTTTTGCATTTTTCGGGAAAACGTACGGGCGAATCTCTTAGAAAAGTCATAGCTCACGATTCCCGCGCAAACCGCACGTTTCGATGTAATTTTTGCGCATGTGCTGGCAACGCTCTGGGAGGAGTAGTGGTTTGACTATAAGAAGAATAATAATAACTAGAAAATTTCGCAAGAAATTTTGAAAGTGTGGCTACTACTGCCGTAAGACCTCGCAATATATAGCTTTTGTTTCTGACGCCCGTCTCTCCTCCAAAGCACTTGAGTTGGTTTGTGTGTTAAACTGATTGGCTGATATGAAGCACCTGTGTGCTGCCATCGTCATGGTGACCAAGTGAGCGCCAGCAGACTGATTAGAGGCAGACTGGACTGTGGACTTAAGGAAATAAACTACTGAACGTCCTGAACACACACAAACGTATATGAAATATCATATGACCTTATTAATGATCACAGTGTTGACAACTACACAATATAAAACACACGTAAACGTCTTTGTGTGTGTCTGTGTGTGTGTATGTGTCTGTTTGTGTGTGTGTGTTTGTGTGTCTGTTTGTGTGTGTGTGTGTTTGTGTATGTGTTTGTTTGTTTGTGTGTGTGTCTGTGTGTGTGTCTGTGAGACAAACAGACAGAGAGACAGAAGTCATCTGTGTTGTGTGTGCGTGTGTAAGTGTCTGCGTGTCTGTTAAACTGCCCTAACGAGAACACCTGTGGGTCGTTAAATCAAAGGTTGCCATGGTGATGACTTCAAAGGGACTTCCTTACGCTGAGCTTAATAGACCTAAATACTGTGGAACTCCTTTCAAACTATTTAAAAAAAATGGTACTTTAAAAGCCACTATTGCTTCGATATCGCATATTGAGCGTTAGGAAGACCTGATGAACAGATACTGTGACTGGCGAGTCTGTACGATAAAACATGTGTCTGTACGGGCGATTTACAAATCAGGTACGAGCTTCAGGGGAGACGTGCTTTTGGAGGGAGATTTAACATGGCGGCGGATGGCAGAGCGAGGTGGACTTGCTCTCACATTCAGTCCGATTTCAAGACGTCTGAGTCTGTTGGATTCCTATCGACCGCAGTTTATGACAGAAGACAAGATTTCCAACGTTTCTATCCAACAATGGTGTATGAAGAGTGAACATTGTGGGAGTAAAGACAAAATACGTTTTTTTTTTTTAACAGTTTCTGTCGCTTCTTCTCACTCTGTTAATTGGCGCGCCACCCTCTACGAACGTTTCGTGAAATTTTTTTTATGTTTTTTGCATTTTTCGGGAAAACGTACGGGCGAATCTCTTAGAAAAGTCATAGCTCACGATTCCCGCGCAAACCGCACGTTTCGATGTAATTTTTGCGCATGTGCTGGCAACGCTCTGGGAGGAGTAGTGGTTTGACTATAAGAAGAATAATAATAACTAGAAAGAGCATTTCCTGCTGAAAATGCGTTGGAATGCAAAAAGCTGAAGCTTATAGCTGAAATATTTGAAAGAAATAGCTGAATATAGCGGAACATAGTGGAATATAGCTTAAATTAGCTAAATATAGCTAAATATATTTGAAAATGAAAGAATAGCTGAATATATGTAAAAATAGCTGAATATATTAATATAGCTGAAAATAGCGGAATAGATGAATATATAAATAAATAGCAAATCATTATTGAAAATATAGAAAAGGCAAAATACCTACTGAAACATTTTACAGTTCAAAGTCATTTAATTGAACTGTTGAAAATTCTTGTCGTTTAAATTTATAATTGGAAAAGTTGAAAGGAAAACTGCATCATCTAAATCAGGGGTGTCAAACATACGACCCGGCCCGCCACAGTGTCCAGTCCAACAGAAGAAAAAAAAAAGTTTTTTTGAAAAATTAAAATCTGTCATAGGTGGGGTTTGAACCACTGACCCTTTGCTCCTAAGGCGGAGTTGCTAACCACTGATCTACAGGTGCAGTTGGTAAGAGACCTGATATTACTGAGTGTCTACAAAACCATCCGTCAAACCTCAACGTGAACGTCAGTGACGCTGTTAATCCTGACGTTTATAACCAAAGTGACCTGCACACACGCGCGCGCACACACACACACGAACGTGCACGCGACCATAATAACACGTTCACGCGCGAGCACGGCCGTTCATGTGCGCCACCCGTTCGCGTGTGCGGCCGCTTACGTGCCTGCTGCCTGTAGATGCACAGACCAAAGGGCTGCTGCTGGGGACGGACCGGCTCTCCCATTCAGTCGGACCTCAACACGTCTTATCTGTTGGATTCCTATCGACCGCAGTTTACGGCAGAAGACAAGATTTCCAACGTTTTGAGCTATAAATTATGTCCAAAGAGTATACGGTTTGGAGTAGAGAGCAAGTTTAAAATATGTGTATCGCCAAGTGCCCTCGCTCTGGAGTATTACGTCACTGCTCTGAGCTGCCCAACACACAATAATGAGAAAGGCAGAAAAGGTGCGGAAAAACTATAAAACGAAAACGCCGACAGTTAAAACAATATAGGATATATCGAAAAGATGAGTAATACAATAACAGCAAAAACGTTTTGTCAACATTTTAAAGGTGGAATGGTGTCTCTAGCTGGAGGCATGACAGAGCCTTTCCCTTTTGAAGTTGAAGAGTTGAAAGCGGATTTGAAGATGTTCTTCATTGGAAACCATTCATTTTTTTTTAATAAAAAGCTGAATAATTTTAAAATTTGAGAAAATATGAAAAATGTAAAAGCGTAGATTAATAGCTAAAGGTTTTGTCAACATTTGGAATTTTAAATATTGTCTCAAGCTCAATGTATGAAGAAACTGTAAACGTTTGAAGTTGAAGATGATTTGAAGATTTCCCCATTGGGTCCCATTATAAAAAAAAATCATAAAAAGCTTAATAATTTGGAAATTTGAAAAGTCAGAAATATGAAAAGTCATAGCCATCGTCTCCTTAAGTAGCTGAATATTTGAATAATTGAACTTTTTTCTGTAACTGGAAATATGAAGGACTAGTTACGGTCCAAAATACGGATGGAAGAAATAGAAGAAACAGTTTAATAAAGATTTGAAGAACAATAGTTGGAATGCTTGCAGCATTCCAACTAAATATGTGTATCGCCAAGTGCCCTCGCTCTGGAGTCTGACGTCACCGCTGTGAGCTGCCCAACACACAATAATGAGAAAGGCAGAAAAGGTGCGGAAAAAACATAAAACGAAAACGCCTACAGTTAAAACACTATAGGAGATATCAAAAAGATGAGTAATACAATAACAGCAAAAACGTTTTGTCAACATTTTAAAGGTGGAATGGTGTCTCTAGTTGAAGGCATGACAGAGCCTTTCCCTTTTTGAAGTTGAAGAGTTGAAAGCGGATTTGAAGATGTTCTTCATTGGAAACCATTCATTTTTTTTTTATAAAAAGCTGAATAATTTTGAAAATTGAGAAAATATGAAAAATGTAAAAGCGTAGATTAATAGCTAAAGGTTTTGTCAACATGTGAAATTTTAAATATTGTCTCAAGCTCAACGTATGAAGAAACTGTAAACGTTTGAAGTTGGAGATGATTTGAAGATTTCCCCATTGGGTCCCATTATAAAAAAAATCATAAAAAGCTTAATAATTTGGAAATTTGAAAAGTCAGAAATATGAAAAGTCATAGCCATCGTCTCCTTAACTAGCTGAATATTTGAATAATTGAACTTTTTTCTGTAACTGGAAATATGAAGGACTAGTTACGGTCCAAAATACGGATGGAAGAAATAGAAGAAGAAACAGTTTAATAAAGATTTGAAGAACAATAGTTGGAATGCTTGCAGCATTCCAACTAATAATAAGTTTAATAAAGATTTGAAGAACAATAGTTGGAATGCTTGCAGCATTCCAACTAATAATAAAAAGTTTAATAAAGATTTGAAGAACAATAGTTGGAATGCTTGCAGCATTCCAACTAATAAAAAGTTTAATAAAGATTTGAAGAACAATAGTTGGAATGCTTGCAGCATTCCAACTAACTAGAAAATTTCGCAAGAAATTTTGAAAGTGTGGCTACTACTGCCGTAAGACCTCGCAATATATAGCTTTTGTTTCTGACGCCCGTCTCTCCTCCAAAGCACTTGAGTTGGTTTGTGTGTTAAACTGATTGGCTGATATGAAGCACCTGTGTGCTGCCGTCGTCATGGTGACCAAATGAGCGCCAGCAGACTGATTAGAGGCAGACTGGACTGTGGACTTAAGGAAATAAACTACTGAACGTCCTGAACACACACAAACGTATATGAAATATCATATGACCTTATTAATGATCACAGTGTTGACAACTACACAATATAAAACACACGTAAACGTCTTTGTGTGTGTCTGTGTGTGTGTGTATGTGTCTGTTTGTGTGTGTGTGTTTGTGTGTCTGTTTGTGTGTGTGTGTCTGTTTGTGTGTGTGTGTGTTTGTGTATGTGTTTGTTTGTTTGTGTGTGTGTATGTGTGTCTGTGTGTCTGTGTGTGTGTGAGACAAACAGACAGAGAGACAGAAGTCATCTGTGTTGTGTGTGCGTGTGTAAGTGTCTGTGTGTCTGTTAAACTGCCCTAACGAGAACACCTGTGGGTCGTTAGATCAAAGGTTGCCATGGTGATGACTTCAAAGGGACTTCCTTACGCTGAGCTTAATAGACCTAAATACTGTGGAACTCCTTTCAAACTATTTTAAAAAAATGGTACTTTAAAAGCCACTATTGCTTCGATATCGCATATTGAGCGTTAGGAAGACCTGATGAACAGATACTGTGACTGGCGAGTCTGTACGATAAAACATGTGTCTGTACGGGCGATTTACAAATCAGGTACGAGCTTCAGGGGAGACGTGGCTTTGGAGGGAGATTTAACATGGCGGCGGATGGCAGAGCGAGGTGGACTTTCTCTCACATTCAGTCCGATTACGAGACGTCTGAATGTGTTGGATTCCTATCGACCGCAGTTTATGACAGAAGACAAGATTTCCAACGTTTTGAGCTATAAATTATGCCCACAGAGTACACAGTACGGAGTTTACGGCAAATTTAAAAAAAAAAAATCTTCAAGATCTGACGTGGGTCTGCCCTCTAACATGACATCACGTGCTCTGAACTCCGCAACACACACTCATGCAAAAGAGAGAAAAGGCGGCAAAAAAACATAAAACTAAAACGCTGACAATTATGACAGTATAAAATATATCAATAAGTGGAGATATGCGGTAATAGCTGAAAGTTTTGGCAACATTTTAAACTTGGAATGGTGTCTCTAGCTGAAAGCATGGCAGAGCCTTAGGCTTTTGGAGCTGAAGAAGTTTTAAAACGTTTTTCATTGGAAACCATTCATTTTTATTTTTATAAAAAGTTTAATAATTTAAATATTTGAAAAAATATGAAAAATGTAAAAGCGTAGAATAATAGCTGAACGTTTTGTCAACATTTGAAATTTGAAATTGTGTCTCTAGCTGAACGTATGAAGAACCTGCAAACGTTTGAAGTTGAAGATGATTTGAAGATTTCCCCATTGGGTCCCATTTTAAAAAAAATCATAAAAAGTTTAATAATTTAAAAATTTGAAAAGTCTGAAATTTGAAAAGGAAGTTGCACACGTGTGCTTAAGAAGCTGAATATTTGAATAATTGAACTTTTTTCTGTAGCTGAAAATATGAAGGAGCTGAAGAGGTCCAAAATACGTACGGAAGAAATAGAATAATAACTAGAAAGAGCATTTCCTGCTGAAAATGCGTTGGAATGCTAAAAGCTGAAGCTTATAGCTGAAATATTTGAAAGAAATAGCTGAATATAGCTGAACATAGTGGAATATAGCTTAAATTAGCTAAATATAGCTAAATATATTTGAAAATGAAAGAATAGCTGAATATATGTAAAAATAGATGAATATATTAATATAGCTGAAAATAGCGGAATAGATGAATATATAAATAAATAGCAAATCATTATTGAAAATATAGAAAAGGCAAAATACCTGCTAAAATTTTACAGTTCAAAGTCATTTAATTGAACTGTTGAAAATTCTTGTCGTTTAAATGTATAATTGGAAAAGTTGAAAGGAAAACTGCATCATCTAAATCAGGGGTGTCAAACATACGACCCGGCCCGCCACAGTGTCCAGTCCAACAGAAGAAAAAAAAAGTTTTTTTGAAAAATTAAAATCTGCCATAGGTGGGGTTTGAACCACTGACCCTTTGCTCCAAAGACGGAGTTGCTAACCACTGATCTACAGGTGCAGTTAGTGAGACACTTGATATTATTGAGTATTTACAAAACCATCTGTTAAACCTCAGAACGTGAACGTCAGTGACGCTGTTAATCCTGACGTCTATAACCAAAGTGACCTGCACACACGCGCGCACACACACACACGAACGTGCACGCGACCATAATAACACGTTAACGCGGCCGTGCACGCGCGCGGCCGTTGAGGCGCGGGCGCACCCGTTGGCGAGCGTTTACACGCGCGGCCGTTTCACATTAGTGGGCGTTCACGTGTGCTGCCATTCACGCGCGAGCACGGCCGTTCATGTGCGCCACCCGTTCGCGTGTGCGGCCGCTTACGTGCCTGCTGCCTGTAGATGCACAGACCAAAGGGCTGCTGCTGGGGACGGACCGGCTCTCCCATTCAGTCGGACCTCAACACGTCTTATCTGTTGGATTCCTATCGACCGCAGTTTACGGCAGAAGACAAGATTTCCAACGTTTTGAGCTATAAATTATGTCCAAAGAGTATACGGTTTGGAGTAGAGAGCAAGTTTAAAATATGTGTATCGCCAGGTGCCCTCGCTCTGGAGTATGACGTCACTGCTCTGAGCTGCCAACACACAATAATGAGAAAGGCAGAAAAGGTGCGGAAAAACTATAAAACGAAAACGCCGACAGTTAAAACAATATAGGATATATCAAAAAGATGAGTAATACAATAACAGCTAAACGTTTTGTCAACATTTTAAAGGTGGAATGGTGTCTCTAGCTGGAGGCATGACAGAGCCTTTACCTTTTTGAAGTTGAAGAGTTGAAAGCGGATTTGAAGATGTTCTTCATTGGAAACCATTCATTTTTTTTTAATAAAAAGCTGAATAATTTTAAAATTTGAGGAAATATGAAAAATGTAAAAGCGTAGATTAATAGCTGAAGGTTTTGTCAACATGTGGAATTTTAAATATTGTCTAAAGCTCAACGTATGAAGAAACTGTAAACGTTTGAAGTTGAAGATGATTTGAAGATTTCCCCATTGGGTCCCATTATAAAAAAAATCATAAAAAGCTTAATAATTCAAAGATTTGAAAAGTCAGAAATATGAAAGGTCTCAGCCATCGTGTCCTTAGGTAACTGAATATTTTTATAATTGAACTTTTTTCTGTAGC
Source organism: Clinocottus analis (assembly GCF_023055335.1). Taxonomy (NCBI): domain Eukaryota; kingdom Metazoa; phylum Chordata; class Actinopteri; order Perciformes; family Cottidae; genus Clinocottus; species Clinocottus analis. Next base: position 2,538,428 of record NW_027175909.1, read on the forward strand.
TGAAAATATGAAAGAGTTGAAGAGGTCCAAAATACGGATGGAAGAAATAGAATAATAATAATAATAATAATAAGTTTAATAAAGATTTGAAGAACAATAGTTGGAATGCTTGCAGCATTCCAACTAACTAGAAAGAGCATTTCCTGCTGAAAATGCGTTGGAATGCAAAAAGCTGAAGCTTATAGCTGAAATATTTGAAAGAAATAGCTGAATATAGCGGAACATAGTGGAATATAGCTTAAATTAGCTAAATATAGCTAAATATATTTGAAAATGAAAGAATAGCTGAATATATGTAAAAATAGCTGAATATATTAATATAGCTGAAAATAGCGGAATAGATGAATATATAAATAAATAGCAAATCATTATTGAAAATATAGAAAAGGCAAAATACCTACTGAAACATTTTACAGTTCAAAGTCATTTAATTGAACTGTTGAAAATTCTTGTCGTTTAAATTTATAATTGGAAAAGTTGAAAGGAAAACTGCATCATCTAAATCAGGGGTGTCAAACATACGATCCGGCCCGCCACAGTGTCCAGTCCAACAGAAGAAAAAAAAAAGTTTTTTTGAAAAATTAAAATCTGTCATAGGTGGGGTTTGAACCACTGACCCTTTGCTCCTAAGGCGGAGTTGCTAACCACTGATCTACAGGTGCAGTTGGTGAGAGACCTGATATTACTGAGTGTCTACAAAACCATCCGTCAAACCTCAACGTGAACGTCAGTGACGCTGTTAATCCTGACGTTTATAACCAAAGTGACCTGCACACACGCGCGCGCACACACACACACGAACGTGCACGCGACCATAATAACACGTTCACGCGCGAGCACGGCCGTTCATGTGCGCGACCCGTTCGCGTGTGCGGCCGCTTACGTGCCTGCTGCCTGTAGATGCACAGACCAAAGGGCTGCTGCTGGGGACGGACCGGCTCTCCCATTCAGTCGGACCTCAACACGTCTTATCTGTTGGATTCTTATCGACCGCAGTTTACGGCAGAAGACAAGATTTCCAACGTTTTGAGCTATAAATTATGTCCAAAGAGTATACGGTTTGGAGTAGAGAGCAAGTTTGAAATATGTGTATCGCCAAGTGCCCTCGCTCTGGAGTCTGACGTCACCGCTGTGAGCTGCCCAACACACAATAATGAGAAAGGCAGAAAAGGTGCGGAAAAACTATAAAACGAAAACGCCTACAGTTAAAACACTATAGGAGATATCAAAAAGATGAGTAATACAATAACAGCTAAACGTTTTGTCAACATTTTAAAGGTGGAATGGTGTCTCTAGTTGAAGGCATGACAGAGCCTTTCCCTTTTGAAGTTGAAGAGTTGAAAGCGGATTTGAAGATGTTCTTCATTGGAAACCATTCATTTTTTTTTATAAAAAGCTGAATAATTTTGAAAATTGAGAAAATATGAAAAATGTAAAAGCGTAGATTAATAGCTAAAGGTTTTGTCAACATGTGAAATTTTAAATATTGTCTCAAGCTCAACGTATGAAGAAACTGTAAACGTTTGAAGTTGAAGATGATTTGAAAATTTCCCCATTGGGTCCCATTATAAAAAAAATCATAAAAAGCTTAATAATTCAAAGATTTGAAAAGTCTGAAATATGAAAAGTCTTAGCCATCGTGTCCTTAGGTAACTGAATATTTTTATAATTGAACTTTTTTCTGTAGCTGAAAATATGAAAGAGTTGAAGAGGTCCAAAATACGGATGGAAGAAATAGAATAATAATAAAAAGTTTAATAAAGATTTGAAGAACAATAGTTGGAATGCTTGCAGCATTCCAACTAACTAGAAAATTTCGCAAGAAATTTTGAAAGTGTGGCTACTACTGCCGTAAGACCTCGCAATATATAGCTTTTGTTTCTGACGCCCGTCTCTCCTCCAAAGCACTTGAGTTGGTTTGTGTGTTAAACTGATTGGCTGATATGAAGCACCTGTGTGCTGCCGTCGTCATGGTGACCAAATGAGCGCCAGCAGACTGATTAGAGGCAGACTGGACTGTGGACTTAAGGAAATAAACTACTGAACGTCCTGAACACACACAAACGTATATGAAATATCATATGACCTTATTAATGATCACAGTGTTGACAACTACACAATATAAAACACACGTAAACGTCTTTGTGTGTGTCTGTGTGTGTGTGTATGTGTCTGTTTGTGTGTGTGTGTTTGTGTGTCTGTTTGTGTGTGTGTGTCTGTTTGTGTGTGTGTGTGTTTGTGTATGTGTTTGTTTGTTTGTGTGTGTGTATGTGTGTCTGTGTGTCTGTGTGTGTGAGACAAACAGACAGAGAGACAGAAGTCATCTGTGTTGTGTGTGCGTGTGTAAGTGTCTGCGTGTCTGTTAAACTGCCCTAACGAGAACACCTGTGGGTCGTTAGATCAAAGGTTGCCATGGTGATGACTTCAAAGGGACTTCCTTACGCTGAGCTTAATAGACCTAAATACTGTGGAACTCCTTTCAAACTATTTAAAAAAAATGGTACTTTAAAAGCCACTATTGCTTCGATATCGCATATTGAGCGTTAGGAAGACCTGATGAACAGATACTGTGACTGGCGAGTCTGTACGATAAAACATGTGTCTGTACGGGCGATTTACAAATCAGGTACGAGCTTCAGGGGAGACGTGGCTTTGGAGGGAGATTTAACATGGCGGCGGATGGCAGAGCGAGGTGGACTTTCTCTCACATTCAGTCCGATTACGAGACGTCTGAATGTGTTGGATTCCTATCGACCGCAGTTTATGACAGAAGACAAGATTTCCAACGTTTTGAGCTATAAATTATGCCCACAGAGTACACAGTACGGAGTTTACGGCAAATTTAAAAAAAAAAAATCTTCAAGATCTGACGTGGGTCTGCCCTCTAACATGACATCACGTGCTCTGAACTCCGCAACACACACTCATGCAAAAGAGAGAAAAGGCGGCAAAAAAACATAAAACTAAAACGCTGACAATTATGACAGTATAAAATATATCAATAAGTGGAGATATGCGGTAATAGCTGAAAGTTTTGGCAACATTTTAAACTTGGAATGGTGTCTCTAGCTGAAAGCATGGCAGAGCCTTAGGCTTTTGGAGCTGAAGAAGTTTTAAAACGTTTTTCATTGGAAACCATTCATTTTTATTTTTATAAAAAGTTTAATAATTTAAATATTTGAAAAAATATGAAAAATGTAAAAGCGTAGAATAATAGCTGAACGTTTTGTCAACATTTGAAATTTGAAATTGTGTCTCTAGCTGAACGTATGAAGAACCTGCAAACGTTTGAAGTTGAAGATGATTTGAAGATTTCCCCATTGGGTCCCATTTTAAAAAAAATCATAAAAAGTTTAATAATTTAAAAATTTGAAAAGTCTGAAATTTGAAAAGGAAGTTGCACACGTGTGCTTAAGAAGCTGAATATTTGAATAATTGAACTTTTTTCTGTAGCTGAAAATATGAAGGAGCTGAAGAGGTCCAAAATACGTACGGAAGAAATAGAATAATAATAATAAGTTTTTTAAAGATTCGAAGAACAATAGTTGGAATGCTCGAAGCATTCCAACTAATAATAAGTTTTTTAAAGATTCGAAGAACAATAGTTGGAATGCTCGAAGCATTCCAACTAATAATAAGCCCGCAGGAGAACATGAAGTGTGCTTCCAGCATGGGGTCTATGACCCCATGCGGCTGAAGCCACACTTAACTAGAAATTGCATTTCCTGTGGAAAATGCGTTGGAATGCAAAAAGCTGAAGCATAAAGCTGAAATATTTGAAAGAAATTGCTGAATGTAGCTGAAAATAGTGAAATAAAGTTGAATAAAGCTTAAAAAAAGCTTAAAGCTGAATATATATGAAAACAGCTAAATGTATATGAAAATACTGGAATATTTATCAAAACAGGTGAATATATATGAAAATAGTGGAATATATATGAACATGTAAAGAAAACTACCTGATGAAAAGTGTTGAAGCCCAAAAGCATTAAACTGAACTGTTGAAAATCCTTGTTGTTTAAATGTATAATTGGAAAAGGTGAAAGGAAAACTGCATCATCTAAACACTGAACATAGTGAAATATTGTTGAATAAAGCTTAAAAAAGCTTTAAAAAAGCTGAATATATTTGAAAATAACAAAACAACTGAATAAAACACCTGAATATGTATGAAAATAGTGGAATATATATGAACATGTAAAGAAAACTACCTGATGAAAAGTGTTGAAGCCCAAAAGCATTAAACTGAACTGTTGAAAATCCTTCTTGTTTAAATGTATAATTGGAAAAGTTGAAAGGAAAAGTGCATCATCTAAATACTGAACATAGTGAAATATTGTTGAATAAAGCTTAAAAAAGCTGAATATATTTGAAAACAACAAAACAGCTGAATATATATATGAAAATAGTGGAATATATATATGAACAGATAGAGAAAGGGAGGGAGGGAGACAGAGAGAGAAGTCCTGTGTGTGTGTGCGTGTGTAAGTGTCTGTGTGTCTGTTGAACTGCCCTCATGTCAGAGGTTGCCATGGTGATGAATTCAAATATCGGCAGTTACAATTACTAACTGCCGATGATTATATGGAGTCAATGCTGGGAAACACCTATCCAAAAATCACCCAAAAAACATACTTAAAAAGCCCCGATTGCTTAGATATCGCATATGAAGCGTTAGGAAGACTTGATGAACAGATACTGCGACTGGTGAGTCTGTACGATAAAACATGTGTCTGTACGGGCGATTTACAAATCAGGTACGAGCTTCAGGGGAGACGTGGCTTTGGAGGGAGATTTAACATTGAAGCGGATGGCAGAGCGAGGTGGACTTGCTCTCACATTCAGTCCGATTACGAGACGTCTGAATGTGTTGGATTCCTATCGACCGCAGTTTATGACAGAAGACAAGATTTCCAACGTTTTGAGCTATAAATTATGCCCACAGAGTACACAGTACGGAGTTTACGGCAAATTTAAAAAAAAAAAATCTTCAAGATCTGACGTGGGTCTGCCCTCTAACATGACATCACGTGCTCTGAACTCCGCAACACACACTCATGCAAAAGAGAGAAAAGGCGGCAAAAAAACATAAAACTAAAACGCTGACAATTATGACAGTATAAAATATATCAATAAGTGGAGATATACGGTAATAGCTGAAAGTTTTGGCAACATTTTAAACTTGGAATGGTGTCTCTAGCTGAAAGCATGGCAGAGCCTTAGGCTTTTGGAGCTGAAGAAGTTTAAGCGGATTTTAAAACGTTTTTCCATTGGAAACCATTCATTTTTATTTTCATAAAAAGTTTAATAATTTAAATATTTGAAAAAATATGAAAAATGTAAAAGCGTAGAATAATAGCTGAACGTTTTGTCAACATTTGAAATTTGAAATTGTGTCTCTAGCTGAACGTATGAAGAACCTGTAAACGTTTGAAGTTGAAGATGATTTGAAGATTTCCCCATTGGGTCCCATTTTAAAAAAAATCATAAAAAGTTTAATAATTTAAAAATTTGAAAAGTCTGAAATTTGAAAAGGAAGTTGCACACGTGTGCTTAAGAAGCTGAATATTTGAATAATTGAACTTTTTTCTGTAGCTGAAAATATGAAGGAGTTGAAGAAGTCCAAAATACGTACGGAAGAAATAGAAGAATAATAATAATAACTAGAAAGAGCATTTCCTGCTGAAAATGCGTTGGAATGCAAAAAGCTGAAGCATAAAGCTGAAATATTTGAAAGAAATTGCTGAATGTAGCTGAAAATAGTGAAATAAAGTTGAATAAAGCTTAAAAAAAGCTTAAAGCTGAATATATATGAAAACAGCTGAATGTATATGAAAATACTGGAATATTTATCAAAACAGGTGAATATATATGAAAATAGTGGAATATATATGAACATGTAAAGAAAACTACCTGATGAAAAGTGTTGAAGCCCAAAAGCATTAAACTGAACTGTTGAAAATCCTTCTTGTTTAAATGTATAATTGGAAAAGTTGAAAGGAAAAGTGCATCATCTAAATACTGAACATAGTGAAATATTGTTGAATAAAGCTTAAAAAAGCTGAATATATTTGAAAATAACAAAACAACTGAATATATATAAAAATAGTGGAATATATATGAACATGTAAAGAAAACTACCTGATGAAAAGTGTTGAAGCCCAAAAGCATTAAACTGAACTGTTGAAAATCCTTCTTGTTTAAATGTATAATTGGAAAAGTTGAAAGGAAAACTGCATCGTCTAATTACTGAACATAGTGAAATTTTGTTGAATAAAGCTTAAAAAAGCTTTAAAAAAGCTGAATATATTTGAAAATAACAAAACAACTGAATATATATGAAAATAGTGGAATATATATGAACATGTAAAGAAAACTACCTGATGAAAAGTGTTGAAGCCCAAAAGCATTAAACTGAACTGTTGAAAATCCTTGTTGTTTAAATGTATAATTGGAAAAGTTGAAAGGAAAAGTGCATCATCTAAACACTGAACATAGTAAAATATTGTTGAATAAAGCTTAAAAAAGCTGAATATACTTGAAAATAACAAAACAGCTGAATAGATATGAAAATAGTGGAATATATATATGAACAGATAGAGAAAGGTAGGGAGGGAGACAGAGAGAGAAGTCCTGTGTGTGTGTGTGCGTGTGTAAGTGTCTGTGTGTCTGTTGAACTGCCCTCATGTCAGAGGTTGCCATGGTGATGAATTCAAATATCGGCAGTTACAATTACTAACTGCCGATGATTATATGGAGTCAATGCTGGGAAACACCTATCCAAAAATCACCCAAAAAACATACTTAAAAAGCCCCAATTGCTTAGATATCGCATATGAAGCGTTAGGAAGACCTGATGAACAGATACTGTGACTGGCGAGTCTGTACGATAAAACATGTGTCTGTACGGGCGATTTACAAATCAGGTACGAGCTTCAGGGGAGACGTGGCTTTGGAGGGAGATTTAACATTGAAGCGGATGGCAGAGCGAGGTGGACTTGCTCTCACATTCAGTCCGATTACGAGACGTCTGAATGTGTTGGATTCCTATCGACCGCAGTTTATGACAGAAGACAAGATTTCCAACGTTTTGAGCTATAAATTATGCCCAAAGAGTACACGGTACGGAGTTTACGGCAAATTTAAAAAAAAAAAATCTTCAAGATCTGACGTGGGTCTGCCCTCTAACATGACATCACGTGCTCTGAGCTCCGCAACACACACTCATGCAAAAGAGAGAAAAGGCGGCAAAAAAACATAAAACTAAAACGCTGACAATTATGACAGTATAAAATATATCAATAAGTGGAGATATGCGGTAATAGCTGAAAGTTTTGGCAACATTTTAAACTTGGAATGGTGTCTCTAGCTGAAAGCATGGCAGAGCCTTAGGCTTTTGGAGCTGAAGAAGTTTTAAAACGTTTTTCATTGGAAACCATTCATTTTTATTTTTATAAAAAGTTTAATAATTTAAATATTTGAAAAAATATGAAAAATGTAAAAGCGTAGAATAATAGCTGAACGTTTTGTCAACATTTGAAATTTGAAATTGTGTCTCTAGCTGAACGTATGAAGAACCTGCAAACGTTTGAAGTTGAAGATGATTTGAAGATTTCCCCATTGGGTCCCATTTTAAAAAAAATCATAAAAAGTTTAATAATTTAAAAATTTGAAAAGTCTGAAATTTGAAAAGGAAGTTGCACACGTGTGCTTAAGAAGCTGAATATTTGAATAATTGAACTTTTTTCTGTAGCTGAAAATATGAAGGAGCTGAAGAGGTCCAAAATACGTACGGAAGAAATAGAATAATAATAATAAGTTTTTTAAAGATTCGAAGAACAATAGTTGGAATGCTCGAAGCATTCCAACTAATAAGTTTTTTAAAGATTCGAAGAACAATAGTTGGAATGCTCGAAGCATTCCAACTAATAATAAGCCCGCAGGAGAACATGAAGTGTGCTTCCAGCATGGGGTCTCTGACCCCATGCGGCTGAAGCCACACTTAATGAGAGTGTAATTAAGTTTGTGTGCTCAGTTGTATAGATGAGGGTAAATGCTTGTGTGTGAACGTGCAGAGCTCTCGTGCGCTTTCGTATGCACTCAATAAGTCCGCATGCACTCAAGTACGTATGTGTGTATGTGTGATTATGTATGCAACAGCTCCATGAAAGACTGTAAGACGTGCGGGTGCCTCTCCTGTCAACTGTAGAACATAAAATAAGGCCATGAAGACAAAGACTTATGAATATATACTTAACATTTTCAAGTCTTGAAGTACTGAAGGACTTTTGAACATGATCAAGAATTTTCATGAATATTTCTTTGGCTCATACATGTATCATATTGTATTAATGCAGAACAGTGAGGCCAGGAACATACACATGTAAAGATTTTATACATGAGTGTGTGTTTTAAGGCAATTGTATGTTATGATGATATCATCTTCTGTTGCTAATGGTATCAGCTGGCAACCTCCAGGTCTGAAGGGTAAAGCAGATGAAGTGCCTTTAACCTGCATTATGTCTAATGACCATCAGGGGGCGACTCCTCCAGTTCTATTGAAGTCTATGAGAAAATGACTTCTCTCTTGATTTATTCCCTCAGTAAACATTGTTAACATGAGTTTATGTCTCAATCTCTAGTTTCAAGTCTTGTTGAACACAGCATGATGTTCATTTAGTATGTGATGGTACATTTGGAGTCAAACAGGCCAAAAGGCAGGGGATGCTTTAGGGCAGGCTTATTGTGATTGACAGGTTGCTACCAGAGCACCGGCTCTACATTATTCCTCTAAACTCAAAATATGGGTCTTCCTTTTACTGGTTAGAGAAGAAAAAAATGTCAATCCACAAACTAATGGCCGTCACAATATTACGTCCACTGGCAATACACAGTCTATGAATATGACCCATCATTCTATAATGTCTGTTTAATGATAATAGTGGTTTTTCCCCTTCAAACAATATTTTAATCACAGCTAACATATAATTTCATTAGATGAGTCACTCTTCTATAATCTGATCATAAAAATCTTGTTATCTTTTCCTTTCAAACTATTAACACAAACTGTGTTGCCTGGAACACTTTTTCCATCAGACAGCAGCAAAACGACTTTTTCCTCAATTCCTCAAATCCATCCGACTGTGTGCTTCAGTGTTAAAAATCATATCAGCACAATCAACTGTTTGCTTCATCTTTTTGACATCTGTAATAATCGTTACACGCCCGCTGCTCAGGCTCCTGTTTGGCAGCGCGGAGTGGACATGGTGAGATAACACTGGCCGTACTGACAATACAAAATAAAAAATAAAAACTCCTTTGATGGGTTGTCAAGATCTGCTTCAGTAGCAGTGATGTGTTAGCTGAGAATGTATGTCAAACTGGTGAGGGTTTGTCATAAAAACAAGAACTTTAAAGCAGAAACTTCTCAGCATCTTTTTCACAGGGGGCCAAATGCGCAAATGCGTCACTTTTCAAGTCTCGTTTCACACACAATTTTACAATGTCAAAGGATAAAGTGCAGTTTACACCCCAAGCCGCAGAAACTAATGAGTGAGTAAGTGAGAGATATGATGAGCTTATGTTTCTTCAAGTTTTTTTTCGATAAAGACAGACCAAAGTTTTGTTTTTATCCTAATGACATTATATTGTATCAGAAGCAGAAGCATTGCATTTCCTTCATGGAGCTAATGTCCTATGAGAGAGACTTTTTACTTTAATCAAACTAATACTTTTATCTATTTGAAAATGCAGAGAAGCAGAACCGTGGTTTATGAATTTAAGTTATGATGTATGATTTTCAGAGGAACGAAGACCACAGGGGATAAATAAAGTCAAGAGAAAATAAAAAGAGATTTAATATCAGCAAAAGCTGATTCGATGAAGTTTCACACATCGACACCAGAGTAGAAGACTGGGCCTTTAAGTTACTTTCTATCAGATGAACAAAGGTTCCTTACAGGGAATTAATACATGATAATCAATGCATGACATATTGCATAGTTTAGTGTGCAACCAAATCTGATGGCACTTTAGATAATGAAGCAAGAAAGAACCGAATTAAGAAAAATAAAACAATAAAAGAATCAGAAGGAGCAACAAGAAGAGATCAAGACAAAGAAGATCATCACCGCATGACTGTTTATATCTTTCATATCTCATAATTTAGACTTAGAATTTCTAAATGAAGTATTAACAATATAATAAGTACAAACAATTATAATTTTGAGATCAGTATCTTGTAATTGTTTTAGTTTAATGGTATTTTTTAGCTACAAATGAAAAAAAGAAACAAAAACATTAGGATTAAAAGGGTTTTCATTTTAGTGTGTGTGTGTGTGTGTGTGTGTGTGTGTGTGTGTGTGTGTGTCAGCAGCTGCAAGACAGAAAGGCCTAATTACGTGGACTGAGGAGCGGTAGAGACAGTGTGTGTCTGGAACACTTTACGGCGAAAGAGGGAGAAAGAAACAAAGTGTTAACAAATTAAGTGATATTACAGTTTCAGTTGCTGCACTGCAACAAACACACACACACACACACACACACACACACACACACACACACACACACACACACACACACACACACACAAACATGATCTATTACTAAAAAGAGAGTCACTCCAGACTACGCTGAAGCCAGTCGAGATGCTCATGGTCAATGGGAGCACACGACGCGCACAACGCACACATATTGTGTACAGGGTAACAGCAACCAGTGAGGTTTTCTAGAGTGGATGGGTCTATTTTGTTAGTCTCTAAATGTGTGGACTGAACCTCAGATAACACGTTTTACATACATCACAGCACTAAACATTTAGTTTCAAACAATAACAAGAGTCCTCCGATGATATATGACGCTCTGTTTCTTTGGTGCAGATAATAAACCACGAGGGCTTTGCTCTGAGAATGCATCATGTGAATGTGTACCTGTGTGCTTTCCTTTTCTATTCAGCACACAGGCCTGTGCCAGCTGCTCGTCTTTCCCTGGTTGGTTGGTTTGACCGGCTCCATGGCCACTGGATCAGAACGTCTGTCCGGGTTCATCCATCATCTCCGCGGTGCGATACAGCTCCCAGAGGGACACGGAGGGTAAGTATCTGTGCTGCTAGTGTTCAGAAGGTGGCTCAACTTTGCTGTGCGCTGATCACACTGACTGCAAAATGCCAGTCCATTTGACATGTTAGCAAAGAAGAAGAATAGAGAGGAGAAGGGGCATAGATGTGACAGTAACTCCACCTCAAGATCTCACTTCTTGTTGGGCTCTATGCCAGCTAATAATCAATTAATATCCATTATGTTCAGTGCCTCTTTTCTCAATTCCTTTCTTACATATACTTAATTTCCCAGAAATCTCTGCTTGTCTATATTGTAACCAATTGGTTGCTAGAGAGCTTAATTGATGGCTGCCAGGGTTGAACCCGTAATGTTGGAGATGATTTAGAGGATCCGTCTCCGAGGCGACCATTATCTCCATCCCGCAGACTGGTGAGGTTGTCACAATGACAGACGTGGTCGTCCATTACAGGAGGGGGGAGCAGAGGAGCCCAGATCTTCTCTCTCTCTTCTTTCTCACTGTCAACATACTTTACATCATATCAACTATGTATGTATATATGAAGCAAATATCTAATCTGAAGAGCTATTCAATACATCAGTTTTTGGGTTTTCTCAAGAAATATTTTTTTTTTTAAATCTCCAAACACTACTAATAAAAACTGACTGAAAATCCAATTTCAACACGAGTCAAAACACCCAAAGTGAACTTGAGAGGAAGAAGAAATCAAAAAGCCAAGCATTAGGTAAACTACAGACAGCTAGAAGTTATTTTCCTGGTCTTAGCCGTGAAAAATAATTATCCTCACAGCCAGGCAGGGCAAGAGATGAACCATGGTGATGGAGGCAGGATGGAGAGCCGAGTAGGATGACGGAAAGGGACAGCAGAGGAGGGGAGTGACGCAAAAAAGGGGAATAAAGGGGAGGTGAGAGGAAAGGAGAAGAAGAGGGGTTTGATTTGAGTGAAGACAAGAGGAGAGTGAAAGAGGGGGGAGCGGAGGATTAAAAATGAATGGGAAAGGCAGCCTTGTGTAACGGTGAGACATAGTGCATTGGGCAGGCAGGTTGGTTGAGGTGCAATTAGGAGAAACCGTAGCCATCACCCTCATTAAGCTGGTTGGATAGAGGAGGAGGAGGAAGGTGGTTGGAGGGGCAAAGAAACAACAGAGGGAAGAGGAAATAACAGGAGAGGAGGTGGAGTGGAGTTTCACTCGTGCTTACAGTATCATGTGGTTTCTGAATATCATAGGTCAGCTCTCCTCATCACCACAGACTTGTCTCAATAAACCTTATTGGATCAGTTTCTGTCTTCCTTTCTCCCCTTAACTTAACCCTCTTACTGTGCAGAAAATGTATCATTCCTCTCCCTCTCCCTCTGTTCTCCATCCTTTCTGCTGTCCGACGTTCTCCCCTTAGAGGAGGTGAGAGGACTTTTATGTGTTACGTTGAATATGCACAATTGTCCCTGTTAATAATACACACATACTTCTAGTGGCGCCGCAGATCACAAATCCCACGGTTCAGATCATATCACGAAACTTTCACAGATGTTTTTGCTGCAGATACTAATTGCATGAATCATTGATCATCAATATTGGCAGATACAGATTCCTTTGTCTGTAAGAAGCTTTTTAATACATTTTCTCTTTCAACTGATGGCTTGCTAGGTTTTCCTAAGCCCTCAGCATGGACCTTTTTCCTATTGTCAAAACCCCAGAATAAACCCTTCAAAGTGGGGAGACTGAGAGTGAACGAGGGGAGGGGCAGTGAAGCAATCAAGGAGTGTCATTTGAGACCTGCTGACACGTTCTATACAGTATGAACACAAAAGACAGGCGAGGCCGAGCTTACACTGACAGAATAATGCATGCGGCAGAGGCATCGAGGTGAAACCTATAGCCAGCTGATGAGGGCAAGGTGCTAGTGTTGATCGCCACGGCAGCACAAGAGAGTCGGAAACAATGTAATGGAGCGCAGACGTCCTCCAATGTCTCCTCATTGCTTTCCTGCATGTGCCGGTTTATGAATCTGAAACAGCAGTTTATTATTATCTGCACCAATATCAACAAGACATATCCAAAGCACTTATTTCAAGAGAAATTAAGGTCTGCTTTTGTGAGTGTTGTCGAGTGAAATGTAGTTTATATCCAGGACCACAACAGAATTTGAACTCATGTGATGAAAAACGCATGGTTTCCATTACTGCTGATGACTTTTCAAAACATGCCATAATATTGAATATTTAAAAAAATGTAATCTTCATGTGCATGAACAACACATTTTTTAAACCAATCTGACATAAAATTATTAATCAACTTAGAAGACCTGGCTGGGTCGACCAAGCATACAGTACAGGTGCTGAGGTAAGTATTTGATTTACAATTAAAGCAGCACACAAACTGTGTGATACGTTGAAGAAACACATAAAAACACATTGAAACGCCAAAACAATGTAAGACCCATCTTTTCTATGAGAGATGCTTTGCTGAAATGTCAGACTCAGAGGCAGCGCGGCGTATTAACGGATCTTATTTCATGCACAATTAGAACAAACGGTGGTTTCACTCTCTCCCTGTTTCAAGCTCCACAAAGTATACACATACGTGTATGCACACACACACACACACACACACACACACACACACACACACACACAGTTTGTTAAACAGACACTCACATTAAAGTGTGCATGCACGCATACATACATATATAATATATAATATTTATTACAATCAGCAGATATATTGATAATGAAGGTACACAACCGTTCAGACAAACAATTCATGAACTGTCAAACAGTGCTGGGCACCAGCAGCAGCCTCTATTGAGCAGAATGCATTAAACCCACAAAGTGTTTTGTGTTTCCAGTCAGGTGCAGACTTTTTGAAATGCCAAAATACTTGTATACTAGCTTTTGTTATTGATCTTTTCTTAACTTTGCACGTAGTAAATGCAGAATCGTCAATCACTTCCTCCGGGGGTTGCGGTAAATAATTTAGGAAAATGTGGGAAATACAGTAACTTACTGAAGTCAAAGTGGAGAAGATTGGCTGAGGAAAAGCACACATCCAGTAATTCTTAAAATTCTACTCACAGATGGACAATATGAGTCTCAGACTATTGGAAGACATTATTCTTTCAAATTTGCCTCGGCCAGCTTCAGATCATATTCCCCAAGATCCCTCTCCCCAGTGCTGTCTGCTCTGCAGTCCCTATCATTCTACCTGCAGTCTCAATAAAGAAGAAATATTGAGAGTTCACTGCCTGCTCTCCTTTCAAAAATGAAGCCCTGGGGGCAAAGACGGAGTGGGGGACCCTCCCTGGCCTGTGTATCATGAGCCATAGGTCGCAGGGGCGTCGGCAGAGCTACACCTTGATGTCTGCGGTGAATAATGCGCGTTGATGTGCCCCCAAAGTAGCCACAGTTCTCATGTGTGGTCACTTTACTGGGGCCAGAGGCCTAGACGCAAGCAGATCTAGGGTTTCACCAGCCATCAAGGGTTATCTGTGGATCTGAAGTCAGCCGGTGAGCTGTCCGGCACTAGGGTTTCAATTGGCGCCACGGGGTTATCTCGGTGACATGGAGTCACATTCAAGCATAGCGGTGTGGAGTGTCCCTGGATTTTGGATAAGTGACTTTGAAGGCAGGAAATCCCTTCAGGAAATCAATAATCCAACCATGTCCTTTTTACGTCTCTATGACACGTTTACAGTGGTACAGCTGAGCTAGTCACAACTGTAACATATTGCTTCATGATGACTGCAGTGTTTGGGGCACCAGGAGTAGCATTAGCAATGATGCTGTTCATGTAAATGGTGATGGAAATGATCATGGTGATGATAATATGAGCAATTAAAAAGCATTGAGATTAGTAGTGACAGCTTTGTTCCTTTTCATCGTTAGGGTCAGGCTCTACTGGACTCTCCTGCTGGTTTTATTACTGGTATTTAATCTCAGTTTTATCGCCAGGGTCAGGCTCTACTGGACTCTCCTGCTGGTTTTATTACTGGCATTTAATCTAAGTTTTACCATCCAAAGTCAGGCTGTAGACTCTTAGATTGCAACATTTCTATAAGATAGAAAAAAAGGCAGATGCTTTAATGTAATTTTCTACTATTTACGTCTAAAGTGATGCACAAATAACTGCACAGGCAGTTCCCAAATCTTCAAAAGGTAAATATTGTTCTTCTCTCCAGGGGATCAGGAGGTAGTTGTCCACTGTAGTTATCAACAATAAAGGTCTGACACATAGTATACATGTACGAGATTGGAAAGATGTGAGACCTGATTGGGTTCTATGTATTATAGGTGCCAGCTTGAAGGTGTTCCTGGTCCTACCTAAAGGGAAGGCCCTTGACAGGTGAACTACTGACTGACCCTAAAATGCACTCCAGTTTGAATGCCTACGTTAAAGGGGAGAAGTGGGGAAGGAGATGCAGGCTCTGGCTAAGAATATCCAGCGACTGGAGGAGTCTGTCCTACTCCAAGAGTGGGACAGACTATTCATAATATTCATAATGCAGGTTAAATTTTGCCATTCCACTGTCACGATTCAATCCACTCATCACCCTGCAGTATATCTACCCTGGTTCTTCATCCAGTCGTCACCAGATCGTTGTTCAACTAACCTGGGAGAGACTGCCTCTGGCCGAGATTGATGCTCATTGTTTTTGCCTTGCCTCTGACCCTGTCTTTGTGTTCACAGTCATCCGTCCTCCCGGTTCACCAGTCCATGTGCTGTCCCCTGCCTTAATTCCCCCTGCCTGGATTTCTCCGTTACTCCCTTGACTGCTCCTCCATTTCCCTGATAATAAACACGTTCCTCTTTCCACCTTCTGGTCCGCGTTTGGGTCCTCATCACACACCGTAACAACAACATCATCATGGAAATGTGGCCTCCACTGAGCTCCTCTCTCCTGGATGAAGTAATGCCTCTTCAATGTACATTACTAACTGTAGTTCTTCGCGGGAGCCTCTGTCCTTCCTCTCCTTAAGTTTCCATGGATCGTGGCTGTCCAGAGCCGGTCCTGCCCCCTGCCATGCTGGCCCTGCTGATGCCCCTCCTCTGGAATAACCTTGATCTAGTCATGTGACTTGTACACATTTTGTCTGCCTCATTAGCAGTCCATCCATAGGGTGCACACAATTCTGTAGCTGCTTTAATGACAATTAAGGCTCAGCTTCCCATTAGCTGTCTAAAAACTTGGTGACTTTCATTTATCTCAGTTCAATAGATGGATAAAATATAACTTAATGAAAGAGAAGCCAACTGGAAACATCTATTGCTTCTGTCCATCCAGGGAGAGGGATCCTCCTCTATTGCTCTCGTTTTATATATATATATATATATATATATATATATATATATATATATATATATATATATATATATATATATATGTATATGTATATGGGGTGGGGGGGAATTCCCCCTTCCTTAATAGTCATGCTTTTTCTTCTCGTCTTCCTTTCCATTATCCTCGACTGTGTCCATCATCTGCTCCCTCCACTCGCTGAATAGCATGGACATTAAGTTCAAATAGCATTGTGAAAAACATACTCAATAAATTAGGTCTGTGCAATTCATCCTTCCCCTGCCGCTTAAGTGCTCAAATAAATATCACAGCAAGAACATTAAGCGTGATTGGTATTCAAAGACTATGCAAGAGTGGAAGAAGTCCCCGTTTCATCACCGTTGACAGTTGTTTTTGACACGGCTTTGTGCGTCCGAAGTGTCTTCCCAACATGATATTTGACAGCATATTGCGGGAACCACACTGGGTGTTCAAACATTGCCAATTCAGTAGATGAAAATGAAATGGAGCCACTGATGTACACACAAAAATAACAAAAAACATCCACACACACACACACACACACACACACACACACACACACACACACTCAAAAACACACAAAATGGTGGTTGCTGAAGCATAATAATACTGTAGATGTTCAACATCATTAGTTGTGCTGGGTTATTAAACAGCCCCCTAACAGACTTTCACAATAATATGTCAACACTATCAATCAACTTTGCCAACACAAGGCTGTGGCTCTCAGTGCGCTTCAGAGCAACACCAGCCAGACAGTTTCTGTCTGGCTTATACTTTGCTTTATGTACAAAGCAAAAAAAGAGCAATTTTTAGAGAGTCTCGAGGGAACACCTCAAGCATGCATTCTTAAAATGTATATACAATTTGATTTATTTACTGATAGTAATACAAATTGAAGTCTGCGGGAAGAACACCAGCATAACAAAAATTAGATTTCCTCTTTCTGAAAAGAGAAAGTGTATTCTTTACTTCTGCAGAGCTTGAATAGCCGCTGATCACGGTTCAACTCAAACTGTATATACATCTCTTTATAACTTCAGAGGGAACGGAGCCTGTTCTCTGTGGTCAGCATAAACTTTGAACTCACCAAACCTGGCTGTTCAAAGTCCTCTTTGAACAGACCCTTCCTTTTCTGATCAAGCGTTTTTATTCTCTTTCCATCAGATAAAAAAAAGATCACCACTGCACCTCCTGTTTTCACCGACGCACAACCTCAAAACGTCAACAGTAAGCTGGGAGGAGCTTTATAGACGGACTCCAGGAAGATGACTGTTTGATGTCTGTAGCAGCTTTTTGGTCAGTGAGAAGTCTTTCTCAATGCAACTAAATCAAAAAAAAAAAAATCTTAAATTCAAGGCCTGATGGATTTTTAATGGTGTGAATGAACCAGGAAAGTTCAACATAACAGAATCCAAAAGTTCCTTTTCCACAAAAATCTAAAAGACAAACGCAACAGTCTAATATATATTCATTTATCTGTGTTTGCCATTTAAATTGAGGACAATTCTTTTTTCTTTTTTGAAACTGCTCCAAAACAGTGGGTAACCATCACGACGCCCTTTAACAAGCCTAATTATCATGTCAAAAAACAGCAACCAAGTACGGGCTGCAGTGTGACACATATGTAATAACAGTGACACTTCTACAAAGACTTTCACGAGCTGCCTGGGTACAAAGTGTGAATACTGCAGGTACTTCTTATAAATAACATTTTGGAACGTCTTTGCCGACGTAAAACCACATAAGGAGTCACATAAAAAGGAATCCTGTCAGGAGAACAGCACGAGGTGCCCTGGTGTGGGCAGACCGATAAGATTGCTCCACATGCAAGCCATGAAGATTTGACTGGTGAACTCTGGCTCTCTGAAAAAGTACAGGGCGCATTTCTGCTTGTCACAGACGGCAAGAGCCTATTCAACTTTCAGACACTTTTGTATTTTAATGTTTCCTAACATTTTGACGGCTGAGATGATGGTCAGAATTCCCTACTTGGAGGAATGAAGAGAGGTAAGAAGAGCTCTTCGTGTCAGAAAGTGATCATTCCCCGACTTTAAGAAACATTAAATGTTATGTTATTTGTTTTGACCTTTAAAAATGTATGTTATAAAAAATGTTATAACTTTATTCATGACAAATCTATTGACAAAAAGCTTTTATTAACAAATCTGTGCTGCCGAGATCGTTTCTAAAAAACATGGGAATGTGGATTGTAACCAAAAAAAGGTCTAAAATAGCTCCATGATTTGGCCAAATTATTCCTAAACTGCAGCCATTAAAACATTTAATTTAATATACAAAACCAACAGCTAATTCCCACATTTTAAAACGATGTAACTACACTACAACAAAAAGAGGCCATAAAGGGACAGGAAAAGAAGAGGGAACACAGAGAGGGAGAGAAAGCAGATAAGAAATAGGATAAAGATGAAGGGAAAAAACATTTTGAATTTTTAACAATGGGACACGATGCCAGAGAAGGTGTTGAGGTATTATTTTATCCCTTCCTCTACATTTTTGTTTTGGTTTTATTGCTGTTCAAGTAAGGGAACATACACATGTGAGGGAACAGGCCTGCAGAAAGCAACAGAGTGACAGATTGGTAGAGTGAGTGAGCGATGAGGTGAAGGATGGTTAGACACCACTCTGATCAGGATGGACCAAAAGAATGGGGGAATCAGTGATAGTGCCGAGCTAATGTTTCAGACCATTTCCTTGGGCCGTGCTGGGGAAGGACAGTCTGCGGTAACTCTTATGATTGAAATTAAACTAATGCGCCAGCAAAAAAAGCCAGGCCCATAATACTAATGGTTATGTACTGTGTGCAGCTCCACACAACATTAGTGCTCTCCAGAAAAGAAACAGCAGAGAAAGGAGGAGTAAACATTTTATGCATTAGCATTCAGTATGAAGAATAATGGCCAGCGACAAATGACGGTGGTGCAGATGAATGCAACTTTGATGAGCGCATTCAATTTTACACTTAGAATAAAAGCCATGGCGACAGGCAGGTTAGTCAAACCCCCGCGCTGCTGTTTGTCCATACGGGCTCTAGTGTTTGGCACTTTCTATGCAGCCTCCTCCCGAAAAATAACAGATAATGACAGTTCATTAACTGTTAAACAAACATGAATATTTATTCAAATAATTAGTCCTTAACACAAATACAGATGCATGTTTCAGTTATTTTTAGGCATTGATAATGCCTATAATGACTATATAGGAAATGCTGAAAAAATAATAAAAGAAATGCTCATAATATTTTCAATGGATTCAGTTTTAATCGATCATCCTTTCATAATTGTACTGTAGCTGTCTGAATCCCTCTGAGATTCCCTCCCCTATGTTATAGGAAACAAAGGTCATGAGCTACTACAGCTCTTTGTAGAATATGCCATTTGTTCACAAGAAGAACAACATTTTTGGTATGCTAAACATTACAGAGATCCACAATAAAAGCACCACTAAAATGATCTCCTCAACAGCCTCAAAAGTACAAAGCTGACACATTTTGCACGCAGTCCTTGTACTGAAAGGTCACTCAGTCTATTTGGGACTAAAAATATTGTCTTCAGCTGCCTGAATCCAAACCTAAGTGAAGCTTGTGCTGCATTGATCTGAACCGTTTCGGAGAAACACAACACAGTATAGTATGATCAAAGCAGGTCTGCGTACATAGAGAGGAGTCTACACATCTCCCCTCTTTTGTGTGTGTGTTTGTGCAACTATGAGCGTGACAATGGGAAAGTGGCAGAAATACACAGAAACAGAAGAATGGAGGAAAAGAGAGGCAGAGGGAATCCTTGTCCTCTGAGTCAGATCTCTGCTTTACATCAGCCAGCAGTTTGTCAGACACGGGCCTCAAATAAACAATGACGTCGGCATGAAGTCAAACGTTCGGGATGGGCACTTGTTTAGCCACACGCATACACACCAAGCCATTTCCATCAGTGAATCATCTCACATGTACTTTAAACTCTCTCCATTCATCTTCACACAAACACGCAGGTACTTTTATGCATACAAATGCAAAAAAGAAAGCAATGCATTCATTTATCCTCTTCCACATTCCCTCTTTTGTTTCAAACAATATACTATTCTCTGTTCTATGCTTATTCCGGCCCAAAGCCATTTCCTCTCTGCGTTCAGCAGCGTGAAGGAGCAATAGCAGCTGAGAGAGCTTTGATTTGAGCGGTTGCACCATGGAGGAGGATGAAACACATCTGACAGATATTGGGGCTCTCTGCAGCGAAGGGTTGATTGACAGGCACTGAGGACTTGTGTCACGCAGGCAAATGGAGTAATAAAGCTAGAAGAATTGACCCTGCTCTACCTATTACCTTCTCTGAAACCGCTCTGCGTGTCCATCACTCTTCATGAGTTCTGCGTTAGGTGAGTCCAGCTGGCACTGTGGCAGCACCCATAAGTCTCCTCAGGTTTTATGGAACAGTTGCTAAAGCAAAGCCTGAAGCAGTGTACTAGAGACAGGCCACTGTGAGCACTCTTCTGCTAACCAGTCATCGTACACAATCCTCGTCATACGAGTGTTTAATGCCAAGCCCCTCTGACACTAGCTCTAAAATGATTTGTTGATTATTTCAGTCCATAAAGACAATATCCAATAGACATTTTGGCCTTAATTGGCTTTAACATAATAATGGACTTGCATGCTCAGAGAGCCTTCATACCTTCCAGTTTGGCATTGTAAACAAATCGTTGTGATATCATAATTGTTTATATAGGATATCTGCACTACATGTACAGTAAGAAAACGCAGCTTGAAACAAGTTTTAGGACTTGTTTGGATCCACTAGTTGTATAGCGGGGCTTCCACTACAGCTCTGACATGGCACTGCAAGCAAGATTGATGAGCGCTGCACAGGCTAACAAGACCGTTAGGGCAGGCGTCCGACTCACTATTAAATACAGCACTACAACATCCATCCATCACGCCGTCTGTCATATATGGTGTCTGGCTGGACGCCCACATTTCTGGTCTTTCTGCAGGTGTGCAACAGTGACAATGAGGCTAAGTAAATGATGTGATGTCACGTCACAAATGGTTATTTTATGTCTTAATGTCGTTTATAAACCCTTTAGTTTTACAGCTCATGGTTTGAGACTGGTTAGTCTCGCGACGATAGAAAATATCCCCATGCTCCGCTACAAATCTGTGTTGAAATGGGCCGGAGGAGAGCTAGTTAACGTTGGCTGCTGAATAAAGGAGCTTCCACTAACGTATGAAGGTTGCATTGAGGTACATTATGATGCGTTTAGGCAGTACACATTTATATTTAAAGGCAAAAGTATACCATTAACAAATGTAGGGTTTACCCTGGAAAAGTCGCCAGTCCATCGTAGGGCAAACAGAGACAGACAACTATTCACGCTCACATCTACAGGCAATTCAAAGTCCAATTAACCTAAGCAGCATGTCTTTGGACTGAGGGAGGAAGTCTGGAGAACCCAGAGAGAACCCACACCAACACGAGGAGAACATGCATCTCCACATAGCATGACCTGCCAGACCTGTAGACGAAAACCTCGCCCTGGCCGGGATCCGAACGCGGCCACTTTTGCTGTGAGGCGACAGTGCTAGCCACTACACCACCGTGCAGCTCTTGTCATTAATAATAACTTAAGTTTTGTGTTTGCTTTATGATTTGATAAACCTAGTTAGGTTCAAATTAAAGCTTTGGTTTCATCCAATGATTGACCCTGGTTGATCCCACACAATCGATGTGTGCTCTTTTACAAATAGAAATGTTATAGCATTTCTTTCAGCTCAGGATATTTAAAAAATATTTGGAACCGATGTCGGCTCTGATGGCTAACCTCCAAAAAAATTGCCGTGGTTGCAGGGAAAACATGAGGAACTTGAAGAAAACAGACAAATCCTTTTCAGAACAGAAACTTTCAAATCTGGCAAACAAGAGAGAGAGAGAGAGAGAGAGAGAGAGAGAGAGAGAGAGAGAGAGAGAGAGAGAGAGAGAGAGAGAGAGAGAGAGAAAGAGAGAGAGAGAGAGAGAGAGAGAGAGCGAGAGGGAGGGAGAGAGAGAGAGAGAAGAAGCAAAGTGAGGCATAGAAGCACTTGGACAGGATACCCCTACTCATATTACAGTCAAGGTTTCCACATACATAAACACAGTTTCCACTGAGACTTTCCATAACAATGCTCCTCTCTATCTCTTTGTCTTTCCTTCTCTAAGGTCAGAGTGTGTGTGTGTGTGTGTGTGTGTGTGTGTGTGTGTGTGTGTGTGTGTGTGTGTGTGTGTGTGTGTGTGTGTTTGAGAAAGAGAGAAACATTTACATACTGTACACATGCATATTCAGATTAGCCTGCTGTTGTCACAAGCAGAATAATAAAAGTGCAAGAAAGAAATGTCTAGACAAAACTTGAACAGAAAGCTAGGAGAAAGAGTTGAGCGATAGAAAGATAGATATTATTTGACCTTACTTATGAGAAAAAGCCAAAGCAGAAACACAAACAATGGATCCCGTTAAAGAACGTTTGGCTGAAGAGGTTCGCAAATATGAGCATTCATATAACCCCTCTTTGACGGAGTATAAGGACACGCAGATGGCAGTGAATTTCTGGAGGGAGATATCGGTAAACATCGCTATTGGATATCGGATAGTCGACTGTAAACGTTCATTGCGCCACCTACTGTTCTGGCGTATGAAAAAGGCGGGAAATATAACCAAAACGAGTCCGTCGATGCAACTGCATGGCCAGCCGCAGTTGTAGTTGGAAGAGTGTTTGCCGCCCTTCTGACGCTGTTTCATCAAGCACGAAACAAAGAATACAGACTTATATGATGAATACGTGTCTTTAATTTGCTAACAAGGCAAGTACTGCGGTTTAAAGACGAAGCCCCATTCATGGAAATGTGCTTATATACGCTGGAAAAGCCTCGAGTGGGCTTCCTAACAAAGATTTTTGGCCCGTACAGCCTGCAGGTAATTGTCTGAAGCAAGGATGGATTATGAGCATGATCTTATTCAACTGTGAAGCTGAAGATCTCTGATCACAACCCAGCTGGCTCTAACAGACCGTGAACAGCATCATGAAACAGGGTTTTTATATTATTGGTTTAGTTTGGTGGACAATACCAAAACTAACACGATTTTGGATTAAATTAAATTTGGAGTAAATTGTTTAACATGACCCATAATCAGTGATGTAAACAAGAAAAAAATTGAAATTTTTAATTGTATCTAAGGAAACGAATGAGCTCTGAATTGGCACAAAGACGAAAAAAAGTGAACTCGACTGCTTTCTGTTTGTGACAAGGTCAACATTGTTTGCAAATTCAAAAAAGGAGAGTCAGCGGCCATTTGCATGCTTGTGTGAGTGTGAGTGTGTGTGTGTGTGTGTGTGTGTGTGTGTGTGTGTGTGTTTGTGTGTGTGTGTGTGTGACTCAATTCAAGTGCTGACAAAAACATATATTTAATTAGTAATCCAAGTTGAGCTGAGTGTATACCTGTTTATGTGGCTGTAAAGACAAGTGCATGTGTGAATATAGCATCAGATTGCATCTGCACCCAAAGACTGAAGTGCAGCAGCGTCTCTCTTCACGTGGAAGCATCATATTAGACTGAAATGCACAGCAGGCAAATGGAGTAATAAATAATTGCTTTCTGGGGACCAAGCAACGGGAAAAAATGATAATGATAATTTTGCATCATTATGCATGTACAGGGGCCACATGTACAAATAGCACAAAATGCTTCGTGAATCAGGCACTAAACATATATTAAAGAGTAACTTCAAAACCAAATCCAGTCAGTTTGGCAGAAACAACCCAGTTTTGAGTCATTACATTACATTAAGTTTCATTTAGCTGACGCTTTTATCCAAAGCGACTTGCAATAAGTGCATTTAACCATAAGTACAAACTCAGAACAACAAGAATCAAGAAAGTACAGTTACTTCAATAAAGTCAAACTACTATAAGTGCTATCAGTAAGTGACATTTAAGTGCTACTACTGCGCTTCCTTATTCAAGGTGTAGTCGAAAAAGATGTGTTTTCAGTTTGCAACGAAAGATGTAGACACTTTCTGCTGTCCTGATGTCAATGGGGAGCTCATTGCACCAATGAGGAGCCAGGACAGCAAACAGTCGTGACTTTGAGTGTTTGGCTCGCAGTTACGAAGCTACGAGCCGCTTGCCAGAAGCTGAGCGGAGTGAACGAGCTGGGGTGTCAATTTTACCATGTCCTGGATGGAGATTGGACCCGAGTCAGACATGAGTGAAAAAACTATGAAAACACAGTGATTAGGAAGAGATTGCTGTGATTCGTGACAAGGTGACAGCGAAACTGCTTCACCCCGTGGATAGGGTCCACACAGTCAGGCTGGCCCAGACTGTTGACCACAACGTCATTCATTTTTTATAAGCTGGAACTCTAAACTGAGAGCGAGCGCTTTGTATCTGCTGATTCCCATTACAACAACATTTCTATTATATCTAAACAAGCCACTTCTGAGATTAAATTATTGCTGAAATTGAATTATATTTGTTTCAAACCTCAACTGAATAGGGTCAGTGCTGTGTACACAGCATGGAAACTAACTATTAATGCACTCCGAGTAACATGAACACACACACGCACGCACACACAATTGAAAATGCCCACATTGGTTTGGTTGGTGCTACGGAGCCTTTGGCCCTATACTGTGCCTATGAAGGTGTCAGCGCGTGTGCAGAGCAACATAGTACAGGACATTGGGTGACTAATGAGGCGGACACACAATGCAGCGCTATCACACTTTGACGTGTCATGATTTATTATTTGAGTGTCATTGGGAAAAAAAAGAAAGCGGGAAGTGCACACACTAGGACAGAAACACACACTTCCCACACCGTGAACTCAATACGCAGCAAATAGAATTGGAGTGATGTGTGATTTGATCATGATACTCCTCAATGTGGTGTTCTGTGATGCAACTACATATGCTCTGGTCCCAGTGAACTGGCAGTACCATCGTAGTACATGGTATTACCTAATGGGTTAAGATCATACACTGTATAAGAAGTGGACTGTAATCATGTTGACATCACCTAAGTTTTAAGACACTTTTAAGACCCTTCCACATCGGATTCACAATTGGCGGTTGCTGCCTGGTAAAGGTGCACAATATGTACTGGGGGTGCTGTTGGTTTGAAATCCTTTTTGTCACCTTAACCCTCCTTCTCTCCTTCCATTCTCTCCTTTCTTCTATCCTGTTACACTGTGGACCAAAGTGCAAGTGCATGTCATTATCTTGTTCACCTGTGCTGTAACAAAACCAAAAGATGTCAGTCTGTTTGAAAATGGACGCCTCACCCTTCAGTTAAAAAAAACCTAATGCAACTTGTTGTTGTGTGGGCGTCAGTGGACAGCATTAGTTGGGTTTGTGTGTGCGCGTTCTGTGCTCTTAGCTGGAGGTGGGATCATCCATTGCAGTCATCTACATAGAGTGCTAACCTCTCCAGAGAGGCTGCATGTCTCTAAGTGCTTTGCTTAGCTACTGCTGCTAGGCAATCAAGAGTCGCACAGGAAAGTCTGCTCCTCTGGGCTCACCGCATTATCACAGCACAATGCTGGGAGGACACTCACATTTTCTGACAGACACCTGCTCATCCTCAAGATCGACAACACAGTGAGGACAGTCTTTTCATAAGGCCTCCGGGTGTTATCAGTTCACAGTCACAAAGGCTGCAAAGACTAATGCCTGTCTCTACACCTGGGGTGGTGATTTGAATTCCCCAGACTTCTCCTCAAGAATACTTTATTCTTCTAAAGAAAAACCTGCACAGAGCTTTTGCTGAGATGGTTTGCGGAGCTCTCAGAACATTTCAGAGAACTCCTGACAGGCACCACGGACATCACAAGCTTGATTTAACATCAGAGCTGGGTTTTACAGACAAGTACCTCACATCACAACAACCACGTTTTTATTTCTAGACACATAAGCTACTCTTTGTCATCCAACGCTTCCATACCAGCAACGGTATTGGGGCCAAACTTTTAAACACTATTGGATCCGCCAAGCGAATAAATCAAAGATAACCAGACAAAGAATGCGAAAACCCAAAATAAATGATATGCTGAATGTAATCCACCACAATACCAGTGTGTGACCATCACATAAGGCAAAGGCACACAGCCGTAAGAGTATAAAAGACATTATGATTTATAGCAAAAAACTGCTGGTTAGTTGCGTTGGGTCTGTAATTTAATTCAGGCGCATTTAGGGACATTCATGTCAGTCCCAAACCCCTCTAATCCTACAGTAGCAACTGTAGACCGGATCCGCAATAAAAAACAGAAAAACAAAGTGTCGAAATGATTCAAAGGTTTTTCAGGGGAAAAAAACTGTGTAAATCGGTTCAAAAATAGAAAAATTAAAAGGTTTATAAGAAAACTACGTTCCTCCACATGCTGTCTGACGTGGTTGCAAGATCGTACAGCAGACAGGGAGCTCACGAAACCCAAAAACATGAGACGAAGTAAAAAAAAAAAAACTCTTGCTGTTTTGGGAACTTTAAGGTTATAATAGTTGGCTGGATGGATTTGGATTTCTTTGTCGGACAGTTATGGAGACGTCTTTATTATTGAAATCCAATGTTGTAAGAGAAACCTTACGGGGCCACGAAAAGTTGACGGAGCTGACGGCGTGTCGTAGGAATTTGCGTAAGTACACTGTCACTTTTATTATCGGTTTGGTGAGCGCGGTTTTCTAAAGTAAAACATCGCCGTATGATTGATTGCCTCATTTCCCTTTGAACATACTCACTTTCACCAAGTGGAGTCTCAGTAAACAAAGACAACCCAAAGCAAGTTCACATATTTGTATGTAGTGACGTGTTAAAAGAGTTCAATTTGAATTGAGTTTGACATTTTGTTTAATTTATTGGCCAGCTAAATACTAGATATTGAAGATATTCTAAAAAGTCCAAAGCATTAGATACATTGATTTGAGGGTAAAAATAGATTAAGACTTTGGGCAAGAAAGACTAAAATATGATAAAGAAACTGAAACGAATGAATTTGAATCAAAAGGCTGTGAAAATAAATTACAAGTCATTGAATATCAAGTTGGTCTGTGATAAACGCTGCTATGATTACACACATTAGTTATGTCTCTCGCAAGGCTGTCTTGTAGAATCTACTCAGTTCCTGTATTCATATTCATAACTGTTGTGTATCTTATCTCTGTTGTGCTAGGTTAAAACATGTTATTTTTATACTCTCTTAGGACTTAAGGAGCACAGTTTAACAATGTTTCATCATCTTGAACATGAAATACATTAAACCTGCAGTGTTCAAAGGATTTCTGTCACCCGTTTCACCTCGGCTGCGACAAGAGAACGATCAAACAGCCATCTCTTCAAAGTGGATTAAGACTTGCTTTAGCAGCTCAACACTGACATCCTTGAATTGATCTCGCTCATGATGGCTGTCTTCATAGGCCCTTGATACAGACAACCTGTATTACATCCCAGTCTGTGACATCGTTACTGATGGAAAGCAATGTTCTCTCTTCCTCAACGGAGGGCCAGAGAGAGTACCAAAAGGCAAATGCCGTGAGAAAGTTAAAGACACCGACTGTTAATGAAACAGGAGGGTGGGAAAGCCAGAGATAGTGTGGCTGAGCACCGAGAGCCAAAGGGAAAGAAGGGAGGGAGCGACACAATCAGACACACTAAGAGATAGATAAGGAAAAAGAGGTGAGCGAGAATGAGTGAGATTCAGAGGCAGACAGAAGAGTGTAGAACAGAAGAGAGAAAAAGGGACTATGTATCCAGTTAAAACAGACTGCTGGTTTATTCACTCCCTTCCCCCATTGAGTTTATTTCTCCGACAAAACAAAGACAACAGAGCTTGCATTTCCAGTTTAAATTTCACCAAATGGGGCAGTATCCCGTTCCATACCATACCTCTACATGCTCTCAGTGCATGTTTCCCATCGTAGTTTACCTGGAGAGCATGATTGATTAAGCTGGTGAGCAATTGGAGTCGGACAATTGAGCGTGAGAGCGAGAAGAGAGATCCATCTTCATGAAGGCTGGTGTCTGAGTTTGGCACTAGATAAATGGGCTGAGATGAAGCCTGTGTGAGCACAAAGTGTGTGTGTGTGTGCGTGTGTGTTTGTGTGTGCAATGTGTTCATGCATGTGTTCTGCGTTCTCTGCATGTGTGGCTGATGGCTACACAGTCCCACCATGACAAGTAAAACCTGCACTCTCATTGCATAGCTTTTTCTGAGATCAAGGGGGAGGCTTTTTTATTCTTTCTTTTCCTTCTTCACCTTTGCAAGAAGAGGGAGGGGCGAGGGAGGGAGGGGAGAAAGAAGGCAGAGGGGACAAGCGGAGGTGGCATAGTGTTTCCTCCCTGTGTGCATTATGGATGAGATGTGTCCGTGGAGTTCGATCCACAGCTCTCTGGTGGCTTGGAGGTGGCCCGCTTGGGTCACCCAAGACTGTGTCTTTGTGAGTGTGTGTGACGATGACAAAGGAGTCACCAGGATCCCACCTGCCCACACACATGGATAACAAACACCTTTCTTTAATTGAGTATATAAACCATTAAGGATTTGATTAGTGACATGAAGCTTTTGGTTAGCACAAAGATAGAAATAGATGGTAAAGACCTGATCTGCAATAATGGCTCCAAATCCTTTCCCTTCACAAGCTACAATACACCACTAGTCACTTGCACGAGACTAGGAAACTAGAAACAGTGTCGGTGACAGAAAGGAGATGTGTCCAGTGGAGGAGGAGAGCCAAAATGATTGTTTTTACATCCAATCATAAGAGTGCCTCTTGGTTACTATAACAACATGATGAGGGCCTCTCCACAAACTCCATGGCAACGTGACAAACACATCTCCCCATTCACGGCGAAGGATATTCCTGGTGCGTAGGTGCGTCTTTGTTGATATGCTCTCATGTATTGTCAGCTGAGCTCAGTCGCATTGCCACAGTAGATAACAGCTTTTAAGGCTCTTCAACTGTCCCTGAACTTCTTTACAGCGAACTGTTGAACATTTACAACCATTGCTTCCAAAGAGCAGCTTATAGTCTGCATGGAGAAGACACAAAACTGGAAGACTTTCATGTACATGTTAGTAAATGTTTGAGGCTAGAAGGCACTCAGAGAGTGCAAGTGATCCTCTTACTGGCTGTGAAATAACACAACACTCATCATCACTTGACTTGTAAGTTTAGCTTACAAGTCAAGTGATGAGACTCAACATGTCTCACCATTGTGAACATACCAGGATTAGGAATCAACATTGTTTCTCGTAAAAACTGAAAATCATGGCCACGAATACTTGTGTATATATTAATATACAGGCAAGCTGGTTCCATGTTAAATGACAGGACAACAGTAAACACAAACTCAACGCCTTCTTGTCTTCTATTGTATAAAAAAACTATCACCTCAACATGAGCTATCGTTTAACCAGCTGTCTTGATCATTCAGACCCCTACCACATTTCATTTTCCTTGTGCAGGGGCTCACCTGTCTACAAACTTTCTTAACTGAGATATTTACATGGATGTTGCCCCCGTATGATCACTGGATACAGTATTTGGTAAGGTAGTGCTCAGTTTGATCAATGGGTCACACATGACGACAATGTATATGCGAGTAAAATGGGGATAAACTCAAGTTTTACCACTAACTTAATATATTGTTTTTATATTACCTGATGTATTGTATAACTGATACAGGCAATTACCATATTTCTTTCAATGATCATGAAAAAATGACATTCCAAACTGTATTTTTGTATATGATCACATCAGATGGATTGAACTGCATATGCCAACAGCGGCTTTGTGACTGGAACAAGACAGTTGCAGGCATGAAACGTTGTCACTTCCAAAGCTTTTAATTATGTGTTGTTAGCATGGTGGACTCTCGTTAACATAGCCACTGGGACAGAAATAGAAACACCTCTAATTCTATATACAGAGTTGCAGCTTTTTACAAGGTACTTTTGTATAGCAGCGGAGCACTGTTTTGTGTGCATGTGTGTGTGTGTCTGTCCATATCTCCAGTATAAACAGTGGAAAGGGAAATGTGCAGAGGGGAGGGTTAAATTAGTAAAGCCCTCCTCAGAAGTATCACTTGAGGGGAGACAGCTGGCGCCATCTCTTTGTGTTTCTCCCTCTCTTTTAATTGCTTTCTCTTACCACCAACACAGCATTCAGATTACATGAGAAACACACTTTCTGACAGCCACTGTTTCTATCCCTTCATCATTGTCATTGTTACCCTCACCTTGCCCTCACTACGTTTTCCTGCCTCTTATAACCAGCTGCCACAGAAGCGCTGATATTGTTTTCACCATGTGAATCTGAAGGGGCCATTGAGATGCCCCCCAACCCCTTACCACACACACACACACACACACACACACACACACACACACACACACACACACACACACACACTTTGGCCCTTGGCACAATTTGACGTGGCGTCTGGTGTGATCTTATTGCCAGACAGTCTCTTGTTTCCCCTCAGTTTGTTTTCCCTCCCTTTTCCTCCCCCATCATACCTCTTTCTCCTGCTCTCACTCCTTCCCTCCGGCTGCTTTGGTGTCTGTCTACAGGTGGAAAATGTCCAGCATATACTTGGGCCGTAGTCCAGGAAGTTGCTAACTTTATTACCATGGCAGCTCTTTATCACCATGGAAGCTGTCTATCATTGCAGTGACCAGCATCCTGTTACCGGGTCGTGGTCCAGCTGGCACGTGTGATATACACTCCTGCCATGCGAGAGGGCTTGCCCATTTACTATCCTCTATCCTAAGTACTTATTAGTGCAGGTTAATATGGGTCAGGTCTATTGAATTTAATAACACTTTGTGAAAATGTTACAAAACTGCTGTTGTGTTTTTAAATTTGATGTGACTTAAATATAAACATAAATGTGCACATGTGTTTTGTTTTTTTTAAGTTCTGAGCGTTATTCAATCCACATTTATCTTAGTTACAGCTTTCTGTAAATAAAGACTGGAAACAGACCAAATGTCCTATACTGTATCTTATGCACTTCCATCACTACAAGACACACAAAATACAACATGAACTTAACAGTACTAAACAGTTGTCAAGTCGCTCACACATAAACATGAGCTGGTGGGTACCAAATGTTCTGTACACACCAGCTTACAAACAAGTACATTTTACAGGGACATTTAAACTACTAAAGCTTTCACACTGAAATAAATACACACACACACAATCACTTTCGTTCCATCCCAAGAAATGCAAACTCACACAAACGCAGCAAATAACATGGTTTATACTCTCCTGTTATCTTTATCTTTCATTCGGTTCTCCAAAATGTACACACACTGACCCTCCTTTTGTTAGTTTCTTTGGTAGATTTCTATGACTACCTCGCTGTCCCCTCCAACTGTCCTGTAAAACAACACACAAACACACTATCCTTCCCAAACATGTACAGACAATCTCCACACCAGAGGATCCTCTCCATATTCAGCTCCTGTGCAACTCAACGGGCAAACAAACAAAAACAGGTCCTCACACCCTCCTCCTACATCCACACAAACACCTCTCAAAATACTCTGGGGGTTTATTCCTACCATCTTTGCGGTAAAGGTTGATCTCCACTTTCCTCTCCTCCGATCCCAGTAGAGCTTGAGCCATCTGGGCGATGGCCAGTCGCTTGGTGTCAGGTCCGTACAGGAAGTTACACGTGCATGGCTTCTGCATGATCTCAGCACGCGAGTAACCACACATGTGGCAGAAGCCGTCATTGCAGAAGATGATGGCGCAGTTCTCCACTCTTGCATTGGCGATGACGAACTTGCGACCTGTGGACACAAAGACAGAGCTTTAATTTAGCTCTTGCCAAGACAGCAACACTGAAATCCCATCAGGATAATGAATCAAGTCTTTCAGGAGAAATGTTTCAAGTTTACTCTCAGTGAAAACTGGATGTTACCACATTCAATTTACCTCTCAAATGCTAAAATAATAAGGCGGAGAACATTATTCTCCATCCTGCTGATTTCGTAAAGGCTAATGCTGTAATACCAAGAGACCTTTAACGATCATCTCTTGCCAACAATATTTTCCTGAAACAAATAACAACATCTCTGATCCCTGCGGTCTTTGTGTAGCCTTGCTGCATCCCAACGTGGATATGAGAGGCGCACAATAGGCTGCTATACATATATACAACTTTCACCTTCCCTTTGCACTGCACATGCCATTCTGATTAACACACCAACATGTGTAGTAGTGTAAATGTATTTCATTACATTTATGTGCAACTGTGCATATGCAAAACAGCAAATCAGTGTCTGTATGACTGCTGATTAACCTGCACTCAAACTTTTTTTTTTCTTTTACGCTGAATACAATGTACTGTAGTGTAGCAAAATGAACACAATCTAGAGGTTTCCACATGTTCTAACCTGAGGAGAAAGGTACATTGTTTGTAAGTTAATTGCTACATCACTTATGATAAATGGAATACATCACTGACACTAAGGTTAATACATACAAATAAATAAAAGCAGTATTGTGGGTTAGGCTAGGTAAATAAAGTTGAACTATGTGTAATGTAATGAAATGAAACATTCACAACCCTTGTGCTCCTTTCAGCAACTTCTTAAACAATATTTCTTGTTTGCAACACTTTCACCAGCTTAACATCTCTACGCGTTAGCCTCCTCATGTCCACTTCAAAAAAAAGAGTTTCACTTTCAAAATAAAATGTAAGTAACCTAATACAACTTAAAAGAATAAAAGTATGAAAATAAAAAAAAGAAAAGAAAAGGGGAATACATTCAGACCCAGTTGCAAATGTTCCAAATGTACTGTTATGAAGTTATGAAGTGAGGTCAGTTTGATTAGTTACTGGTCTTATGACTACAACTGTGCCAGTCTTCTTATCTGCAATCCTCTGTAATGACAACATAAATGTGTGTGTTGTCTGGGTTCCCCTAGGTTTGCGTGTGTGCGTTTATAATTGTGGTCAGAAGTGTAAATAACAGCGCCAACGTCCCATAAAGCTCAGATGTCTGTCTCTCTCGAAACCACTTACAACAGAAGGAGCCATTTAGCTCCCTGGCCTCTGCTCTATGTCAATGGATGATCTTAATGCTCCCAGAGAGCTGCTGTTGGCCGTAACACAAACACACACAGACACCTTCTAACACAAACACTCCCTTACCCAGCACACTGACTCTTTACCAGAGTCGCAATAGACCGTGAATGGGCACCAGTTTGTGCGAGCTGAATCCCTTGTGCGTCTTGTGGGAACACGCACAAACAACATGAGCGTCTCCATGTGCATAAGGCCTCTGCGGACGTGTGATTGTGTTTGTGCTGCATCAGTGTGATACTCTGTCTGGCTGATAGATGGCCTCCACTAAAGAGCTTCCAGCTTCTGAAGAGCCCCGGTGTACCCTGTTACTTTCACTTAGTATCGGGCCCCACTGTGAGGCCCGCTGCGCTCAGACATAGTTATGTGGCTGGTTAGAGGAAAGGAGGCAAGGCTGGTGACAGGGAAAGGTGGTTGGAGCAAAAGACAGCTTAAGGCCTGGATGATGATGAATAAACTGATGGAAATGGGGCGGTGGGGCCGAAAAATACTTTGGGAGTATGCAGGTAGGACAGGGCTGGATCCAGAGGGGCAAATTATGGAGGGAGATTTGGAGAAGAGGAGCGGGGATAAAGAGAGCAGAAGTGATCCGACCACATTTCTCAGCAATTAGCCTGCATCAAGTAAATGGACTGCAGACTGTGGTGGAACAGCTTCATCAAAGCATTTCACTCTCTGGCTGTGAATTCATTTCAACTTATTACAACTTTTGTCATTGCTGTAAAGACATTTGTATGTAGCTCTCATTGAGATCAGCAGATACACACACAGAAAAAGATAAAGAGATGGGAAGGAAGAGAGAATGCTGTAAATCACAGAGCTAAAACAAACCAAAGGCTGTGAGCTTATGACTATTGTATGTGGAATTGGTAATATATACACCTCACAGAAAACATGAACAATCTACACAAGGTCATAAGTTCTTACAAAAGCCAAAGATAGGTAGCACAAGGACACTGTAGTTACACACTCAATACAGACACTCAAATACAATGATGGGAGGTGAGTGCACTATAAAAGAAAATTGGGAGTGATTTTGAACGCAGCCCTACTGCACATTCAGCAGTTAAGGCACAGTTTTGCACATTTGCCTTCCATTCCATGAAAATACCCCACACTCGGCATATAAAAAAGGAAATGGTGTCACGGTTTTTGATGTGGGTATGTAACAAACGGTTAACAGCATGGGTGTGTCGTGGTGCAGATGGACCATAGCGCACACGATTCGCATCGCGCCGGGGACATTTATTGCATGTGATAACCCATCTCTCTCCCATCATTTCCTGCCAATTTTCAATGGTCTTTACCAACTCCTGAGGGGAATATCTGGCTCTCTAGCTGCAAAATAATAATCAAAACATGAACTTGGATCTCTGTATTTACAGCCTAACCCAAAAGCATTTAGGAGCAGTGGGCCCCTGTAAAGAACTTGAGGTATCCTACTAAAGTAGGAGGAGCCGTGTGCTGAATGCTCAGCTACATTCACCAGCGATTCTCTAGCTCGGTCTGTCTTTTTCACACAAAAAACAGCTGCAGCAAACACTACTATGAGAGCGGTAAGAGTGAACCAAAAGGAGCTGCAACATCTATGAGACTGCATCATTCTCTGTGGGTTCATATTTTCATATTTCATATTGTCACATTGTTACACATTATTGAGAAAATACAGATTCGAGCTGCTTGAAGGTGAACTTTGTGTGCAGAACCTTAAAATGCACAGTTAAGGGGCTCTTTCAGCAGAAATGGAATATGGTATTATTTAGTATGTTTTCTGTGTGAATGGTTTTGTCCCTTACAAAGAGGCTTTTATATTTACATAGAGAGTGGATCCTCTTCACGGAGCCACAATGTTCCTCCAGCGGCCGGGATGGACAAACCAAACACTGGTACGAGCTGGTGCAATAAGCATTTTCACGCTTCTGCGTCGGCCGCTGTCGTTCTCCTCTACGGTTGACACACGGGGGAAGTTTTAGTTAACCTTCGTCTTGTGTTAGCTTTGTAGTGCCATCCCTTGTGTTAGCGGGTCGGTGGCGACCCGTGTCTTAAATCAGCTGTAAAATACACTAAAAACTATTTTCTATCATCCAATTTGTTTCTCATCTCTTGGTTACCTTGTTAGGCTTCCTTATCCATGAAAATATTGGGTTTAATATGTTGGTGGGGGCCTCTGGGCCTTTTCTTTAGATAAAAATTATAGCAACATCTCTAGTGTTACGGGTCAATTTTGACCCATGTATATTTACTTCAAGAAAAAGGCTAAAAAGTAGTTTTTCAGCAATAGAATATAAACAAGGTAAGACCAACAACAATCAATCAAGCAAATCAAACCATCAGAAATCAATTACTTGTTCCAAAACTAATAAAAAACAAAATCAGAGTAGAAGTCTCTTTGTGCAAGAGCTTGCATGGTTATGTGTGTGTTTAGATGCATGTGTGGCAAAAAGTGACACTTTTCCTGTGTTCTTTGCAGAGACATTTCTTGCAGTTGAAACACAATGTGTGTGCCTTTCTGTCCAGACTGCTCGGGCAGACGTGACACCTCTTTCTTTCAGAATCAGGTTACCTGCGTCGGGGTGTGGTCGTGGCTGTTCTGGTCGGTGTTGAGACATTTTCAACTCAAGATCAGATAATTAGAAAATACTTAACATAAAAGACTCACAAATAGTACTTTACCACTCTCACAATGTCATACACAGAGACAAGAGGCCTTTGTGAGATTTTTTTTGTAGCCGGCTGAGGAGGATGCTGGTACGGATGCTCTTTGTGTTGAGAAAATGAGAATCCCCTGAAGCTCACGAGACTGGGCGAGGAACTGGCTGTGAGTGTGTTGTCTGACAGTGCACTAATGATTTCAGTTTGGGCTTTAATTATTGATTTATAATCTTATTTTCATAACTGGGTCGAAACCGACCCTGGCAACACAAAGGTCATAATTTCAACCAGAGCATTTTATAATTTAGTGAAACATTTTGTATTTTGTTGAAATAGAAGTTCCTGACGAAGTCAAAAAGCCTTGAAGTAATAAACTAATTGAATGTGGTTCTTTTATGCATTTAAAAACTCAAACGGGTTGGTGCCAACCCTAACACAAGAGAAAGTAAATCCTAGACATTAACCGTCTATCGAGATAAATCATTGGTCTCCGTCTCCACCAGTGGAAGTAAAACTCTCCAGCCTCTCTTCTTTGCCTGTGTTAATTCAGCAGACTTGATTATTCCTTCATGAAAAATGTCATCTCTGGAATTGAAGCGCAGTCAGGCCTAGATGTGTCCCTTAATCATTGTGATGAGGAAGGAAGTGAGAGGTTTGTATGCTTGTGGTATTGATAACACCTCCTTCTCCAAGCACTGATTGGATTTTAATATACAAATCCGTGAAATATTTCTCGCTGTTTAGTCTTGATTGCAGCTCCTGTTGCACCTAAATGCATGCGTGGTCACGCTCAACGCCACAAGAACACCGTGCGTCTGTGTTCACAGCTCGGCTCTTCCTCGACCCGTTCGCAAGCTTTTTTTGGAGAAGGTAATGCATCATACGATGCCCTTTCTGATGAATGATAATGAAGGCAATTTCTCTTGCCAAGTGTTCTTCATTAGACTTCATTATGAAACGGCCCCTGAACAGGAATTATCCTCTAACAAGGAACACGGTAGACAGTCATTATTCCCTGTAAATTGTGTCTCAGAAGCAGTTCACAGAAATAATGTATTTCCCCTGTGAACTGGTGATTTATAAGTCATTCCATCACCACTGTGAAGACGCTGGTCTGCCATTCTCAGACATTTCTGCACCCTTTTTTCTTTTCAAAATAACCTATTGGTTCTGATGATATTCAAGACTCCTGTGTCCCATTCGAGGTCTTTGTGCGCCACATTGTTTTGGAGGAACGGCTCAGCAGCTGCAGTTATTATTATGTTGGAATGAGTTTGAAGGCTGCAGCTGAATGATTTATGGATGTTGGAAAGTTTTGTTCCTCTATCAATTGTCGAGGCATTACTTGGATATGTGGGATTTTACCGTATTGATTGAGTGCACTTTTGTGTGTGTGTCGTGTTTACTTTCTCAGCAGAATGCGCACACGAGAGCATGCATCAAACACGGACTTGGAGGGGAAGAGGATGAGGAATGGAACCAAAGAGAACGCAGCAAGACACAACACAGCGTGACCCTGAGTTAGAAGTACGGAGACACAGCAGGCACCTCGCTGGCTGATAAATAAAAGGCCTCTAATCAGGAGAGCAGTCAAGGAGAGAAGACAAAATACACCCAGCCAGCATGCCGGTGAGCAGCAGCACTTACAGGTTGGCCTACATTTCTCTTGGAGCACTAAATCAGCTTGTGTACATCATTCAATTATGTATAAATATAGTGGCATATAGCAGCTGGATGCAAAACATAAATATGTAAAAGACACAATTTAATATGTATCATGATGTGTTTCTTAAAAATCAGACAGTGTATATGACTGCACTTACTTTAAGTTTGACCCTCAAATGAAGTTGGAGCTAAAATGACTCACGTTTCTTTGGTCTTTTTCAGGACCATGTCAAATATTTTTATTAGCCTTCATCCAGCAAATAAAAGCATAGGCTAATCATGTTGTGTGTGCACTACATTGTACAACAACACGGACGCTCCTTGTTCCGAACCAGGATGACGAATGCCATCTCTCCTTTCAACCTCGACAAAGCCCAGACCAGATCCACTTCTTACTGGGGTGGGAATCACTCGAGGTCCCACCATACTGCATATTGTCACGATACATTGAGTATTGCAATATATTGCAATTTATTACCCTTTTTAACCACACATTGTCCAAAGGAAAACTTTATCAACATATTGTATCTAATAAGATACAGTTTTCAGCCTGTTCATCTCACTTCAATCATTTTTATTGCAGCAAAATGGGGTTGTCAAGCAGACAAACTGACCAACACTGTCATAAATGTTTCATGCACCTGACAGACTGAACTGTTTTGCATTACAGTCTCTATAGCCGCCATCCACTATGGAAATAACCACTACACTTCCACAGCCGACATTC
This sequence comes from Clinocottus analis, assembly GCF_023055335.1. Taxonomy (NCBI): domain Eukaryota; kingdom Metazoa; phylum Chordata; class Actinopteri; order Perciformes; family Cottidae; genus Clinocottus; species Clinocottus analis. The sequence goes on from NW_027175909.1 coordinate 2,577,001, forward strand.
TCGACAGATCGTGATATCCAAACTGACGTTTTTCCAGCATAAATGAAAATGCCTGTGCCCATTTCTCCCTGCGTTTAGCACACCATTATCTTTCTCCCTGCGTTTAGCACACCATTATCAAATTCATAGACCACACATATCATTTACATAGGTTGCACATCCTGGGTTCAACAGACTGTTCTCGTGGGAGACATGTACTGACGGGAAGGGCCTGCTCAGATATTCATAGAAACAGTGGAGATTGGTTGTGTGGATGTGTTGAAAGCCTGCCTCCGTGAATTAGCGGCAGCAGCAGCCCCTCAGAGCCTCATAAAGCGTGATGGGTTTGTCTGGCTGCACTGAGCACTAGGTAATACAGAGGCAGAGATGTGTGAGTGTGTGTTGTACATTTAATTTTCCAGCCTTTGTGGTTTTCAGTCACCGGTAATGGCTGACAGAAGCAAACTGTTTAAGTCTTTTCCAAGAGCCTGAGTCCTTTAGAGTGCCCGATTGCTTAAAAGATGAGTCATGCAAGGATAAATGTTGTCATTCTTCAAACACACGCATAAACAGAAGACATGACACAATCCTGATACAGACATACTGTGCATGTTGAATGGCATCATTTGAAGGGATCCACGGGGTGAGCGAAGGTTCAGAGACAGGGACACAAGAACAGAAAAAAAAGGAAGAGGCGCTGCAGTGTAAGAGTTTTCAGAGATATGGATGTGAAAGGAAAAAACAGACGAGAAGAGCAACGGGACAAACAGCGGAAAAACCTGCTGCGTCGGGCAACAGCCGGACCTGAGTGAAAGCTGCTACTATTCTACCAGGGCCAAGGTCCGGTACTGTGTTATTACGCCGCAGGCACTGAGAGCAGAGGGAGATGTGCAAGAGATGGCAATATTTGGAGTCAGCAAGCAAATGTGTTCAAATTAAACAAGCGTAACAGTGGGCAGCTTTTCACCGCAAGTAAAGTCTATGACCAATATCTCTGGATCGCGTTTCTCACAAACATATTGTATCGTACTTCGGTTGACCTCTAGTAACCGACAGGTGTCTGCCCAACGTTACCCTTGTTATGTCGTCCATCTAATGTGAATTCCAGTCTCATGTATGAAAGTCTCATGTGATTTTGATATTCCAGTAGGACAACAAAAATCTTGATTCATTGTGCAACCCTGCGCCAAGTCCTCGCCTCCTCCTCAACCCACAAAAGACACGTTGCTTCTTGTATTGCCACTGAATGCTGAGACTAAACATGACCTGTGAGGGGCAAAATCATGAAACACAAATGTCACATGTGTGGAGACCGGGATGATGAGGAGGATGCCTCTCTTTGGAACAAGAAATAAGGACGAGGCAGACAAAGCACCTGCATTTCCCGGTTACATAGTACCTTATCGATCACTGATATTATCAGGGAGTGATCTAAAAACCCCTCCAGCATTCTCTGCTCTTGGTGACATCACTGCCCACATCTTGCTTCTCCCTGCAATTTCCTCCAAATGAGCTATTGAAGCCTAAGAGGGAGCTGATGGACAGGCTGATTAAATACACGCTGCTGCTGCTACTAGGAGGAAAACACCATTTCATATTCCCACAGACACACAAACACACAAGCGAACACACACACACACACACAGATTCATAAGACATGCACATGCACACACCCATATATAAGGTCTCAGGCGCTTGAGCACGCTCACGCAGACCCACCAACGCAGACTGAATAATTCACTAAGACCAGACCTTGGGGGCTCTGCAGTCTGCCAGTCTGTGTGTGTGCACGCAGCGTGTTTGTGTGTGTGTGTGCATTTGGAATCTCCCTGAGTACACTGCGTAGGCGGATAAGGAGGGAAGCCCATGTGTTAGAAGCACAAGTCAACACACCAGCTCTGCCATACGGAGACAGAGAGATAAAAGAGGGAGCGAGTGAACATTCTCTCCTTTGTTCAGAACAAAGGAGAGAATGAGATGAACAGAGGAATAAACAAGACCAAAGGAAGAAACAGAGAGACGTATTGAAAGAAAAAGGAAGAAACAGACAAAGGGAGCTGACGTATGTGCTGGTTTTACAGTGACAGGCTGACGAAATTTTTTTCCCCGTCTCAACCCATTTCTAACTGAGCGATTGCCATGGAAACTGAAAATGTGACACATGCTAAATTCTCAAACGCAGCGGGCTGGCGCTCTCGATAAAGTCAGACTAAATGTAGTGCCCTTTATATGCTCCAGCGTCTCTTATCAAAGCATCCGGCCAGTGCCAGTGTTTATTCCCGGGTTTTCTGCAGCAATCTGAAATCAATAGCATGCAGATTGTGACGTACTGCTAACTGTACAGTCAGAGGATCCATCCCAGAGTTTACATTAAATGAGCAATGAGTCACTGAAGCTCCAGCTACTTTGAATAGAAAATCTTCTTCCTTGCTTTTGTCGATCTTAAAGCAAATTCTGCCTTATGGTTTATTTTAATCTAAATGGCCCATAATTTACTAAATGACCATCATGCTGTATTGAAGAGGACTTTAAACTACTGATTTAGACCATAAACTCATGTTTACAATGTTTACTGAGGGACTAAATCAAGAGAGAAGAAGAGACATTTACAACCAGAGGATTCGCCCCCTGTTGGCCATTAGAGAGAATGCAGGTTTTAGAGACTTCCGGCTTGGCTTCACGCCTGGATTGAATTTAAGTCAATTGATATACGGGGATTATTGTCTTTGATTAAGTCTCTTGGTTCTTGTAGCGTTCCCTACTGCTGTTGCTCAGGACAGTCTTTATTTTGGACCGTCAAGTGCTGACTCTCTGGGACTTGAAGACAATGGTTCGTCTGCACAGCCACAAAAGACACATTCATTTTCTCACTGGAACAACTGACTTAACTCTATTTGCAGTATGTTCCAGAAATAGCAGGACAACCTTGAGCTGGTGTTACCCTTTTAGCTACTATTCTATCAGTTTGTATTATAATATCAGTACATTTATACTTAAGTTGGAAAATGTCATTTCCTCACCATTTATTAATTGTCAGGGGGTGTTTCGAGCTCAGTACCAGTATTTTCTTAGCAGATATCAGAACTAGAAATAAAATTCAAAGGCAAAGCGATGTTTCATCATTTCAAAGTAAAGCCTTTTGCATCACATGTTATAATTGCGTGTGAAAGCCCATTTGACAATTAGGGAGGGACAATAAATCTGTAACAATGCTGGAGTTCAAAACTACATTTATATTAACAAATACACACTGCTATATGAGCCATGCACTGTGGCAGTGTTCATCATACAGCACTGCAGCCAACAGCTCGCAGGTAGGACTCATCCTCTCTGAGTCCTGATGGTTACTCAGTTAATCAAACTCTACTCCCACCTCTCTCACAGTGCCAGAGAAGTAATTAAAGTACATCACTGTTCATCTGGTTTGCCTGGTGTCACGGTATTTCCCCCAAAATGAAAATGCTGCCAAAGCACCCCTTGTCTTTCCATAATGTACTTTTTGTCCTATTAGAGATGCTGGCCGCACACTCTCCGTCGGCAAGACAGCAGTGTACAATGCTGGAGAAGTGCTGATGTCATCAGTGCGAGACAGCTGACAGGAGGATGGGGGGGTCCTGTCATGTTTTGACAGCCAAAGCATTGTTTTTTTCAGTCCGCTTTGGGCTGCATTTCAGTGCTGTTCCTAAACAGCAGGTGTAAATAATACATTCCACCAATATACTTTCATTCAGTAACTGAACAGAACCGTGTAAAACGTTATGTCGTCTTGTGTGTCAGCTCATATAATGCGAGATACCCTGGACTATATATAAAAGTGGACATAGTCACAGTGATTTTACCCGTTGGTCAGTGGACTACTTGTATGAAGCCATAAGTTTGGTAATTATGTGGTCAACATCTTGGTTTGTGTTGGTCACCATCTTGTTTTTTGCTGAGTAAGACATGTTTAGGCGAATGGAGTGCTAGAATCATGAACTAAAAAACAAAACATACTGTAAAAGAGTAAAATTTTCTGAGCCAAACCCACAAACATGTGGTAACAAGGTAGACCTGCCGTACAGCAGCCCCTGCTTTATGGTCTATGTAACTCTAAATGGAAGATCATTTACTAAATGAAGGTCAGGTCAATCAGGCTGTAGTGAAAGAGACTTGACATTACAGATTGAGACCATAACATTACATCTATAATGTTCACTGAGAAAACAAAGTAAATTTCTCATGGACTTATTTTTGCAATTAAAGGAGTCGCCCCCTGATGGCCATTAATAAAACTGCAAGTAAACCAATTGGGGTGTACACACAGGACGTACAATAGAGTTTTGCCGTCTCTAACCCTAAACCCTTTTCTCTGCGTGCGTCAGGTGAATGTGGCAAGAGAACTCATAATCGGCTATAAACATGTAAATGATGTGTGTGTGTGTGTGTGTGTGTGTGTGTGTGTGTGTGTGTGTGTGTGTGTGTGTGTGTGTGTGTATATATATATAAAATAAGCAACAAAATGTCCATGCTTGCCAATATTTTTTATTTCCCTCCACTCTCCCTGCTATTCTCCTGGAGTTTGAAATCCCCTGATTTCAGATCCATTTCAGATCCTGCTTACTTTCCTTCGCCTCCACATCGCTGTCTGAAATGGTTGCACTTGTCACATTGCCAATTTGGAGAAGTTACAAGAAATGCTGGATGCAGTTCCAACTTTGCTTACTGACACCTCAAAGAAGAACAGCTAAACAAACAGAACTGCACAACGACATATGGTAAGGTAGAGTCACGTTAAACATTTGCATTTTGTGTATCGAGGAACCAGGCAAGCGGCGTCAGAATGTGATGCTCGAGCATCTCTCATCAGAACAAGTGGGCCACCATGTTTGGATTCCTGATCCGTGAAATCTCTACTGTACATTACTGATAATAACTTGGATGGAAATAAAAACATGGTCAAGAACAAATCTCACGCAAGTGCAACCTGAAGGTCACCTGACCCAAAGCTTGGATTCCCTCTTTCCACACAGTTTAGGATTCAGCCATGCGACGTGGCACTGTTCAGAGAGTCCACACCGGTCTAGTCCCCCAACAGTCGTTAAGAGTGATAATCCCATAATCACCCCAATCCTTAATGGGCTGTTACGCTCCGAAGTGTCTCAGGCTACAGTGTGTACAGCGTTTCCCTCAGCCTTAACGAGGTTATGCAGATTTATGCAAATGAGGCCTAATCCCCGGAACGCTGGGAACTCCGGTGTCTTGAAGTCAGGCTGGGCGGCCTTTTTTCTGGGCCGCCGCCACTCTTGGGGTGGCAGAGGAGTCAAGGTGAATGAGAGAAGAAGTCTTAAAAAGGGAACGTGTGAGGGAGACAAAGAGAGGAGGTGCATGATCAAGTGTTAGGAGAACCCGGAGGAGGGAGGCTTGATGAATGAGGGGACGAGAGGGAAAGGGCAGCTGCCACGAGATAAAGCAGTGACAAATAGAGGTACAGGCAACGGGCTGAGAGCAGAGGGAGAGCAAAAGTACATGGCTTTGTTTCGCCTTTATACTCCGTCAACTTTGGATTTCAAACGACATGAGGCGATAAACAGGCACTCCCACCCACTTTACCTCCTGAGCGGTAGAAAATAAAACGCCTTCTGATCACATCACACATATTTGACGATTGACTGGATCATAATCAGCACTATTTTTAGTATGCTGCAACATTTCAGAAGCGTGTAACTAGACAGAAGAGATGAAGTCTTGTTTGCGTTACTCGTCGTCATCACATTGCTGAAGCACGAAACAGCTGTTTTTAACACTAAGAGATACAGAGAAAAAACTAAAACAAGATTAAGTTAAATTAGTTTTTAGCCAAAACACTAAATGATCTCGACACAGAAAGATGCAACACAGTCCAATCATAACACAGAAAGTCAAACAGAAACAACGCTTTCTGCATTGGCACGATTGTCTTAATAGGGCTCTATCATCCGATATCAACACAAGGGTTGATGGATATTTCTAGTACCTTACATGGGGCATTTAAAGCATTGGCTTCCTTTGTTTTTCATGTCTAACTTGTAGCAGTCATGTGAGTAAACATCCATGAATAATCTACATCTGTCATTATGAAGCTCTACTGAAAACCCAAACTAGAAAACCCACCAAGTGATGCATCAATCACTGTATCCTGTTAAAAAGTGTATTGCATTTTCATTTGTATCATTTCCTTCTCTGCTTTTGTTGAAGGGGAGATGCCCTTTTAAAAAAAAAAAAAAAATGTTTTTACAACTTTACATCAAAGTACAGAATAAACCTGACAAGGTGCTGCTGATGCATTCAGGCTTGTCTCATCTCTTCTGAGAAGAAACACAGTGAAGACGCGATGTTTGATGCTTTAGTCTTTGGGGCACACGCTTCTTTTTTTAAAGGCACCGTCAATCAGAAGCCGATGATGTGGAGGCAGATACAACTCCTCTTCCTGAGACGCTTCTTAAGTGAGTGTCATCTGAGAAAACACATTGTCAATCGCTCCCTCAATTTATTTATTTTTTCGGTTGGTTTTAGGCCATCTGCAGACTTTCACAAGTTCAGCTTTCCCACAGAGGAGCCAGGTTTATTTACTACCAGGAACACCCAACTGCACTCATTGGTGAACTTGATCATGACGCAATGATGAAGCAACGAAATATTAAAAAGAAAGAAAACATTCGGTCTCCATGTCAATTGTGTCTTCATGGCTAATAAACTAAATTGGTCTGATCGGAACCAAACACGTTGGTTTACCTGATACTATGTATTATGGATTATAAATCACATGATCTGCATTATTTCTGCTATTATTAAGGATACACAATTATCCTTTTTAAGATTAACAACTCATGAAACAATTGTGCGTCTGTGGCTCACTGGTGAGCAGGATCGTCTTTCAATCAGAGGTTCGATCCTAAATTGCTCCCGTCGCTGTGCCGATGGAGTGTGAATGGTTGATGATACTGATGTGGCACCTTGAATAGGTGAATGAAGTCATGTAGTGTTAAAGCGCGTTGAATGGTCGGAAGACTAGAAAAACGCTGTACAGGTCCATTGAGTGTGCAAGACAAATATTTACCATTAATGTTTCAGTCAAACTATAGGTTATTCATAATTTATGTTTATTTTCATTGCGGATATAGCATAAGAAAATCATGCTATAGCTAAGCTGCATTATTGAGTGCTGCGTTTTCACTCTAATTCTCACTGTGAGTTATGTAATCCTCTCAAACACAATATGTCAATATAGATTCAATGTGACTTTTGTCTGTGCAAAACATAGTCTGTGGTTTGATTTTGATGCTAACATGGACTTTGTGCACCTTGTATGTGACACTGATTTGCTTTAAAGTAACAACATTTTAAGAAAGTAATAGTGAACACAAAGATTTACTGTAACGAAAGACTGTTGCCCTAAAATGCTGAATCTCAATCCAAAGCCTTCTATGGACGTGATTCCTCCTGTGATGTGTTCAAAGCCCACAGCAGGATCACTGCGCTCCATTCTCCTTCATGGTGGTCAAGATTGACCACCACAGCTAAAGCATGCATCTTTATCAAAGCGTCCTTGACTAGAAGCTGTCCTGTCCCCAAGTCAGACCGAAGGAAGCGCCTCAGGTTCTGAACGAAATGTTCTCTCGTTGTTCATACAGCCAAAATAAAGACGGAATTATTGCTCTGCTTTATGTGTTGAGTATGAACGAGTTGTTGCTGTTTGTACGATGGTACACAGATTGTGTTGGGAAGCTAAGATGGAAGAACTTAGGAGCGGCAGGCAGCAACATGTCATTTTCACAGAAAACAGCTGAGGGTACAGCGGGTGCTACTGACATGACAAGGTAAGAACATCGTGCTTTACCATAGGCCGTGTATAATCGATGCTATGATAGCACCATGTAGTTTTCATTAATATCTCGCTGTATGCTAATACTAATATTAATGCCATTGGTCAAGTGTTCAAAAAGCTTGGCAGAAACAAGCTGGTCAAAAAGGGAACCATACAGATGTTTTATTTATTACTATTATAAATAAATATACCAGTATCGTATTGTATCGAATTCTAGTAGCGTATCGAAAGTATCGGTATCGTGATATTAATGGCAGGTATTGTATCAAAGTCATAATTTTCGTGACAATCCTACTCATGATATCATGATACTCCATCGCACAGGAGAGAGTCTCCTGTGCGATGGAGTTTGACAGGACGACCCAGCATGCAGTTTGGCGGTGTAATCTATCCTTCTTGAACAACTACTTTCAGAGCAACACATCAGACCTCCAAGCCGTTCCTGCAGTTGCAGTGGTGATCAACTAACCCCGTTCCTGCTGTGTATGAACAGCAGAGCATCCACTGCTGATGAAAGCATCACATCAACAAGCTCTCGCCTCTCATCACACATTGAAGTAGGAAGACCAAAGTCGTACCTCAACAACACAGGCATGCAGAATACAGCTTGTATCAGCTTTTATCATTGCTGAGCCCGCTGCAATAAAGAGAGCCGAAAAAGAACCACAGCCAGGATTTTCTAAAAAAGCCACCGCTCCTCAGAAACACTCCCACCTTTGTACACAGGGGGCACCAAACTCAACCCCTGAAAAAAAATCCTCGTAGTAGCTTTACGAGAAAAATATGTATTTTCACCCCCTCAGTTTTTTACAGGGATATTTACCTTTTTATTTTTTTAAATGGAAATCTTGAACTCTGAAGCAAACAGAGTATCAATATACTACAATATCTCCACACTCAGCATCCCCTGAGCATGTGCCATGTTGCCCGACTGGACGTGTGGTCATTTGAGATGGGAAGGCAGTCAGGCATGGCAGCACATGGGCATCCGCTGGGTGTCAGAAAGATGGAAAGGACGAAGAAGGGAGAAAAAACAGGTTGTCAAACGAGACAAAGAGCAGAAAGGATGAGGGAGCGAGAGAGAGAAGTGTTTACAAGCTCTGAGAATTTTACAAGTGTGTGTGTGTGTGTCTGTGTGAGCGCACGCTCACGTCCTGTGTGTTCTTTTGTGTGCCCGCTTGGTAACGTGTGGGTGTGTATGCGTTTGTGTGTAAGAACGGGAGAGGGGAGGAAGATGGGAGAAGACACAGAGAGAGAGAGAGTGAGATTTCACACCAATAAAGTGCAATCTTAAGGCACGGACTCACTCCTGACCTCAGCACCAGTGTAGCAGTGTTGCATTCACACCCTCCGAGTGAAACAGATGGAGCAGAGAAATGAAGCTCAGTCGGAGAAGACCCTTCATACTGTATTGACTCTGCACTGGCACAGTAGAGCAACTACGGGGGCCTTTATGTACAAAGACTACGATGTACTTTCAAAACAGACTTGCAAGCCTGCAGATGGAACAGTCAAACGTCTCCTCGCGGCCTAATCCACGAACGCGAGTCACATGTTGCCACGTGTGTTGAGACACTTGCATGTACTCATCAGCACTTACGTGTCTTTTCACAGAAGCACAGTGAGTGCTGTGGGCATGGCATGGTTCTGCGCCTCATACAAAGCTCTCGGCCGAGTATCGATGTATCTTTATAGCAGTATGCTAAGCCTTCTCTGCTGGCCTAAACAGAATCACAAAGTTATAGCTATTTTTTAATTTAATAGTTTTTCACAAATACACTACATGTATTATAATTATTGTTCCCCATTAGCTTATTTTCTCATTGCACAGCTCCTGTCTTCCTCTGCCTTCAGCCTGCAGCACTAGAGAGTTTCATCCAATCATATTTGTTTCGCTTGTGTCTCTATGGGAGGAAAGCAGTTTAAGCAGGCCTTTGCAGATTAAAGTACATGGGGAGTGGACGTTGTAGGTGATGGTCATGGACTTCAACAAATCAGATCTTTAGTTTGACAAGCTGAGTGTATTCTTTGACGTGCAGTGTCTGTAAAATGGTGTGGATGTATGATTGGTCAGTGGCCCAGCGTGACCATTAACATGCATTGTGATTGGTCAGTGGGGCAGCGTGACTTTTGTCATTCAAAGAAGAAGAAGAAGAATGTAGAAGCTTCAACCTAAAACTTATAAGCTCACGTTCAGCCTGAGCTTCTAGGTGGATTTACTGATGACGGCTTTTGCACAGAGGGTTACGGAGGGTTATGTGTGTCTGGTGACTGAAATGCTGGTTATGTTACTATTTTTACATCTGCAGTTGTATTTAATCATAAACAAGCCACAGCACTGTTGTTGCTGCTCGTCGAGCCGGGACTGGGGCCGGTCTCACGCCTCTCTCCTCGCGTGGTGCCAGCAGCTGCAATGTGTTTTCTCTGATGACACTGTATGTGCAGGGTTTTAGTGCTAGTGATTGTTTTGTTATAACTAAATGTGACTGCTTGTTGATATGGACAAGCGCTGCGTAATTGCACATTGCTCCATGAAGTGTCCGCTATTAACCTTATGTGCCCCAAACCCAACCTCATTTTTGTTTTTTAAAAACGGCACCTTAATTATCTCTGCAACCACATGGTTGTTTAATTTCTTTAGAATTACTATAATACCGTAACCCCTTATGGAAGAGAGGTGAATTTTAAAAAATGAAGTAACTGTCAATAAATTGGCCGTGAAATAAAATGCTAATGTGCTAATGAGGCAATATGCACGACCAGAATGTGAAGGTGCACGAGTCGTCTTGTGGTCTTGTCTTGCTATTTGTTTAACCTTAAATATGTCTTTTGAATAAACAGTGAATGCATTGTCCCTTTAGCGGCTGAGCTAACAAGCTTGCAAACAGTTTCGCAGTCATTTCTGAAAAAAAGCTAAACAATGTAGTTTTTTTTAGCAATGGGTCTGTTTTCAGTTTTGGATTATTACACATTTTTCCAGCAGCAGGAAAGTGCATGTTGGACTGACTCCAAATAAAAATGGTCTATGTGAAAATCTGCTTGTCTGATATTGTGCATATAGAAAGGAAAAATGTCAACCAATGCAACACTGCGGCTCACTTATGTATTTTTATTAGATTTTGGACAACAATGGAGCTCTATGAGTCCTCTGTGCCTCAGAGTCTCAGGCACAGAGGAAGAAGACGTATCAGGCTTTGAGACACACACAGCAAATTATTGTACGACTCCATCTAAAACATGCCTCTCATACTTTTTCGAGTCTCAATAATTTAAGTTCAAAACTCCCACTAGGGTTTACTGTAACCAATCAATCAGTTAACCTAAAACTGGAGCCACCAACATGTCAGCGTTGTGTTCTAGTGTATTATATTAGCTGCACTTCATTATAGTTAACAATCAAGGTACTAAACGTTATACTCCAAACAATTTCTAAAAGACAGAGAATTACCTGGAGATGACTACTGTACCTTTTTCCTGCTGTGTGTGTGTGTGTGTGTGTGTGTGTGTGTGTGGGTGTGGGAGACAGGGGGGGCCAGTTGCTATGGCGATGAAGTGGTACTTCAGCCGGAGAATGGTAACATCCTCCCCGGAGGACAATGGCTTCTTCGAGACTCGTAATTGGGCAAAGTCTTCTCTCAGGAGCACCGAAACAGACAACAACACGTGACCCAAAAGGGTTGCTATGACCTCATGCTGAGGCCGAACTCTGTTGTTGGTTGTTAGGGAGGCATGTGTGCAGTCCGGTCTGTGTGGAGCAGCATGGCGATTAAACATGGCGGGCGGCAGTACAGTGAACAGAGAGGGCTGCACGCACTGAGGATCGGTGTACAGTAAGCAGAGAAGGTCAGGAGGTTAGAGTGCACGGCATCCCTCAGCTGGAAACCATGACATGCACCTACTGGTCTAATAAGTCCTTGTTTCAAACAGGTAGTATAATAACCTTCATGTATTTTTGTCCAAATAGAAGCATTCTGAATCAATAAAAAAAAAAAACATGAATAAAAACAGTAAAAACGCTGTCTGCTGAATTATTCATTCTCGGTTTAGGCCACCTTCAAATGATCAGGTCTCTATTAACAGAAGGCACAACCTTTGGCCAAACGGTGCAATAAAAAAAAGTCAGCATGAATGTGATAATAGGATTGTCTGATACTCTACTTATTACTTTGGATATGTGGCATCGGACCAGTAACGCATTTTGTTTCCCCAAATGTTATCAGCGGTGTGTGTGAAATGTTATGTCGTGAACAGAAGACTTGGGCTGCAGTCGATTAGTCCAAATAAAGAAGAAAATAAAGATGTCCTGTCCATGGAAAAACGTCATGAGGCCAAGGAAAGATGGGAGAAGGAATTCATAAGGACTTTTGGTAAGACACCCACGGGGCCTATACTTTAAGCGAGGCGACATAATCATGTGACAGCGGATGTTTACTGATGTGGGCCTGCCTTGGTGCTGCCTCAAAGAACTGCGGGACGGCATAACCTCCTTTCTTTTCTTAAAGGATGGTCAGGTGTATGCTCTGCTTAAGGAGTTAACAAAGAAGAAGTATTTAGAAACCATTCCTTAGCATTTAGAGAATTGCGCCAGCTCTTATTATGACTGCCACTTGCTTCTGGGGTCCTTTCACTCAGTTAGGAACCTTCCCAAGCGAAATTGACTCTCCAACCACAGCCCTGGAGCCATTCAACCCCCGCTTTGAAGAGACATGACAAAGATGAGAGAGCAGATGAGAGATATAAATGTATCAATGTCATACGTGTTTGAATATTCTTTGCTTATAATCACTCATCATGATGTGTGCTTCTCCAATCTGTAATGGATTTCCTAAGGCCTAGTCATCTATAAAGGCAGGATTGTGCTCCCCATTGATTTCCCTCCAGTGGACACATCAATAATCTCCATGCAAAACCACTTTGACCTCCTGTCCGATAATCATTTGCTCATTTTTAACAGCTACTGTACATGACAGACTGTCCAGGCTGCTCTACCTGATATATTTGTATGCATTCTCTGCTTGGATGAGTGCCCTTTGTAGTTGGTATTAGTGTGGCAGCAATGGTCTCTGTATGCTTGATGGAGATCATATTCCACGAGGTGCATTATGTTTGATGAAAAGATATGGCTTATGAGTTTAAAGGACAAAAGGAAATCTTGTTTATCTGACCAGAGATTTGAGCTCCTCTGCACACAATTCATAGTACAATTGTTTTGATTCATATTATTTTTAAGGATTCAACATAAATGCACCTTCTTCAAAGAGCAAGGAATAGGATTTAGTGGCATCTAGTGGTAAAGGGTGATCGGAGACTACGATGGCTTTGAGGTAACGAGGTAACAAAAGGCTCTCTCTAGAGTTAGTGTTTTAGTTTCTTTAGTTTTCTTAGTTATTTTCCATTTCCACCATCAAATCTCCCTAAAGCTTACACATGAAGAATTGACAGCCAAATGTGTTATATATGGCTCATAATAATATAAGACTTTAACTCACACTTCATGCCACTGCCAAATATCTTAAGGAAACATAGCAGGAAAGGTTTAAGTTAAACATAATGTCAAAACAAGCTGTCTCGCAAGCATGCAGCGTGTTAGCAAGCAGCTAGTTATCAAGCAGCAGCGTGTTAGCAAGCAGCTAGTTATCAAGCAGCAGCGTGTTAGCAAGCAGCTAGTTATCAAGCAGCAGCTTGTTAGCAAGCGCGCGTTTGCAAGCAGCTCTTTAGCAAGCCCCGCGTTAACAAGCCTCACATTAGCAAGCCGCACGTTAGCAAGCAGTGCGTTATGTATTACGTCCTGAAGCTAGTTCATCAAATTGCCACACGTCTTATAACACAGTATATGACCTACAGGATTTCTCACCCAAAATGTCTGGGGAAAAGGTCTGGGTGTAACGTGGCGACAACTGATTGTTTTCATTGTTTGCTCCTTAATCATCTCCGACCGAAGGCTGAATGTCAAGTATCCCTCGAACATTATCTTAAAAGCAGTCCCATCCTACGATAAGAGCCGTCTTCGCCACATCAATGTGGCTTTTCATCCCCATGCCACCATCACACACTGTGTAGCTGAACCAATAGGATGAGCCTGATTCTGATTGGTGCTCGCACAGCCCACACTGGAGGCTACGCCCTCCACAAACTCTAGTTCACTCAGCTCTGGACAACACAAAATGATTGGTATTAAGGTTTCAGTGATATTTAATCAATCCAAAAAACTTTTGGTGATGAGTCGCAGTGGGGGGGTCAAAGAAATGGGCTCTTTAAGTTGTACTGAAGGCCCCGTTGTTGGCAGATTATCTCTGCCAACAACTATCTATCTCTACAAAAAGCCTGATTTTCTCAGTTAAATGTCTAAACAGCTGCTGGTGTCCGCTGCCTCTCCTCCTCCATGCTCACTATAGTTCATTACTCACAAGCCGTTAGATACTATCTCATCCCCATTTGCAAGCATGCCTGGTTTGCCTGACCAAACCCCCCTGTAACAACCAATGGACAATTATTTCCTCAGCTGGGGAAACATTTGGAAAAGCCCCTCAACTGCAGGTTCCCTGTAACGCTGAACTCATGGACGTTGCATAGTTACAGCCAGCGAGTCCCGCCACAGCCGAAGCCCATGCAAATCTGCTGTCAGGGAACATTCAAGATATGACCACGGCGGAGCGAGTCGGTGGAGTTCCAGCACGTTAATCTTTTGCTGGGTGAATGTGCAGGATAAAGGCTTTTTTGTTTTTGCCCAAAAAGCTCCACCACCCTGATCACCTTATTTGAAGCTCCACTACTCTCCTGGGCATTACGAACGCTGCGAGACGTCTCGGGCTGTTCCAAAGCAGCCTTGTGGACTGCACTGCCCAACAGCATGTGGTTTAAGCGGTGGAAGGAAGGGAGCACCTCCCGAGATCAACCTCATCCCCAACCCCACCCACGGAGCAGTTGACATTTAGGTTCCTTCAACGCTTACATTTAAATCTTGAAGAAATGTCTTTTGAAACCTGAATTGGCAAAAATGTCAACGAGACACACTCAGTCTTCTCCTCACACCACCCCACCCACATCCCCATCCCATCCCATCCTCTTTTTCTTCATCAGCCCCGAGGTGAATTTCCTCAGGGAAACGAGCTGTTGTGGCTGCTGAGGCGCGTTTGATGTCTGGTTACACGTTCAGAGATTGAGAAAAAAAAAAACATGAATGATTTGCATCAAAGATAACACCGCCGCAGGGGAAGTGAGGACGAATGAAGCTTGTGTATTCTCCAATATATAGGCAGCTTCAAAATTGCGTGCCCCTGGCCTCTATGAAACATTTAGTAGCTTGGATATAGTGTTTGTTTTTGCAGCTTAATTGAGAGGATATTGGTTTTGGTTGTTTTTCCTTTCAAGGCAAACACAGTATGTAATAGTTTGATGTCTAAAAGGCATGTGCATATTATCGTGTGTTTATTGAGGTGTCGTACAGGTGGCGTGCAAATACTTACCATCCAGATATTAGACCCTGGCCTTCTAAAGCACTAGAGTGTCATATTTTCTTGCAGATTGCTTTTTGCAGGCAAGATCAGTTAGGATGGCATAAAGCATGAGACACCTCACATGAAAGCATGAGAGGATGTGCAGAAACAAAAGTAATTAAAATTGCTTTAGTTTGTGTGTGTGTGTGTGTGTGTGTGTGTGTGTGTGTGTGTGTGTGTGTGTGTGTGTGTGTGTGTGTGTGTGTGTGTGTGTGGAAGTTTTGTACTGATGCGGTGCAACCTTTGCTCACAACCCACTTCTGACCCACTGTGAGAAACACCCCTGACTGGCAGATGCCCGTCACAGCTGCAGGCTGCAGATTCTACAAATAACAGACTCAGAGCGGTTCACATCTACACAAGCTGTTCATGTTTTGATCAAAAAACGAATGTGCTGGAAAGTGAACCCCTTTAAAGTCAATTCTAATCACGCTGATAATATAAACACCGTTGTCCCACTAATTATTTTGTTATATGTTAATTTGAAAGAAAAGGAAAAGTCATGTTTTTCTGTGATTAAACCTGATTTGTTGCACATTTTCTAACCTCTGCTGCTGCACCGTGACTATTCGCATCCGCAGACGTCATTATTGAGGCTAATTATGGAAAAGAAATGTCATTAGAATGCCCTTTACAAACATCTTTTATGTAAAAAATGTATTAAATAAAAGTGTTTCTTAATAAAAGGCAATAAGATACGTGGTTGAAAATACAAACGATCACACAGAGGGGAAGAAAACAATAATCTTACTCTGACTGTCGAATTTCCTGATGATGGTGTCTAGGAAGGTGTTCTGCGGAGCCACGTGGCCCCTCCGGACCGGCATCTTCGCTGCAGCTGCCCCCGAGACTTTGAGAGACTTCAGAAGACTTTTAATGGTCTCCCACGGACGCTGTGTTGTCCACTCCCCGCAGCCCGAGCGCACGATGCTCACTGCGCTCTCTGCATCCAGACCCGACGCGGACGGGCTCTGTGACGGTAATCCAAGGGGGCAAAAGTTTGCCCAAGTTGCTCAGGGAGAAAGGGTGCTTTTCAATCCCCCCCTCTCTCTCTCTCTCTCTCTCTCTCTCTCTCTCTCTCTCTCTCTCTCTCTCTCTCTCTCTCTCTCTCTAGCGGGAGACAGGGTGAGGAGAGGTCTGGAAAAGAGGCGCACAGTATACGCACGGCGGAGCTGGGCCGTTTCCAGCCTTCACTGTCCAGGGTTGAGAGGAGGAGCGAGGGTGTCCGTTTCTGTCCCCCCACTCCCCCTCACCCTCCCGAGGAGTAGGGCCGCCTGTCAGGTGATGTTTCCTCCCGCGGTCTCACACTCGGCGCAGCACAGCGGACGTCTCATCCTGCACTACAGCCCGCCCCTGTGAAGCGAACCAGGAGAGCTTCCCGACGAGCGGCGTTGTAACCATTTGCTGGGGGGGTGGAGGTTGGCTGGTGGCGCGGGGCTGCGCGTTTTTTTTGTTTTGTTTTGTTTAGCGTGGGTTGGGAAGGGGGAATTTATTTCTTCCACTTCTTCTCTCTTTCTCTCTGCCTCTAAATATCTGTGTTTAACTGGGGAGAGACGGACGGTGCTGGTCACAGAACAGCGGAGCGCAGATCGTAGATCAGTGCGTTTTGGGGAGGTGTTCTCTGTATCTCTCCTCCTTCTCTCGGTGCGCTCTGCCGGATGAATTCAGCTCCACCAGCGTCTAGCTGCGCCTCTTTTAACCCTTCACTCATCACTTCTTGTGAAGGCTGATGAAGCAGAAGATGCGCCCTCAGCTTCCTGAATCACCCCGGAAACTACACGTAGAATTACGCGGGCCACGGGGACTCTTGGATGCTACAAAACGAGCCCCAAAATGAAGAATGAACGCTTAGGGTGTGTGTGGGGAACTAATTTATATATTTGACACACACACACACACACACACACACACACACACACGCACACACACAAACACACAAACACACGCACACACACGCACGCACAGAGCTTTAACAAAACTTCCGTGAAGTAACCTGAAACTTAAAGTCTGACGTCACATACACAGTTAATCTTCGTTCCTGTGGCCGGACACAAACGCGGACAACTTATATTTTCCGCCGGAAAGAAAGACGGCCCCGCCCCCTGCTCCGATATGGAGCGTGCCCTTTGAGTCATGGCGGTGGGGTCAGTATACATGATGTTCCGGGTATGTTGTGCCGCGGTTGTGATGCCGCCTCGTCCGTTCATTTCAGGGGGATTCACCGCTCGATGCTGCGCGGCTCTACGTCACTCCGCCGGGGTTCCCCACTTCCGTCAAGCTGAGCGATGATGCCTTTGCGTAACCCTCGGATATTGTGGTTTAGGCTGCAGCGCACGCGGACTGTCTATTAAGACTGCGTTTTACGCGCTGCCTTTACGCATGAATGGTCTCTGAAGGGCTGTAATGGCGCCCTGCAGATGGCTGACAGTGGAAGCACATTTAAAACAGTCTGCCAAATCACAGGGACAGTTAATTAAATGACTAAGAGCATCATAAAGGCCCGTATGATTTAGATGATTGACGTTTTTTTTCATCTTCCTTCATGTTGCAGACTGCTGCAGGTAACACTAACCCACTCATTGGGATGCATTTTTCTTGTTGTCTTTAATTGTTTGGAACATTTTGAGTTAAGTAGCAGAGACTACACATTCCTGTTATCATTTAATGTCCTAACTTGCATCTAGATTATTTATTTTTAACATTTAATGAATACATACAAACACATTTAAAGTCAGTTTTCATTCATTAAATTAAGCATATACATGAATCAAAAAGTGTCTGTGATGTTTGAAAAGATACGTCCTGCAGGCAGTCTTTCTTTGTCTGACAGCAAATAAACGCAGCAGAAAGTTCTTTAAATCATTAAGAACTTGGGTGTTTTTGGCAGATCTTTATATCCATGTGAGGTGTGTAATAAGAGTTGGCTTACTAACATTTCTTTGTTATCCAGTCTGTCAGATATACAGACTCCAAAGCAACGCGGCTGCTCGCTATTTGCATTCATCAAAATTACCTGCACCTGACTGCGTTCATTTTCCAAAGAGATCACTGTTTTAATGATGTATGGACATGATGGATTGCAGCCTTGCAGCCGGACCCGGCCCGCGGAGTCATCTATCAAAAAGTGACAGTTTGCTGTAAATTAACAAAAACAATGCATCAGCTCCTGCTCATGTTACATCCCACAGTATTTACTAGAGGTAGCTGAGAGAGGGAGGAGGCGTGCTGCTCAGGGTTCTTCTCTCAACTCTCTTATTTAGTCAGGAACAGAAAGGGGAGGAGGAGGAGACGAGGAAGAGGCAGACGGTTCCTCGACATAGATGAGGCAGATTTCAGCCTTGTAAACCCCTTTTGTATTCACAAACACACACACACACACAGAGAGACAGAGAGAGAGAGAGAGAGAGAGAGAGAGAGAGAGAGAGAGAGAGAGAGAGAGAGAGAGAGAGAGAGAGAGAGAGAGAGAGAGAGAGAGAGAGAGAGAGAGAGAGAGAGAGGAGAGAGAGAGAGTTGGCTATAGCTGCTTTATAAACTAACTGAATCTAGGAAGTGAAAAAGCTCAGAGTCTCTTATCTTCTTATAAAAGCCAAAAAGCAGCAAATTGAACTCAGATATGATATCAGAAGCACAGCTGTTACAGGGAAAAGTATGAATATCTGCTACTTTGTTTTTATGTGACAAAACGTCAGTTTCACTGCAATCTGGTTTGCATTTGTTTCTGCTCAGACCTTAAAGCGTACGTTTGGACGTCGGCGCCGAGGTTTAGACACAAACAATGACAACTTGAGTTGTGGCTGTTTTACTGTAACTGGCTGATCGACATGTATGCAGCCCACCGAACCAAAGTGAGGGGATGGGATGCTGCCACACTCTGCTGCTTACTGCATATGCTGTTCAGATATATTCATGATGGGAAAAAAGATTCATAAAAAGACAGAAAGCTGGTAATGTGTAGAAAAATGTTTATTGACCAGTTCATTCTCACCAGTTTCATGCTCGACTCCAACTTAGAGAAGACTGCTGGCACATGTACGTTCTCATTAAACATATACATGTGGAACATATCTGAACGCTTAATAAGTCTCAATCATGATCCTTTAATATTACTTTAAATATACAGTAGAAAAAAGGCTGTACAGGCAAAAGAATAGACAATCAGGTATCAGAACAAGAACCCTACGATCGGCAGGAGCTCAGTCAGAAGATGACGGAGGACCACAAAACAACCAGGACTTCATTTGTCACCTCACTACTCCAATCCGTCTGCCTTCCAGTGTGGCGTCCTAACTGAAGTGGGCCTGGCAGTCATACTCTCTTGCTTACACATTTTCTCACACACGCACACACACACACACCACACTCGACACACTTGCTTAGCGTCTGGACAGGTCACCTCCTGTGAAGAAGAGAAACAGTTGACAAATGTAATCCCTGTCATCTTGTTGCTGTGATGAGTATGTGTCAGTCAGAGAGAATCAGAAGAGTCGCTCTGTAGTGGCAGATAATATGTCCGTGTGTGTGTGTGTGTGTGTGTGTGTGTGTGTGTAAGAAAGAGTGGCTGCGCGCTATCAAAGATTGATCGGCGGAACGACCAAATCTGTCAGACGTGATGTCCGTAAGAGTGTAGCGCTGGGAGGGGCAACGGGAGCAGGGTGGAGGGGATGTTCTGCGTCGTATGTGGCCACATCCAATTAACTAACGCAATCAGCCATGTTGATGAATGGATTAGCACATAATTGCTTCAGAGGTGGGATCCTTGATGTAATTATTCATGGTGGGCGAAGGCGAACGTATGTTTTGCCCAGATTAGCCAAGTGTGTGTGTGGGTCAGCCATGGCGTTAATGGAAAGTGACTGAGAACGAACACGACGGTGAGCGTTACAGCCGCTCACTGGGCTGCCTCCCATGGGGTCAGACTTTTCAACACTGGCTGCACTCGACACAGCTTGTCAGCGCTGGATCCAAGTAAAGAAAGCTGAAGAAAGTAAAGCTGTCAAAATGAAATAAAAAATAAAAACAGGGTTCTTAGGTTGCAAACAACCTCACAGACGGTGGATTGACCTGAACAAGTGTTGCTATAGCATCTGCAACTCGATCTGTAGCTGTTTGATTTACGACAAATGGCAACTGTACCCGTGGGGGTCGACTGGACATCACACTGACCAAAGACCAAAAGGATTGCAGATGCTTTTGAACACCTGCTGTGACATCAGTGAGTAGGGTGAGGCCCACTTGGCCACCTCTGGTTCTGCCTCGTGAAACCAATGTGGAAGTCTTGATACAAGTACCATGTTTCACATTATTTACGTTTAAGTTATCGAGAATCAAATCTCTTGGTGTAGTCATCATGAACTAATAAAATATAGTATACATGAGAAAAGGCTCTTTGATGAAAACGTTTAGTTTAAGTCAGTTCAACAACACATTATAGGTTAATAAATGCCTTTAATCTGGGATTTGATTTCAATGCACATTGAACATGTTTAAGGTGGCTCCTCAAGTTTAAACATGCGAGTTTATATATATATATATATATATATATATATATATATATATATATATATATATATATATATATATATATATATATATATATACACACACATATATACATATATATATACATATACACATATACATATATATATATATATATATATATATATATATATATATATATATATATATATATATATATATATATCCTTTTTTCAAATTCTCAGATGGAAGCCTGAAGTGTGTAAACAAGTGTCACATGCATTTTTTTTTTTTTTTCCATGTATTCAAATTGTGGATTCTCACAATGACGTGAGAGATGGACATGCAAATCCATTCGGCCACTTTCATTGCCCCCGCCCCTCCTCACCATGGCAGCTGGTGCACTCGCAGCTGTGGATGACGGGCAGGACAACCGGCTCGCTCTCGCCGCTCTCACACTGCAGGCTGAGGAAACGCACCGGGTTGTCGGGGTCCAGGCGGTAACTGCAGCACTCACACACTGACTGCAGGTAGGGCTCCTGTGGAGGAGGAGGAAGAGGAGTGAGAGGAGAGCCAGAGGGATATGGTTGAAAGAGCTAATTAGGAGAGCAGAAAATGATGAGGGGAAGGTGGAATGAGAGGAGAAGGAAGTTATGAGAGATGTTAAGCAGAAAATAATATTAGAGGGCGGGAAGTCAAGGAAGAGAGGCGAATTAAGGGCGATGAAATAGTGTCGTCAGAACTGATATAGTCAGAGAGAAATATATTTTATATACTGATGAATCAAATCAAGATGTGTTCAGTGACTTAGGCCGTTCACACAGATGAAGCCACGGAGACTTCTAATCAAACTATGCAGCTTCAGAGAGCTTTTTTTTAGCCTCTTTTAGCTAATTAGTTTCTTAACTGGGCTCTCATGAATCCCTCTACAGCCAGCTGTCTTATGCTAATGAGCTTCTGATGAGCCCACCGTACACATCATCAAACGGCAGACAGACCTTGTTATAGCAGCTAAAGTTCCAGATGTTTGTTAAGAGCAGAGTGAGCGCGGTGGCCGGCGACACAAAGCCTCATGACGCTCTGCTTTTTGGTTCGCCATGAAAACGTTTGGTTCTTTAGGCCGTTGTTTTAGGCTTGTTGGGCAGAGCAAGAAGCTGTAAACGCTGTAAAAGCCCTGCTGGTTATATCGAGCTGTTATGACTGAAGTGTTAGCAAAAGGTTGCTCCTGTACACATCCCACAGACACAGAGCAACATTGCAGAGGGGTTTATTAGCGCTCCGACTAAAAACAGCTGTGGGAGTGAACCAGACCACACGGAAGGCTGCGAAATTCAAACAGCGAGCTCAAAGATGCTTTGAATAAACTAAGTTCTTTTGGTGACCTTGTGTGATAAAACATCTTCTACTAATCAGACAGCTCACACACAAAACAAGCACAATATTGGGAACTTGGTGAGAATTTTTTCCACCCGGATGTCTTGAAATGCAAAAACTCAGCCTCTGTGTTTTGCTTGACAGATAGTAGCTTATTGGAAGTAGTTCTCATGTGTCCAATTAGTGCAGGCGAAGACCCAAAGAGCGGAGGGATTGGTGAAGAGTACAATGGGTGGTGGAGAGAGTGATAGATAATAGAGGAGGAGAAGGTGAGAGGGGTGAGCGAGCAGAGGATCAAAAACACCTCCGACCTCTGTAAAGTTATTAGTGCTTCACAAACTTTGACAAGTCTGCAGCGTGTGTGTGTGTGTGTGTGTGTGTGTGTGTGACATCATCTGGCGGTGAAGACGAGCTTGTGAATCTTGTGAATGCGAAAGGGGAAAAGTCTCTGCGCCCTGGTTGCCACAGTAACAGGAGGTAACGACACTTTGGCTGAGCGGATGTTTATTTTTGCTAATCTGAAGAACAAAGTCACCATGGCGATGAGGTGATGAGCACGCTGTCTGACGAGGAAGGAAAAAAAAAGACAACAAGAAAAAAGGGAGAAACCGATAGAAGCGTGAACTGCTGTTGAAAACATCTGTATTTGCGTCCCTGGGGACTCCTTTATGTGGACTGTGTAAAAACCACT
Source organism: Clinocottus analis (assembly GCF_023055335.1). Taxonomy (NCBI): domain Eukaryota; kingdom Metazoa; phylum Chordata; class Actinopteri; order Perciformes; family Cottidae; genus Clinocottus; species Clinocottus analis. The sequence goes on from NW_027175909.1 coordinate 2,599,862, forward strand.
GGCCACCGTCTTCATGTCCATTAATGAAGAAGTGGGATTACAGCGGCGTGGCAGCGTGACGCAGTGTGTTCGACTTCTTAACACACAGCGCAAAACAGATGGACCATTTGGCTGCCCAGTGACGGCATAATGTGGAAAATATTGTCACAAATGTCGTCACGTTTAGTGACTGTTGAGATTTAGAAAGAGAAAAAGTCAGGCTTTTTTGATCCCTAATTAAATGAATACTGCAGACATATCTAACTTCAGGGGCTGATGCTGTTCTACACGGGCGACCAGAATGAACTGTGCAGCCCTGATGAGCCATTTGCAAACGATTAGAAGTAACAGTTAGTTCTTCTGTGTGTTTTTCTGTGTGTGTGTGTACCTCCAGGATGACATCGGTGCTGGACAGACAGCGTCCTCTGCAGGAGCTGACCTCCACGTTGTCAAGCCAACAGTCTCCCTTGGTGATGTTCCTGACCTGCACATAGCGGCGACACTCAGGCACGGGCTCGCCTGACGGAGGGAGGAAACGGGTCAGAGGGAGATTGGTTTGATGGATCAAAGGGGGGAGGGGGTAACCAGAGGACAAGTAAAATGAGTAAAAAGACAACAGGCAGAGCAAGAGCGTCCCTCCCACAGAGCACGGTGACATTGCCATGCTCCCTCGCAGCATGTGACGTTTCCCCCACTGGGAGAAAGATTAAAGCCCCAGTGTGGGTTAAGTAATGTAATCTCTCATTAATTGGGCACTGCAGCACTTGGTTTCTCGCCTCCTATATAATTAACTATAGGACATTCGAATCAGATGAAGTGGCGTAAAGGTCACGACGTGGAATTAAATCAATGTGACTTTGTTTGGGATTTGCATTTTATTTTTCATTTTTTTTACAACAAGTAGTTTTCCTAATGGTTCCATTTGTTTTAGGACGAACAATCATTGTAATTACTCACGGTGGTGATGAGTCTGGGTTCAAGATGGCGTTCAAACAGCGATGTCTAAGTTTTCTTGTGGACTTTGGGATGTGTTTTCCTGCACAAAGTATATTGCACCAACCTGGAAACTGCTTTCTACAGACTGGACAGCAGCTGCCTGGCTCCTCCACCTTGACCTCCCCCTGAGAGAGAGATGACATAACGTATCAATAACGCATTCTCTTGTTCAGTTTCCATGAAAACAAAATACAAAGAGCAGGCGGCAACCTCCGGTTCTGACCAGTGAAACCAATGCAGAAGTATCTGAAAACTTGATGTCCATCAGGGGGCGACTCCTCTGGTTGTATAGAAGTCTATGAGAACATGACTCTACTTCTCTCTTCATTTATTCCCTCAGTAAACATTGTAAATATGCGCATATATCTCGATCTCTCGGGTCATGTTTTTTTCAATACAGCAGGATGTTCATTTAGTAAAGTAGAGTCAAACAGAACACAAAGCAGAGGATGCCCTGCGGCCACAGACCTGATCATCTTTGCAGACACTGAATCATTTATTTTAACCAATTAATTACAAATGTAATCTTTTGTGGAAATGTCAGCGCAATACTTTTCAAATGTCAAATGTCACGGGGTCACTATAACAGACATTAGCACTGTTTCCACATGCTGTAAGAGGTGGAATAATTATCAAGTGAAAATATTAACAACTTTGCTAACTGTCTTTCTGTAAAAGATAGGCAACACAGTCGTGACTCTATTTGCAATCGAGCTGATTGTTTCACATCATGGACCATCTCTAATGACTGACAGCTGGTCATTTGGGTAATCTTCCAGTTGAACTATAAAGCACATCCTAGCTCTGTTATAAGTTTATCATCTGAAAAATGATCTGAATCAAGAATCCCGGGATACAGGGCTGTAAAGCTATTATCCGTTCAGGCTGGGAAGCTAACATTAGCTGAAGCAGCAAGAGCAAAGACAATCATGAAATCTACTTTGAATACGAATGTCTCAAGCTAACTTTAGTCTATCTGTAACAGCAGAGGCAGCTTTGACAAAGCCTGGCTGAGTGAGAGGTCACATAAAACACAAAAGCTTTCATCATGCAAATATATGTCTTCTAAATATGGTGAATTCTGTTCATTGGTTGTGAAACGGACAATAGCCGACCCTAAAGGCAGCAATGCTATCTCCAAAAGAAGGAAATAGAGAACACACCCCTGGAAAGCTGAAATCAGGTTAACTTAGACAACATACCTTAAAAGTGTTAAAATATGAGCAGTGTTAGCCAAACAAAGAGCGCGTTGATTGTGTCAGTAATATAGCGCTACATTACCGAGGCCATGAAAGCAGCATGGTGAGTGGTGCTACGAACCAAATGTTAGCATCAGTATGCTAAGTGCTTCCATTGGAAAAGCTGCTGTCTCAATATATATTTGTATAATGTTTGACATAGTCACGGTCTTAGCTTAGCAAAGAGCATGCTAACATTGGCACTTGACAGAAAGTTAACATTGGTGTGGAATGACACTAATCAATAGTAATCCATCTGATAATGTTAGAGGCATTTCACCAAACAAATAAATGTAAACCTCATGGTGATACTAGAGGCCAGATGGCGACGAATTTCCCAAAATCAACCCAATGGTTGTTGAGATACTTCAGTCGGGGCCAAAGTGTCTGAGTGACCAACAGCGCCATCCTAAGAGCCACAAGGCTCAAAATCAGTGTTGAAACAGACTATGCAACGTCAGTCTGCTGGAGCACTACTGCTTTACATTCAAGCCAGTTTAGTATCCATTTAGACATGGGACATTACAGGTCCTAGACCTAGAGGACCAAGGTTGAGATCAAGCATAGAGCCAGTTAATGGACCGGAAAACGACAAAACAGGACGCAAGAAATACAAACTAAAAATAGCAAGACGACGCTATAGGAACACAAAAGGACAGAGGCAGAGGGAGTGGAGCTACAGAGGAAGAGAAATCCAGAACAGTGCAGAGACAAGCACAGTGTCCCGTGGTGTTCCTGTCTGAGAATAGCTGCTGTTAGCATACAGAGTCACACACACACACACACACACACACAGTCTGACAGCAGGCTTCAGCACCCACACCAACACCAGACTCAGCTCACCCCTGAAACTTCACCCAACTAGAAAATCTTTCTAACGAGCACACACCGTTTCACCCTGAGGACTTCTCCTTCCTCTCTGCACTGCCGCCAGCCCCCCCTCAGGGAGGGAGAGAGCCCACTCACTTAAAAGGGTGGGAGGTCACAAAGTCCTGTGAGTTATGTGCGTATGTGTCTGGAGGTGGAAAACTGTTGAAATGTGAATTCGTTGTCATTTCCCATGAAGGGGCTCGTGGCATTTAAAGTAAAGGGTGGTCAAATTTGTGTCATCTTCAGGCCGCGAACGCGATATAATAGCTCTGTTAATGTGTCTGGCACAAAAAAAAGAAATAAGAGGAGTCAGCGTTTGGGAGGAAACCAGTATGATGACTTGTATCACCCAATATGACAACAGAACCTTTCATCCGTCACCTTGAAAAGGACCTCCTGGTAGAGGCATGTTGGGAGATTTCGTTTTGTGCTCAACTGTAAGCGGAGTCATAAATAACAGAGTACACTGTCAGGAACCAATTCGCAGCCTGTCAGGAGAGGGAACACTGTGCATTAAATGACCTTTTCATATTGGCCTGGTAAGAGGAGTGCTTTCACTGAAGCATAACTTAACTTTGTGCAGCGATCTGGAGAAGAGAGAGTTACACAACGAGAGACCCTCCAGGGACACGGTGCACCGGCGTATGGACCAGTCTACACCACAGGTGGAACACTGCGTCCACTGTTTACTGTGTGGAGTGTCCTGTGCAATCCACCTCTTTCTTTTAAGTTCCAGGTGTCCGCTAGATGTATTTTTACCCCCCAGGCCTTTATACAGCCAAGGCGAGTCAAAGATATACATTCAGCTTGCTGTGTCGAGGATGAGATGGTTGACTTTTCTGCAGGGACTTTTGTCAACATCCTCACTAATGGAGAGAAGACCTTTGGGTCGCTTTCTACCTGAGACAAGAGAATCAATGAAAGAAGGACAAAGAGCCACGTGGAAATGAATTTGTTTTTGGAATCATTGAGAGAGAAGTCTTCAGACCAAACAAACACAGATTGCATTCACTTCTGCTTGTGATAGAAATAAAGAGAAATGATATGAACTGGAGGAGTGGAAGGAACCACATGAGAACACTTCCCTTCAGAAAAGATGTTCAAATAGTAGTTTGTGGTGGGGAAGGCCCTTATTTTTAAAGGCCTTTCATTCTAAATGTTAACTTCACTCTGAAGCCGTCGTCATCTTAATGAGACAGAAATCAATAATAATATAAATAATATTCCCTTAAAACATTGTTTTATAACTGGGATAACTTTATGGCTGCAAGTCTATTATTCTATCTATTATTATCTAACTATTGTTGTTCTATAATCAGGTCAAATTTGTCCAATATGTTGGCTCATGATCAGATTCCTGCAAAACCAATGACACCCTCAGCTTATTCGGTGCTAATTAGCAAACGTCCGAGTGCTAACATGCTAAACTACAATGGTAACCAATGTGATGAACGTGGTAAACATGTTTGCTACAGTGCAGCTTGTGTGCCTGCAGACCAATGACATGTGGCACAGAGTTGCAGCTGAGAGAAGAAGAAAAAGGAAAATAGTTGTGTGAGAGGAGCCTCAGTGAGATGATACAAATGATGATTAGTTAAAAATTGTCAGATCCGTCTCATCTTTTTTTATATATATACAATGGACTGGATATAATCTATGTGGTAGCAAAAGTTCCACCTGTCTCAAAAAGTATTCATATCTAATGTTTTCCCTTCGTCTGCCTCTGGTTTCTACAGAGCACATATACATATTGACCACTCGGCTCAGCGTCTTAGGCGAGACGACTAGCTGTTAACCACTCGTACAGAACAGGCCTGAGTGAGCATTATGCAATGGATCAAGCCAGCCCATTTTTTGGGGGTGACGTGCTGTCACGAGCAATGACAAGTGTGCACTTGTACCCAGAATCCCCCATGCATGCCGATCCAATTACCTCCACCATACCCATAATGTTGTTGCAAAACAAAGTGACTTGATTAGTATTTAAATATATACAGCAGACTCTTAAATATTAGGCCCGGAGCCATTCATTGAACAGAACGGGCTGCAGCAGTTTGCAATGACACTTAATTACATTTAACGAGGAGACCAGGATGGAGTGTTTCATGGGAGGTGCAGTGCAGGGGCACGGACTAAGTGCAGGCTTGTGGGAGGATCCGCCGGTCAGGTATTGATCTACTCAGACCGGCGACTTGCAGAGAACATCCCACACATTCTTGAGGGAGAAGAGCATTTAATTCCCTTGCTCGCGATAATTGAGATGTTTGTGACCAACAGAGCTGTGTGACCTGTAACCCCCTCGGGGTGGAAGTGGACTGATGTGTTCGTCTGATAGACAGATCGCACCTCTGTGTGTGAACCTTCATCTATCCTACCTGTAAATTGGATGCGGTAGGCGTAAAATAAAATATAATGTCAGGATGCCCACAAGGAGTCGAAAGGGCCGTTTGGAGAAATAGATTACTCCTCACAGAGCGGTAAGACAGAGGCAGTTATTACAGTTCTTATGCTCCTCCCCCAATCGGAAATGTTAGTTGGTACCATTGGTGCAATAATACATAAGGTGCTTGGATATCAAACCTCTGTAGTTTACTCAATAGATAAATCACACATCACATAAGACTGGTTTCCAGTGCTATGCACCTTATTACTGTCATGCACTGCAAAACAAACTAGAGTTAGAGACATCGTCCTCTTAGAGACTTTACAGATCTACGTTTGGCTCTTTCTAACAATATTTGTGGCTGTTTCATACAGTCTACCTACTCGTCCTTGCATAGAGAGTTAGAGTAGAAAGTACATTCCCATGGATTGATTGCATAATCAACAAAGCAGGACTTCAGGGAGCGGCCATTTTTATTCATACAGCTGCTGCTGGAAAAAATGCAGAGGCTACTTCTGTATAAAGCAAGTTATGGCACGTGATGTGTGTGTGTGTGTGTGTGTGTGTGTGTGTGTGTGTGTGTGTGTGTGTGTGTGTGTGTAGTCCCAGTCACAGACATCGGCTGTGTCACAATGCAGCATCTGATCGGGCTCTGTGACTACCCATACTGACGGCTTAGCAGCGAAGCAACAATGCGTGACAAACTTTACGGCCCCACTGACTTACGTTGTCACCATACGACAACAATCACCATTTTATTTTGAATAAAATCGAATGATACAATCCTATGCTACTTTTATGAGTCCATGTCTCTGTGAGAGGATGTTTGGGTGACTGAATTGTCTGGTTATGGTATTGTACAGTACATGAGTACATTACATGCATACTCTACACGTGTACACATGTACTTGTGTACTCTCTTGTAAAAGTTAGCTTGATGTCAGAGGGATTAACTAAATAAATACAAGTTCAAGGTGGTATAAAATGCTGAAACCATTATATAAACCATATATGAAACCATTTCTCAGCTGGTGGAGATTTTGTTGTACCGTTCCGACTGAGCAGGCTCTGGGTATATTCATCCATTGAGAACATGATGCAAGAAACACATATTTAATGTAATATTCACAGGATGTCTTCCATAATCCGGTAAAGTGTCTTGATTTTTTCTGATATTTCGGACAAGCCAAAGATATTCATACTTAATTTAATTCAAGTACAAAACAGTTGTCAGTTTGGCACTGTGTGTGTTTGTGTGTCTCACCTCATCACAATGGAGTGGCGGACATCTTAACTGGCACAGTTTTTTCCCGTTGACACAGCGACACGACAGACAGCCCTCGTCCCATTCTGATCCTGCCTGGCTCACACACACACACACACACACACACACACACACACACACACACACACACACACACACACACACACACACACACACACACACACACACACACAGTATTCACTTACTCAACTTAATTAATGCAGGTTTATAAAGTGCAGCTGGTTTCAGCTCAGCATATTTTCAGCAAAACCATTCAAGCTCTGGCTGCACCCTTGTACATAATTTAGGTTATGGAGGCCTATTATGATGGTGTAATTATGGTGACACAGTATACAGACTACATTATATATTTTCTGTATGTTAGCTAGAGAAATCATTCAAAATACTCCCATATTTCCCATAGAAAAGCACCAACTAGGGAGTGTGGTTCACACCGGGCCATTTGGCCTAATAGCATTACGTTACATTACATATCATTTAGCTGGCGCTTTTATCCAAAGCGACTTACATTTTTTGCTCTATACGACGTAGACACAGCAACGGGGAGCAATTATGGGTTAAGTGTCATAGAAGGTCTTTACATGGACATGAGTCATCCGCCGCTGACACACAGAGAGAAACAGTGTGGTGAGGTAGAAAGAAAGAGAGAGTCAGACAGGAAGAAAGAGTGTGAGATGAAGGGAGAAAAAGAAAGAAGAAGTCCTTGGACAATGGGGGACAAAAAAGAAAAAGGATGGAGAAAGTGAGAGATTGAACTATGAATCCAGTAATGAAAGCAGAAGAGGGACTGGTGAGAGATAAAGCTGAGGTATGGGAGAGGAAAAAAAGAAACAAAGAGAGAATGAAAGGCCCGAAGAAGAAAGATCAAGAGGGAGAGGGGATGGGACCTCTTGTCAGCATATGATTAATTCTTCTAATCCTATAATATCCCCTCTTTCATAAATAATTCCTGGCAGGCTTGCCCAGTTGATGTTCCAACGCCGGCTTTCTACGGCACTTCCTGCATAATTGATGAGGCTGATGGCTGGCGAGGCACTGTGGTGTAATGTGGCCCGTGGGGCATGTCACTCATCTTCTAATGGGCCCTTCTTTATGAGTAAATAACACAATGGGAGCGAATTGAACGGAACGTGAACGCAGCGCTAATGGTACGGTTCAGATGCACTGCACAATGAGGCGGGGACAATGGCGACAAGCTGCAGAGTCAGCTGGGCAGCAGATGTCGGTTGACTTTGGGTGTAAGCCAGTGTGTGTGTGTGTGTGTGTGTGTGTGTGTGTGTGTGTGTGTGTGTGTGTGTGTGTACCTCTCGCTGGATGCCCTGGTCATGGCAGGGGCACAGGGCGGGGATGACACAAACGCCCCCGGTGTCGCGGTAAAGCCCCTCCCGACACACGCAGCCCTCGGCGGAGCGACTGCAGTTGACGGGAGAGGCGGAGTAAATGTCCTGGCAGCTCCGCTCGCACAGCATAAGCTCCTCCGACGCGCTCCTCCTCCACTGCTCCCTGACAGGACACGCTGACAAACAGACGGAAACAGTGAGATGAGGGTAAAAATGCATTGGGGAGGATAGAAAAACTAAAAAAAAAGAGGAGGGAAGGTCACACAGGAAGACGGGAGGATGGAGAGGGAAACCTGAAAAGGAGCAGAGACTCATAATGATTCATTGGTGGAAGAAAGGGAGCACAGGTATCAAAAGGTGTTTCTCTTTTAAAAAACATTTTATAACCGCAGTTAATAACATCAACACCAATTAATCATTCGCTTAACCCCCCCTCCAAACGTCAATGGTCCAATTACAGCACAGCAGGCAGAACTAGGCTTGACAGACCCAGTTATGTCTGGTGGCTTCTCCACATTTCCAAGTAGGCAGGGCTGTCGTGAGACTGTCTCATAATCCAATTTACACAGCCAACTAGCGGTGACAGTATGCTTGTTAGTCCTCATCCTGTCGTCTTTCTTACTGTTTAAAAACATGAACCAGTAAACTAAACAATCAAATAGGGTTATGATAAAAATGACGAGGACATATTTACAGAGGACGTTATAGTGAGCTGCTGAAGGAGGTGCAATGGTCCTGTGACACATTATTTCTTTAAGGTGGTGTGAAGAAGCCTTGCTTTGGAATTAAAATGTGACAAAGGTAGACGGTATGTGTATTGATTTTGGACGTCAGCGCTCCGGCCCCGTCGACACTACAATTAAACGGTCAGGATGTAGAAATCGTTGAGCCGCAAAAGCACTTGAGGCATTTTAATCGATAACAAACTGACCTTTGAATGTAACAAAAAAATACAGCAGCTCCTTCTTTTTGTGTGTGAGGGAGCTGGCTAAGTTTGATGTTTACAGGTCCCTGATGACTCCCTTGCCTTTCTGTTTCCGCCTTTTCAAAAATGACACGTTGTATTTAATTGCCTTGTCTGTGTTTTTGATTTGGTGTTATTTCTATTTTGACTGCTGCACAAACCGACTGCCCCTCTGGGGACACGTACAGTTCTGCTTGATATGACAAGCACTCAGGAGCATACTTTTTTAATGAACTGTTACAATATTCACCTGTGAGTTGCTTTATTCCTAAAACATCCCCCCATCTCCTCACTCACCACAGTCGGGGGCCGTGCACGTCTTGGTGCGGTGCTCGGGGCCCTCGCACGGGGCCCCTCCGTACCGGCTCGGCTGCAGGATTATTCTGGTGGAGCTCTGTTGCCCCGTGCCACAGCTCACTGAGCAGGGTCTCCACTGGGACCAGCTGGACCACTCGCAGCCCACTGGGGGGGACGTGAGGAGAACATAGTCACACTTGGCTCCGTGTTAGTGCTCATGTTCCTCGACCCGCAGCAGTGAGCAGCACGTGAGCGCTGTTCCTCAGCTCGGGCAGATGAAAGTACAATTACACATATTGACCCCGCGGCACCACCGACTAGAAATACTGCAGATGTCAACATAAAATATTTTCATTTGTGTGTAAAATTCCTGACAAAGACTCCCCAGAGGCATCTTGCAATATTTAGAGATTTGGATTCAGAGACTCCTCGAGCATGAAGGAGCCAAAAGGTCTCACACAAAGTAAAACATGCGTGTATCATTCCTTCTCTTCTCTACCTCCATATTTGTTAAAACAAAACAAAAAAAGGCTCCAGCAATGTGGATCTTCTCACTGGCTGATTTAACTGCTGAATTTACGCACGCTCAGCAGTTTATTGTGAGGATGAGTCTCACTGTTGATGTGCGCTTAGGAAAAGTAGTAGCACATGTGAGAGGAGGGTTCATGTGAGGAAGTTACCCGATTGCGAAAGGAATCACATAATGTGTCGTCAGTAACACACACGATATGCTCACGACAACACCAACAAGGACTGCCAGGGTGTGTAATGCTCCTTATTTAAATACATGTTTTCATATTCTATTCTATTACGTGTGTGTTACTGAGTTGTTTGTACATGTGTACATTTACACTGAACACTGTTGACTTCATTAGTACATGAGCTGCTGTTTTCACGTATAAAGAAACTTTTTCCCCTCTGTACTTTTTTCTGAGCCTGATGAGGCGCTGAGTGAGAATCAGTGTGAACATTTAAAAAGAAGATCCTTCATTGTGAGTTTACAGGCTGATTGTGCTCCTGTTACCACAGGCATGCATTGTTCTTCTGACCTACATTTAAGTTATATTGAAAGCTGCTGGGGGCAACAATCAACACTGTTCTGTTCCCCAAATATCCAATATGGAGGAGTTGAGTAAAACGATAAACCCCTTCACTACGACCCAATCCAGATAACACAGGAGCTGCTCCTGATTAGATGATGACCGATACAAATAGTCTTGTGAGGATATGAGAAGTTAGACTCTGCTCCCCATCATCTTTCACCTCCTTCCCCCCCTTTAGCTCTAGATGGTATCACATGTTTACCTAACAAAAACCCCGTAATGGCCCTCGTGGGCCGTGATTGATGTGACCGTCGCTCAGGTATTTGAGTCAACTGTTGCAGCAGCTGTTACCAACTATAGATAGGTTGACATATGTATCGCGGCCCTGACGGTCCAACCAGAGATCCCCATTGTTGTTGGCGCTTCTTTCACTGCTCGGAGAGAGGGGCCCCATGAAGTGTGTTTCGGTAAGACCAGCTGGGACAGAGCCTCACTCACCATCACAGAGCTCCGAGGTGCAGTTGAACGCTCCTCTTTGGCACACACTGGAGAGAGAGGAAAAAGGCGAGGCGGACATTATTAAACACTGATATTCCATCACGTCGCACACGTGAGCACCGTCTGACTTATTGAATGAGTATCAAGCCCCACTGCGAGGAAGATGAGATGACTTACAGCATGTCTGCTGCGTGCCAGACTATCTATTACAGCAGATATCGCAGTACCTAACTGGATTGTTGCTGACTGTATGAATGAAATTAAACTCTGCCGAGGCGCCACAACACTTTTAAACATTTACTCAGAGATGATTTGAGAGGGATTTTAATTTCAAAGTGTCCTTGGCAATGCCTTCCAGATAGCGTGGTACAGTTAGCATGAATCAGACCATGGTCGACCTGACGGTGGCACAGCGGCGCCTGTGCTAAAGCATCACAGACTCACTTGGTGAGGCCGAGTAAAAGGACCTGGTCTACGTAACTGGGATAACTAAAGTAAGTAAGTTATGTACCCATGAACCCCTGTGCATATGTTTGCACATCCTATGGTCAGGCTTTCACTTCATTAAAATGAAAAGTCAAATTTATTACAAAAACATATTTTAGGTTTTCTGTAAAAATCCCCTCACCTTAACCAAGTGGTTTTACTACAATTAACATAACTTCCACCATAGTGGTGGATCAGAAAACATGACATTTTATTTTACTGAGATAGAAATGGTTTATATTGTTGTAAAGTGAGTGGTGCGTAAGCGCAGCAGCTTGATGTGTGTTTTACATGTTGTAAGACCATACGACAGTTGTTATTAAGGAAATTAAATGTAATCAATAATAAATGAATCAGTCGTACAGTAAACTGTACCAAGTTGGTGTAAACCAGAAACTTAGATCATGAGATCGCACAAATAAAAAGAGAAAACCTTTTTCCCAAGCTATTGCACAAACACGAGTGATAGAGCGTGACTCTATTGCAGGGGTCTCAAACTCAATTTGGCTTGAAGCCACTGCTGGTGTTGTGATCTCATATGAGGGCCACACCGAGAGCGCAATATTTTTGAAAGTTTACTTATTTACTTTTACATTAATAACATATTTTCCTCATACAAGAAAGGCAACCAGCAGTTTCCAGACATTTTATATTAGCTTTTAACAGTGCAAACATATTTGATTTTTTAAAAATAACTTATTGAAACATTGCACCGAACCAACTAATGCAACCCTGAATACATTTGTACTTCTATTTCTTGCCAGACACCTGGCAGCGCTTCCTGCTGATCGAGGTCACAGTGGAAACTCTGATCGAGGTCACAGTGGAAACTCTGAGTACAGTTTCAAGATAGGTATCACTAAGCCTGGAACTGTATTTGCATTTATTAAAGTTCATAGTCGAGAAAAGTTTCTCACAGATGTGCTTCCACAAAGGCACATTACCCGAGTGATGACTTGTGTCTGCTCAGGGAAGGATGAAGGCACTTCTCTCAGAAATTGTCCAGTCATGTCTGGTTTTGCTTGTGCCTGTCTGAATTTAGCTTTTAGATTTAACTTTTAGATCACTGTTGCACAGCAAGTCAATAAGTTGCTTTTGCCACATAATCGGGACACTCTCCACATGCGCTGAAAAGGGGTCTGAAAAACCGCTGCCCCGCACAACCCGCTCGCTTCTTACACAAAACCAGGTCATGTGCGGTCACCTTTGCTCTTATTTTCAGCCCAACTAAATACAAATATTTCATAGAATGTTGTTTTCTATTTAAATAGCATATTAAGAGCTAGTTTGAATTTATATGAAGAACAAAAAATATTGTAAAAGGAAAGAAAAAAATTTCGGCCCGGAAATATGATAATTTTGGCATTACATAGCGGGCCTGTCAGGAGGGGGGCCGCCAGTTTAAGACCCCGGCTCGAATGTGAGAGTATGATAATCAAATGCATTAACTGTTGCAGGACAGACTCTGTATTATCTGTATTACTGTATACTTAAATGGATTAATAAGGTGAATTATTGTCTGGACACTATAAGGATAATTAGATTGAACATCTATTGTTATGAATGTGCCAATTCCTTAAGAGGCAAAAGGACACACGCATAAAGACATAAAACAGAAACAATGCTGATGCAGAACTATTAAAACTAATAAACTAATAAAAAAAAAGATATATATAAATCATCATAGTGCATTAGTCCATACAGTCGGTACATTAGTTCATGGAAGTCAAGTTCAAGTTCACTGAACACACACAGCCATAACTCCCAATCCACTCACTTTGGTGCAGGAAAACACACACATTTTAATGTTGTGCTCAGCTTTGTCTGCAGCCAGGAAGATATTTATGGAGTGAAGTTTATTATCAGTGGATCTTCCCCACAACAATCTTCTGCTTTAGCCCGTTAGCCACCATTTGCAGCAGAGGTGAAGCGATTTTTTGACAAGACATGCAATACTACTTGCATGTTAATGCAACAAAACTAGTGCTTGACTTGAAGTTTCATGCACTTCATATTCACCAGATGTTGAACATGTGTTTCACTGAAAACGTGGTATGATGAAACCTGCTCTAGAAGTTGTAGTTTTTTATAGTTTGTCTGCCATTTAAATTAAAGACAGTCATAAGCGTTGAAATATTTGACTAGACTGTAATCCGAAGAGGAGGAACAGGTTGAGTCTTTAAGTCCTGTCAGGACCCTCCTTCATATCATTCAGAGGGTCCAGTCTCTAAACTGGGACTCAAAGCTACGGGTGGATGAAACCGTGCGTGCTGTACTACCATGTGTTGCACAGGTGCTGGATGGCCGTTCCAGGTGGCAGCCGAGTTTCTGTGACCTCCTCAGTGCTGTCGTTCCAGCGTTGGTGGCCGGTCGGCAGGGACAGCGGTGAACAGGGACAGACGGCGAGGGACACACAGGAGCCCTCGAGCAACACCTACAGCATGAGGGACACGCCGAGACGAGGACGCATCTCATCGGGGGGAAATTTAAGTCCATAACATACCACAGCTATCCCACTTTGTACACACACACGCACGCACACAGACCCGCACACACACGCTCACACACACTTTGGGGGTTCAGACCTGTCCAGGAGAGCAGCGGCACCCGGGGGTGCAGGGTCCAGGTAAACACTGAGTGTGTGGCCACAGGTCCTCACAGGTATACGGACAGGAACCTGAACAGTTATGAAACACCTGCCCGCTCGGACACGCTGCGACACACAGACAAAAGACACACACTGAATGACATCATGCATCATATTTATATATATTTATATACACAGATGTCTGTGTGATTTTTCTGCCGTGTATGTCTTGATAATGGCTGTCGCAGCCACATTTGAGGTCACACCTTTGACTGCATAACGCTGGGAATAAACCAACTTTAAATACCACTCGTTAGAGGTCTTAAGAGTTGCTTGGCAACCACTCAATTTAAGAATAATATTGCCAGGTAGAAATATATTCAGCTGTGTGTGTGTGTGTGTGTGTGTGTGTGTGTGTGTGTGTGTGTGTGTGTGTACCAGGCAGGCAGCTGTTGGTGTTACAGACAGTGTGCTGTTCAAGCGGTCCAACACAGGCCGTCCCACCAGGCTCCGGCTCTCTGAGGACCGTCTTGTTGCGCGCTGTCGACCCGCCCCCACAGGTGGCGCTGCACTCCGTCCAGGGTGACCACTCGCTTAACCAACATCCCGCTAGAGAGAGAGAGAGAGAGAGAGAGAGAGAGAGAGAGAGAGAGAGAGAGAGAGAGAGAGAGAGAGAGAGAGAGAGAGAGAGAGAGAGAGAGAGAGAGAGAGAGAGAGAGAGAGAGAGAGAGAGAGAGAGAGAGAGAGAGAGAGAGAGAGAGAGAGAGAGAGAGAGAGAGAGAGAGAGAGAGAGAGAGAGAGAGAGGGAGGACACAGATGGAGAACTGACAGGTGATAACACAGAAAGCTTTCAGGAAGTTAAATGTGCCTCTTTTTAACACCAAGTTAAATTAGTGTAGGCGCTTGCTACATGTCAAACCTGGACACTGTGGCAGATCGCAGGGCTCCGTCTGCATGGTGTCAGCACAGGAAGGGCCGCCCTCTGCGTCCTGGCAAAGGCGCGTCCTTGTCATCTGGCCGCGTCCACAGGAAGCTGAGCAGGAGCTCCATGAGCTCCAGGGCTCATGAAGCGGGCACTGAAGCTTGGAGCACACCAGCGTGCCGTTCTCACATACACTGCAGATGAAGGAGTGTTTGGAGAATAGAGATCAAAGCTACGTCTCCTGCTAGAAATATCTGTACTCTGGAGACAAATATACCAGACACTCAACACCTTTTAAGTCTGAAAGTCTGTTATTAATGTGAGACATCCTCTCCTAATATTACACACCAATTTGGAGACACTTTTCTCCATGCTCATATGTAAATGTTACTTTTCATGTCTAAAAATAAAATGGACCCAAAGCTGTTCCCACCAGGTGTTACAGTCCACAGGAAGCTCCTCTTTAGGGGTGAACTCCAGCGTCCCGTTGCCTGATGGGATACCACAGCGACACTCTGTCACGGGCACACAGTGGCCGTCTTGCAGCAGCTGTCCCTTCGGACACCGACAACCTGACAAATGAAATGTGAAACGTCATAAAAGACATCTTGCTCAGGAAACCAGCCGGCTAAATGTTCACTCTAACGCTCCACTAAGCTACTGCTAATGCTAGCAGTCAAGGGCTACCTGGGTGACATGCTCCCTGGAGACACTGCACGTGCTCCCATAAGTCAGTGCAGCTGCGAGGACATTGATTGGCACAGCTCTCTTGGTAACTCCGCCCCCTGTCCTCACAGCGCTCACCTGCGAGACACACAAAATGAATCTATCCCGCTTTTCCTTGGAAAGATTGGATCGGCATGCAACTAAAGTGTTTGGAGTAAAGGATCTGAAACCACAAACTCCTTTTTTACCCGGTGTGTTGATGTAAATCTTTAAGTGTGGCGAGTTGGAGCAGCTGTACCTGGGCAGAGTCCCGTGTTGCAGCTCTGGCTCTGCGTCTGTTGGCTGTTACATCGGGGTCCTGGAGGAGAGGCCAGCGGCCGCCTGTAGCGCTGCCTGACTCCGCCGCTGCAAGGCTCCGCGCAGGCTGTCCAGGCGCTCCACACACTCCACTGACACAGATCTGTAAGGGGTCGATGCTAATTAAAATGACTGTGATCATCATGCCGGCCGCTGCAAGAGTCGTAATTGTTAATTGATGTAATCATCATCCGCGATAACAAAAGCGTGCTTACTGTTTATGGACTGATGTGCAAGTACTTGAGCCTTTTAGATGTCTGATTTAAATGTTCGAGATAAGAGTTTTTTCTTTTCATTCATAGCAGATGAAAGCTTTCTGAGCAGTTACAGATATCTGGACGAAGTGTAAGATTGTAAGATGTTTGACCGAAGGTTCACTGGGCATTGTTGGTATATCAGAGACAGAGAAAGGGGAGGGGCCGGAGAAGAATGGATTGATGGGAGAGTTGACCCATTACACGCACACACACACACACACACACACACACACACACACACACACACACACACACACAAAATCCAATCAACTTTACAGTGCGTGTCCCCACAGAGACGGTGACATAAAACTCTTCCTTTCCTTCAAGTCTTTTTTACGTTTTTTTCACTCCTCAGGGAAATAACGAGAATAGAGCGGCGGCGATGCACATTGTCATTTTTCACTGTGGATACCAATCACAAGCTGTAAAACTATCTACTGATGGTGACTGTTAATCTTAAGAGACAGGAATAACAATGGAAACCTGTGCCCACACTTTTGATTTGTTTCTAGAGGTTTAAAATCTGGTCTTTGTTTTCCATTTTATATGCTCCACAAACCATATATTGCAAACTGGGTGTTTCTGGCACTCTCCTAATCTGGTAGGAATCTAACTCGCAGGATGGCGACGACTTTGTGTCTATCTGTAATTCCCCATCCGAGTGAACAAAAATGACGTGGCCTCCATTCCCGGGTCTCCTCTGTTTAACCTCGACAACCAACTCCCGTTAGATCGATGACAATCAAACGTCCCACCATAATTACGCGAACGACACACAGATACAGGTACATGACCATATCGACCACTCAGCAAGCAGCTGTAAGATTTTGTCAAGAATTAAAGTAGATTTAGTAGTAGATTCACCTAAAAGTGTCATCTTTAAAGGGTTAAAATACAGTTTCTTTCTCTCACGGCTCTCTCTAATTAAGTTTGTGATTCCAGTAAGTTTTGGCATGAAAGTATTTCCCGCTCCTCCAAAGAGAAATCACACTCTCTGATTTGATTTGGGATTTTCTGTCTCTGGTGTGATGCTTGTGTATAGCTCTATCTTGGTCCCTGCATTGTCTGCATACAGTCTTTTGATGGGAGCAAAGTATCAAACTGCTGCCACATGCTGAGGAGAACTGGGCTGGAGCAAAACCGTCCTATGAAAGGAGCAACTGGTGTTTGACAAAGGCAGATTGAGAAAAAGGACCCGCTCGGATCTTCTGTGAACCTCTTTTTGTCCTTTTGGATGAACACCGTTACCTTTGCAGATGTTGGCATCTGTACAGAGCCTCTCCTCCAGCAGAGGTCCTGGACATTGGCTCTCCTCCTCCTCTTTAGAGACAGGGAGACCCGAATCCAGGTCCAAACAGGCTCGGAAACGCCTCTGGATTGAGACCATTTTACTGCCACTGAGGACTCCTGCTTGGGAGTTGCTGGGCTGCAGGGAGGAAGAGGGCCCGCAGGGAGAACAGGGGGTCCACTCTGACCACTCGCTGAGAATGACTGAAAGGAAAGAAAAAGCCGGTGAACAGGATGATGATTGCGTCATTCAACTATGAGTTTATATGCATTACTGCCCCTGTTTTCTTACCATCACACTCTCTCATGTCACACTGCAAAGTTCCATCATGGCAAAGGCTGGAGGAGAGAGCGGCCAACAAACACATTAGAATCACAATATGTCAAACTGAGTCATAGACCCAGGACACACAGACAGTGTTTCTCAATCGTTCCGTCTTAGAAAAGAGGAAAACTACTTTAGTGTCACAGGGGGACTGACACAGAATACATTAGCCCCTCTGCCAGAGCTCCATATGTTTGTAACAGCCAGGGTCTAACCAGGTACTGCAGCCTATGGTGACCGTGGCCCCCTGAGGGACAGTGACAGGTGTGGGTTGTTGGCCTGAAGCTTCCTGCTGCAGGTGGACGCAGCCGCACCGCTCTGCAGGAACACAGCTACCGTTCTGCTGCAGCAGGCCCTGGAAGGGAAAACACATTGATTAAAACAAGAGCTGATGCAGTGAGGGCTTCATTTTTACATTTTAAATTCGTTTTACATATGCTAATGACTATTTTATTGTTGTTATATTTCCCTCAGGAGTTGCTGGACACAAAATGTTGATCAGCTAAAAAGAGAGAAAATGTCGGTCCTACGTGCTTCAGGTGGAAATGAACACATCTCCAAATGAAAATGTTGTTGCTGGACGTGTAAATGATAAATGTTTGCCGTGTCAACCTCGTGTGGCCAGAACTTGTTTTCACTGCCAAGACAAATCTGTTATTGCAGGCCTAATGGCGGTACACTGTAAACCTAATCCACGGTTGTAAAATTACTTATGGTTACTGGCGTGTTGCACACCTCTGGTGATCTGCTCCCTGTTCCATATTTCATTATCTCCCCTCACTGCTGCTGCATGTGCATATCATCAGTCTATCAGAGAGGAATTTCTGCAATAAATCAAAGCTGGATGCTCCTAAACTGGGCCAAACAGCATTAGAAAACTGTCATCATAACTCATATCAAGGTGATGTATGAAAAACAATATGTAACACAGCATAATTCACTGCTGCGGTCTCATACAGACACACACAGACAGTCCAGCAGTATAATCATGTTTACATGAAATGTTTGTCACTTGCTCTACATTGCACATATAGAGTTGTAAAATTAGAAGGAGCAGAACGTTCTGACCACACTGAATCATTTTGACTCTCTTCTTCTCATCAACCAGCAAAAAAGTATTTCCCTTGAAAGTATCGGGATAAGTCTCACCGACTGTGCTCATTTTCAGAAATGTGAACCCTGAGGACAATTCTTCACCGTTTGACATGAGTAGAATGATCCAGTTTAAGTTTGCCTTCTTGTGAGTAAAACGGTGAGAGTGTGGATGTCGCTTTGAACAGAGCTGCGAACAAAATGAGTACCTGCGGGCAGTAGCAGCCAGGTGTGCACTCCTGGACACCCACACACAGAGCTCCATTGCCCTGCAGAGCACACTGCTTCTCACAGGGGGCGCCGCATGCCGAGTACACGAATGGGGCTTCGCAATCTACAAAATGAAAAAAACATGATGTACATTGCGTACATTATAAATATGCACAAAATCAAACATGCACACAATTTATGCCTGAACTTGATCAGACATGTTCTGTTTTAAAGCTGTTGCGATGTTTCCTTTGGGTCTGTTTTGTACAGAGGCCCTGGGAGGAAACGCAGAGCAAACTGAGAAAAAATTCTCTATCACTATTTTGAAACGAGCTACTTACATAAATGATTCACGCAAAACTGTTCCCCACCTGTATCACCTGTATTGTTCAGGAGCTTTGAAAGATGATATTGGTAGAACCCTTTTTGCCTGTTCTGAAGTTAAACCCCCCCACCTACCCTCCAGGACTACTCATTTGGTCTGCCAATCTGTTTGAAACAGTTTGTACACTTTAAACATAAGAGACCATTGAGCACAAACAGGCTTTTCATACAGATTCATACACACACATCCTTATTGTTATTACTACGGTGTTACCTCACCATCACATTGACTGAGACTGCATGTCCGGCTCTGTGTCTCAACAGGAGTACACTGTTGCCCCCTGGTGGCCGGGGAGAGAGCCACACGGTAGCGCAGCTGCCTCTGAGACGCACAGGAGCACCGAGACCAGACGCTCCACGCCGACATGGGGCAGCCTGCAGAGGACAACAACGTCAACCAATCAGCTGCTGTGTCCACGCTGCTTCTAATCAGCACTTCATGTTATTTGTGATGCTCTTAGATTCTGTGAAGCAGCACTTGGACCTGTGCTCACGTGGCCCAGAGTTGGTCCGGGTGAGTCTCCTGCTAAGTTAATCAGCGTATAACAGATCTATTTATACACCAAACATAAGGCCCTCCTCTTTTACAATCAGCATAAAGATGTTTCACTGGCATCAACTCCTTGAGCACAGCTAAAATCAAATTAGCAACCACTATGATCAGACACTAACAACAACAGATGGTTCAATAATATCAAATCATTTCAATCAATTGCTCAATTAAGTTAAACGCCAGGGTTGGAAAATACATCTATTATTTATTCATTGCATGACAAACTAAAATAAATGTGCTCATGTATATTCAATACAAATGTGATAGCTGGCTCTTATAAATTGACTAAGAACATCATTTTACATCTTACCACAATATAAACTACGCTTTCAGTGATTTATCAGGACCTTTTTTAATTGTATTCATATTGTTATGAAAGTAAATAAGGAAATGTATTGAGATACAGTCTCTCCTCGTGAATGTAACAACGATTTTGACATTTTTGATCATCATCTGGTACGTTGAGTAACCCGTGTTTGTTTGTTTTGTATTTCGTTGTTAGCTTGTTGATAGAACAGGAAGTCCTCTCTTCTCACAGGAGAAGTGTTTTCAGAACGACCTGATGAAGATGTAGCCTGCTGTCTTCGTGACATTTACAAGCTGTATCAATATATTCATATTATCTTTCTCTTAGGGAGTTAAGCATTTTATTGTACACTTTAGTCATAGATGTAAAATTGATGTCTCTATTTTATGTTGTAAATATTGTGTGACGGGTCAGTCTGTGAGACACAATACAAAAACTGTACTCACTAATAAAATACTGTAACTATACTATACAACTATTATATATAATTCGCAATTGTTATCTGAGGTAGCGACTTAATTTCCCAATAGGAATCTGTTCAAATCACCCTAATTATCATGGTTTCTCATACACAGAAATAATTCATATCGTCCGACAGACCCACCACAAACAGGGCCTCAGAATAAAATAACTAAAGCGGTTTCTTTGGACAGCAGCCGCAGCGTGTGGCGCTGTGCCTGTACCTGCACATGGCTGCCGGTAGCACAGCTGGGTCTCCTCTCTGTTCCTCTCAGCCTCCATGTCAGCGGGACACGCTGTGTCTCCGCCCTCCTCGCACAAACACACCCTGCGCCGCGACGCCGAACCTGCGCCGCAGCTCCGGGAACACGGTGACCACGGCGACCAGGGGCAAAGGTCATCTGGAGACGAGAGAGTCAAAGTGATCGGGGGCCAGGGTGAACTCAATTCACCTACGTTACCTTCATGTACGTGGCTGTGAATGGACGTGTACGTCAGTGAAACGAACCCAGACAGGGAGGAGTGACACAGTCCTGTGCCTCTCTGTCCGGCCCGCTGCAGTGAGACCCGTTGTTACGTGGAGGGGGGTTGATGCAGGCCCGGGATCGAACCCGTGCACCCGGTCCGCAGGTCACCGAGCAGTCGGACCACACTGACCAAGGGGTCCAAGCACCATCCACTGGACACACACACAGGGAATGGTCATTCAATATGCGAGACCCTGTCACACGTCAAATAGCAAGTTTATGTTCTCTTTCATTGGACGTTAGACAGAACTGTAAGCTGAGTATACAGTCTACTCTTAGTCTTTGCAGTGACCCACCTCTGCAGTCAATGTCTTGGCAGTAATCTCCCTCTGGTGTGCATGTGCTAGGAGTAATAAAAACAACACACAAAGCAGAACTCTTTCAATGATATGTTTCCCTCTTTACACTGTAAACCGTCTTATCAGCAAAATGTGGGCATCCACCTCACCATTGTTTACACTCGCCCTGCAGCCAGGTGTCACCCACTCCGAGCTCCCGGGCGTCATGGAGACAGAGAGGTGGGCAGGGTCCTGGGTCGCAGGATTTGTGCTGGACTTCCTCAAACTGGCAGTCTGCTCCTTCGGTCTCCGGGACCAAGGACCTGACACACAACAGCGTGCTCATACAGAACTCATTTGTCATTACTGTGTGTGTGTTTTCTTTCCCCTCACCTGTATCTGGTTCTCTGGCCCCGCCCACAGGAGACGCTGCACAGCGCCCAGCTGGACCAGGAGCTCCAAATGCAGCTGGTCTGGCAGCTGTGATTGGAGCAGAGGAGATGTCCGGCCGAGCAGCTGCAGTTGTTACAGTCCGCTTGATGCGAACTACCGGCTGCCCAAATATGTCCCAGTGAGTCCACGCAGTCACACTGCCACAGCTGCACACACACCCCGTCCTGCTGCAACTGGCCTGAGCACACACACAGCGGTTATTTCAAACGTGCATGTTAACGAACACACATTGGGCTTTTATTTGGCCTCATTTGGCCTCATTGCAGCAGCTGTTTAAAGATAATCCAAAGATGTCCTTGGGAACAGTTTTGATGTGGACTATTACATTTTTTTTTTAATCCGATAAGGGGATTGCCTTGATTTTAGAACAACTGAGCTCATAGCATCCCACAAATGCAAACTTTAGCAGAAACAAAAGTCTCTAATTTACCTAGTCTGAGACCACATGCATGGTTACCATGCGTTACAGTTCTGAAATACAGGTGCAGTCGACCTTTACCTTGACCTTTGATCTGAATTTAACATCACCCAGGCTCCTTCAGATACAGCTTGCGCACACACAAACACACGGTTGTCGTTTTAGTACTAGCACTAACACAGGTTAGAGGGAAGAATCATTTAGACACACACGCGCAGGCACACACATCTGTTAATAAAATGAGAGCTTCAGTGCCTTTAGGGCAGCGACAGCCGGGCTGACATTCGCTGTTGCCCTGGCACTCGATGCCCTGCTGGAGGTCCGAGCAGCGCTGTGGACACTGGTTGGCACACGACACAAACTCCTGGCCTGGCGGGCACCCTCTCTCATCTGACAATACACAGAATACAACAGAAGGTCATGAATTTCTGCAGCTGCAGGCATTTCCTTTCGCATGAGGTGCCACACCAAGAGCGCTGATCAGAGGCCGTGCTCACTTTGTCATCACGAAGCCTCACGGGGAAACATATCGATACCATGAATTACATTGGTCTTTACACAAGGGGAACTGTCCTCGGGACTCATAGCAATCTCAACATGTGTGTGTGTGTGTGTGTGTGTGTGTGTGTGTGTGTGTGTGTGTGTGTGTGTGAACACGTGGGGTCTGTCTCACCGCAGGGTTTGGTGTTGCAGGGTTTGACCTGGTTCTTCTCTCCTTCACACTTCTTCCCTCCGTTCTTGGGCGGAGGGCTGGAGCAGGAGCGAGTGCGTATGGAGCGCCCGCCGCCACACCGCTTATCACAGCGAGACCAGGGACTCCAGCGAGACCAACTTCCATCCACTACATGGTGCACACACAGACACACATGAACCCAAGCAGAAAGAACACCAGGGTCTTTGCACGGTTCACACTGAAGGATCATTTCAGTCCATCACAACGTGACTCTGATGTTCACGTGCGTCTTAATTTCTGTTGGTTTTGATAAGAATGCACTTGATGCACTTGATGCCTTGATGCCTTTGCATATCATTACAGATTGGAATAATGACCAAAACAAAAGAAGGATGTGGGTCGTGATAAACACAACATGTTTTAACCCATTTGAGGCAGCAAGGCTTCCCAGACAGTAAGGCATTCATTAGTCATAATGTATACATTGAACTCTTTATTCCATAGATGTGTGCTTAATGAGGTTATGACTTACTGAGACCAATTTGTAAAAGAAGACATTTGAGTCCGAGGGGTCCCTGAGGGCCCATAGTGGCGTCATATTCATTCCACATAAATACAAACATCAGCTCTGCTTATATTGTTGTCAAACAGTTGGTATTTTGAAGCAAAGCAGTTGTAGGAGCAGACTGCCCACGCAACAATAAAGTAAATCTGACAACAATGATCACAGACCACGGTCGTCTATTTGGAGAAGGGTTTGCAGATCGACACTGGAGGCTGACCTCGGCAGGGCTTGATGTTACAGAAGCGATTCTCCAGGTTTCCCCCCAAGATGTCCTCGCACCACGAGCCGTTGGTCCGGGGGCTGAGGAAGGTGCGGATCCTCTGCTGCTGACCCACTCCACAGGACCGCGAGCAGGAGCTCCACGCCGCCCACTCTGTCCACGAGCAGTTTCTCTTCGGGCAGTCTGCCCCGGCACACACATCGTCTCCATCTGGAAACACATCACACAGGACGGCTTGATGAAGTCCACACAGCTAATTCATTGACACGTAATTATGGATCATTTCCTCTAGTTTTCTATTCACCTGCTGTTACAGTTGACTGTAAATAGTTTACAGATTTCAAACTAATGTCACAATATTTGCTCATTTGATGTGACTACGTTTTTTAAAGGAGCTCTGTGTTCTGTTTTCACTTTAATGAATAGTTCATTGAGTTAATTCATACTTTTTAGTTGAAGCCAGAATAATGGCTGAAGCACGATCAGTTCATTCATAACCTATATCTTCTCCAAACAGCCACAGAATTCACACAAACACACATTCGAACAGGGGAAAATATTGTTTTGGGGTAGATGCTATTCCCATCTGTTTGTTGAAACACTTCATGTGTAGATTTGATGAATCAGAGTGCATGTTCATTTAAAAATGTCCTCATCCCAAGTTGTTAAATAATACTGCCGGCCTGTACTAATCTCTTCTGATGTTGATAAAACAATAAGTCTGTTCAGTCATCTCTGCGATAAGCATGGGGGATAATTACAGACCAAGCCACAACACAAACGGCACCGAACAGCAAACCAACAGATGCTGTGAAACTGTTTGTGTAGATATTTTGACTGAACATTACTTTTATCATGTGCTCTCTCAAACACAGGCTCCTAAAATCTGAATAATTCATCCTGTTTTGTTTTTTTATATAAGTCAAGGCAGCTTTCATCTTATCTCAGATGCTATCGAGCAGAGCCTTGTTAAATGTCCAGTTCCCACTACAGTGCTGTACAATGAGCGACTGAAGTATTGGTAGTCAAGCTCCGTTCTCAAATCGAACTGGATCACGATGTACGCGATCAGGTGGAATGTGAAGTTCATGGTTGACCGTGCAGGGAAAGTCCTGGCAGCAGTCAGAGGCCCTGACAGCAGCAGAGATAACGGGGTGGTGAGGGGTCGGACCTGCACACTGCGGCAGGTTACAGGCCTTCTGCTGCTGAGAGCTTCCAGAGCACGGGGGGCTGACACACTGTCGATGACGGGACTTCGTTGCCGGGCTGAGGGCGTCCGTGCAGGTCTTAGTGCACGGACTCCATGATGACCACGGGGAGAAGCCAGCGTCCTCATCTACAGATGATCGAGGAGGAAAGATGGAGAAGTCATTTTTATGATGACTTTTTTGTCTCGTGAAGGAAAAGATGGGTGTAAAATAAATCATATGTGGGCCAGACAGACAAATAAATTGCAAAGACCAATAAAGTGACAAAGTATTTCAATAAGAACTGTAAAGGAAGAACAGAAAAGACTAACTGGTATTAAACTTTGTTTGAAGGGATATTTTACCTGTTAAAACTGGTGCTTCTGTCGGTCCAATGATCACTGCCAACACCAAGCAACAATTCATCATCAGCCACCATTTAGTATTGTGCACAAACAAGCAGTTGGCAGTAAATACTGTCTGTAAAATATAATGAATACAAACAGAGGATACACAATAGACCTTTATACTTAAACTAGCTCCGGTACCTGGGCAGTCAGGGGCCTGGCAGTAGGTCGTTTCCTGGCGTGGCCCCTGGCAGTTTCTCCCTCCGTGGGCCGGGGCCGGCTGTGTGCAGCTCTTGGAGCGAGTCTTCAGTCCCAGACCTCCACAGGACAGGGAGCAGGGGCTCCAGGAGCCCCAGGGTGAGAGACCCCCGTTGACCGGGCAATGCTCCAAGGAACAGTTCCACCTGCCAAGCTCGCAGCCACTGCAGAGGAGGGGGGGGGGGGGGGGGGGGTAAGCCAGGGGCGAGTGGTCTGAGGGAGTTTACCCTCTAGCTGCCCTCCAGTAGATGACAGTGTGTGTGTGTGTGAGTGTGTGTAGAGGGCAGTGTGGGACCGTGTGAGGGACTGGAAGATGTTCTGCTCACCAGGTGCTGCAGTCGTGGAGCAGTGTGTCTCCAGACTGAAGCTCCACTCCCTCAGAGATGTTATGGAGGAGCAGAGGCGAGGCCGGAGTGGCAGAAAAACTCTGCAGAGCGGCCATGAACTCTTTGTCCACCAGACAAGGACACTCCTAAAACACACGCATGAGAACCATGTTCAAAAATATTGGTTTGCTTCACAATTCATTTCATCACTGTAAATCTGTTGGAGTACCTCAGGACTCAACATCACTGGGAATATGCTAACCATCAACCTCTCTGCCCCTCTGTGTTGGGAGGTTTAATGTTAGCGTTTGTTCAGATGCATGACATCATGAGCCATTAGTCAGAATGCTGGAGTGGCTTAGAGGACAGGTGGCCCACCTGCAGACAGGCACCGTGGTGCTGGTAGGTGTGCGGGGGGCAGTGGCATCCTTCCTCACAGCCATCGGAGTAGCAGCCCTCTCTGCCGCTGACCTGAGCGCAGCTGAACGGACAGCCTTCGCCTCGTTCGCACTCCCTGTACAACCTGCCAGGAGGGCAGCCCACTTCTGCACAATGACGAGATGTCAGCTTGGAGACGCAGATTGACCGATTTCTTTTTTTTTACAATGTTTTTACCATGTTCTTATAGTTATCGTAGCTTTGATGCCACAGCTACAAATGTTCTACAGGGAATCGGGACTCACCGAGGCAGACCTGAGTGTTGCAGGTCTTGCTCTGGCGGCTGAGGCCACTGCAGGGCGGAGAGCTGCACAGACGAGAGCGGGACTGCTGTCCTCCACCACAGCTGACCGAACACTCAGACCACTGAGACCAGGGGAGCCACGGGCCCACCGAGTCTGGAAGCAAAAGCACACAACTCACAAAACAACACATCCATCAGGAATTGCAACGTAAAACAAGATTCTTTATAAATGATGTCTAATTTTGCATTTATAGTCCAAACTACTACGTTAATGTACAGTCGCTAAGGACTTTGATGTCGTGTAGGACATCAGCTGTGTTTCAATCTCGTCACTGAAGGACTGCGTTGCCTTGGCCAGACATGACTACCTGCACACAGCTGTACGTTGCAGTCTTTCTGCTGTTCAGCGACTCCCAGGCAGCCCCTCCCACTGCTCTGAGGGGGCGGGTTATCACACTGGCGTCTCCTGAACGTGACTCCTCCTTCACAGGAGAGCGAGCACTCAGTCCAGGCCCCCCATTGGCTCCAGCCACCGTCAGCATAGCAACCAGGGACCGACTGACACTGCAGGACCCCAGCCTCGCACGAACTGAGGTAAAGTGAGAGAGATGGCATATATATATATATATATATATATATATATATATATATATATATATATATATATATATATATATATATATATATATATATATATATATATATATATATATATATATATATATATATATATATATATATATATATATATATGCTATAGACAGACTTGTTGAAGAGCTGTATGGTTGTACTGTACCAGTTTCTACAGTCACTGATGATGCTGTCTCCTGGATTAGCAAACTGCCAATCAGATCCACCCGGCCATACCCATGATGCATTATTGGGATCCAGACCGCTGACGGCCATCCCTATATCAGAGACACACATTTACTGATTTGACTAATCTCTGCGTAGTTTACCAAAACAATGTCAACTCTTCCGGTCGCCATTTTCACACGAGCGGCTCTAACCGGTATCAGAGCTGTTGTAGTATTTGCAGCGACACTCCTCCCTGGCCACACACACTCCGTCCTGCAGCACCATGGCACCCGGGCAACCGCAGGTCCGTCTGCACCCGGGGGAGTCCACGCACTCTGTGTCACCATGGAGATCCGAACAGGAGCGGGGACAGGGCTTCCCACAATGCCATTCTTCCTGGCCCCCACCACAGTCTGCAGGACGCAGGGGGGATTACGGTTGGAAGCGAATTAACACATCGAGCACATGGACGGGTTTCATGGTCGGATATGTTTCCACACCGTTTGAGGTAATAAAAAAGCAAACTTTTTTTCCTTTCAGCTCAAGGAGAAGATATGTGAAAATGCAAAAGGGCTGCCACCGTGTTCCTTGGAAGGCCACTCTTGCTCTCCCAACAATCCTTAATGCTGCTGACCTGCGCAGACGGTGATGTTGTCATTGCAGCCGCGGCTCTGCCTGCTCTCCCCGAGACACGGCAGCCCGCCGAACCTGGCGGGAGGACTGTTGCATTCCCTGGTGCGAGTGGACGACCCGGCGCACCCGTCGCACTGCGGCCACGCTGACCACGGACTCCACGAACCGTGGACTAGAGGGAGAGTGAGGAAAGGAAACAGAGAGCGATGGACAGAGAGGCAAGAACTGAGGGCGTGTGTGTGATATTTGTACACTTGTCTACCTGTAGAGAAGGAAATCAAAAGAGGATTAAAAAGACAGAGAAATGTAGATACAAATAATTGAAGCAAGAGAAGATAACCATGACATAAAACATGACTTTCTCCATCTTCATTTTGTATCAATTAGCTCGGCTGAGGAGTGATACCTGGACAGAAGGTGATGACAGGGCAGGGCTGTCTCTGGATTTGAACTCCGACCCCATTGTGTGTTTCCTGTTCCCCGGGGCAAGCCGCCCCTCCGGCTTTGGGCTCAGGACAGCCACAGCTCCTGTAGCGGGACACCGACTCTGCCCCACAGGTCCTGGAGCAGGGAGTCCACTCTGACCAGTCACACCAGGAGCCGGGCACTGGAAACACACAGAAGGATGAAACATCTGCATGCATGGCCTTCCAGTTCATATTCACGTTGTTCTTGTGGTTGGTGAGTTTCCGCTCCAGTCAAAGAAAGAGGGCCAGTTCAAAAGTCAGTTGTGTTTTTTAAGACATAAGGAGACACCTGGTCTTACTCACCTGGACAGGGGTATCTGGTGCAGTTTAGCATCCCTCCCTCACAGGTGCTGAAACAAAGAGAAAACACCAACAGAAGTATGCTTCTGTCCCTTCTTTCTGTCCGTTTCTCTGTCACATATAACTGTGGTGTACATGCAAGTGCAGCATTGCAGCATGCTCCATTCTGACCAGTTGTTACATCCATCAGGGGCTTGCGTGGTCCCGCCCGGCTGCAGCCTGTGTCCGGTGCTGAGGTCCATGCAGGGACAGTCTTCTCTCTCCACGCAGGCTGTCCCGTTAGCAGATAGGACCTTCCCCCCTGTGCAGTAGCATCCAGGCTCACATTGCCACTCGCAGTGCTGAGGGTCGGGGGAAAACATCACCACCAGACTTCTTCATGTTCAACCAGGAGTAATGGGTGAAACAGGAGATACTCACCGCCAGGTCGTCACAGGAGCGCGGGCAGGACGGACCACAGCTACTGAACACGGTGCCTGGCACCTGCCAGCATGGCGCCACTGACGACACACACACATAACAACGCGCTGCACTGGCTGTTTTGTGACCAAAACTCATCCTGCACATGTGCAAAGCTTCTCTGTGAACGTACCTGGACAGTGGTCAGTGTTACAGGCTGTGAAGGCAGTCCCCAGCCCCTCGCAGTAGTTACCCTCCCCCTCCGGGCTGGGACTGTCACACTCTCTCCTCCAGCTTCGAACCCCCCCGCCGCATGACTTGGTACACTCCGTCCAGTTGCTCCACTGACCCCAGCCCCCGTCACCTGGAACGAGCCAACACATCATGATGAAATGATACTTTACAGTAAATAAGGATGAGTTATCTGCCTGAAATGCACACGCAAAGGCTGCAGGAGTTCACATGGAAGCGTGGACAAAAAAAAATCTCTCCAACAAGTAATCATTTTGTTTACACTGTAAAAAAAGAGTTGAATGTGTTTTTAATGCCATTTCTATTAGTGCATGTCAGTCTCAATATTGAAATATTCATTTTTCTCGAAAGAACAATAAGAAACTTACACTAGTCCGAGTGATTTGTTGTAACCTCATGGACTCATCTGGAGCACATGGGCTTTTTTAATTATTGGAATAAACAATAAAAGCAACAATAACTTTTAGCTCCATGCTGTGTGTACGTTTGTCAATTTGTTTATTGTTTTAAATATGCAATTAAGAATTTCCTTGAAAAACAACTCTTGCCAGCCAGAACACGTCCAGTGAGATCTCTCTGCTTTCAGACTGCACTAAAAGTAAAATGTAAAAAAAGTAAAATGTGCATAACGGCAGAGTGGAAAATGTGACGCCAACACATTTAAATACAAGTCAAGTGAACAGAACACAAACTGACGGTCACATGGAGCGATGAGGCAGACTCGGTCCTCTCTGTGAGGGCCCCGACACGGCAGGCCCCCACCAGAGTGCTGAGGGCTGGAACAGAACCGGTACCGAGACTGGAGACCCACTCCACACGACACCGAACACTGACCCCACGGAGTCCACGCTGACCACTGGCCCTGGACTGGAGAGAGAGAGTGAGAGTGTGTTTGAATGTGGAGGAACAGAACAAGACTTGTAGAGGGAAAGAAGTTAAGAGTTGAGAGTTGAAAGGGAAGAGTAGGAACAATTGCATCTTGTTCTTTTCTTTTTTACATGTTACTTTGCATCACTACTGCTTCACTTCAGTTAAGTCAGTCAGTAAAGTCTTACATAAATAAGTTTCGACAGGATTTGCATTAACATTATGAGCATGCAAACTTTTGCAACAATATGACGAGAATGAAAAAGCACAGAAAAAGATCAATTCGATGACTTATTGGCCTACCATTGCAGCCGACT
This sequence comes from Clinocottus analis, assembly GCF_023055335.1. Taxonomy (NCBI): domain Eukaryota; kingdom Metazoa; phylum Chordata; class Actinopteri; order Perciformes; family Cottidae; genus Clinocottus; species Clinocottus analis. Next base: position 2,630,614 of record NW_027175909.1, read on the forward strand.
TGGGAGCAGTTTACCAGCCTCCCTGCCTCACATGTGCTGAAATAGAAACCCACACAAGAAGATGAATGGAAGCACGAGCTGGCGGAGTCAAACTGGTTATGGCTCACACACCCATTTAAAACAAAGTCAGTTTCTCTTGCCAGTTGTTGCAGTCTGTGGGGACAACATCTCCAGGTTTGTACCGCTCTCCCTCCAAGTCACAGCGACAGTCAGTCTCCCGCACACACACACCATCCTGGAGATGTGAAGGAACCATCAGCAAAATGTCTGTGATCACGCGACTCTGGTTTGTGTTTAGCCAGCGCCGCACCCACCTGTTGGACGCTCCCGTGTGGACACTGGCAGCCCGCAGTGCAGTTCCTGCTCAGGTCCATTGTGAGGTCTGCACATGACACTGCTCCTCTCACACACGGCTTCCACCGCTGGCCCGGAGGACACGCCCTGCCGTCTGCTGACACAGCAACACAGAGCCCAAGTAGAGAACGATGAAAACCTTCTCAGTGTCATCTAAAAAAGTACTCTGAGCGCATAACATGTGAACAAATGTATTTGTATCTGATTGTTATCAAGAGGTGGACACTTTTTACCATCAATCAATCTGGCAATGAATTCAATCTTGAAATACTGGTGTTAACATAAACTATTAGGTCGGTGCATGACCGAAAAAATTCTGGGTTGGCTAACACGCCAACCATTTTGCTGACTAATGGATTAGTTGATTGTAGCCAACAGATTTGGAAAACTAAATATCCACTTTAGATGTTTACCAGAGATGTGTTCAGACTAAAATTAAAGACGGGTTGACGAAGAGGGAACGCCCTAAAAATTATGCAGACATGCTGTGTTCTCTCTTTTTTCTATCCTTGTTTTAGTGTATTTTATTATGCTAAAAAGTACACTGTTATTGATATGCAACCAAGTAATTATTCAATTTCTTTTCTGCACCTCTGTTTGAGCACTTTAAAGACATTGAAGTGTTTTCCTAACTGGCTTCCTATTGTTGTTTTTGTCTGCAAAAACCGGATATAATGCAAATAATATGTGACAGCTGTTATATAATACATTCTGCGGTCTTCTTGAAAAGTACCCACTAAAACAATTCTGATACAAAACATGACATGTTGGCTGAGTGATTTCTGTACCACAGGGCTGCAGGTTACAGGCGCTGAACTGCTGAGAGGTGCCGTGGATTCGGATGGGTCCACGGGTTCGGGTCCTGTAACCTCCTCCACACGTCACAGAGCACTCCGACCACACAGCCCACGGCTCTCTGACACCTTCAGACACATCACAGCTATATCACTTCCTTTATTGCTTTTTTAATCTGTGTTTTGTTTTGGATTTCAACTCGTCTCTGGATTTTGTACATACGAACAAGTGCTTCTTCTCACCGAAGCAGGGTTCAATGCTGCAGGTGTCGATCCCAACTCGGTCTCCTTTGCAGGGACGACCGCCAAAAGCTGGAGGAGGATTGGTTCCCGAGCGATAGCGTCTTCTCACACCGACGTCGCATGTTCGACTGCAAGCGCTCCACTGGGTCCAGCTGCTCCAGCCACAGTCCACTGAGACACACACACACACACACACACACACACACAGGATGAATACGTGGAGAAAGGCAGAGAGAATGGGAAACAATTGCGGTGAGAAGAAAAGACTTAAAGACAGTAATAATCAAAAAATCACTCACCAGAGCAGGGAGCTGCTCCGCACTCCATTTCTCCATTAGTGCAGGTGCTGTTTGAGACAAACAATGCGAGATCAAGTGGCAGACATTTTGTCTACCTAACAATAAAATACATCTTGGACGCAGGCCGACAGTACCAGTTGTTGCAGGCATCCACAGGCAGCGTTGCACCGGCTGGGTACAGCTCCCCCTGTTGGTAGCACGGGCACTGTGCCAGCGGCACGCAGCTGCCGTTGAGCAGGTAGAGGCCAAGGGCGCAGTAGCAGCCGTTGTAACAGGCGGTGACACACTGCACCTCTGTGGAGGTCATGTCCAGACACACCCGCGGACACGCACCGCCCTGAGCCTCGCACTCTGCTGACGTCATGTACGCCATGCCCTCTGGACACGCACCTGTGCGGGGAGGAACGTTGCACGTGCATACAAGCATTTATTCAACGAGGTGGATGAAATAACAGGACAAAACAAAAGTCACAAACACAATTATATTCTGGAGTGATGCTATTCACACATATTACACCTGAACAGGGGTGGGAGTTGCAGTCTCCCGTCTGTATGAGCGGCCCGGGGCAGCTGCTGCCCCCGTGCTGTGGCGAGGGAGAAGTGCAGAATCGCTCTCTCGTTTGGACGCCGGAGTCGCACGCCGACGAACACCCAGACCACGCTGACCACGCTGACCAGCCACCATTCACTGGAAATACACACCTGAAAATCAGCTTTTCAGTTTTCAGATGGGTCTTCCTGACACATCATTTTTGTGTGGAGAGAACAGAGAAGATGGCCTCTGTGTGTGTGTGTGTGTGTGTGTGTGTGTGTGTGTGTGTGTGTGTGTGTGTGTGTGTGTGTGTGCGCCTCCAGCTGCGATACCTGGGCAGTGGACGGTGTTACAAGGCTCCTGCTCCTCGCCGTCTCCATCGCAGGCCGAGTCATCTTGCGTGTGGTTGAAGGCCGTGAGCGTGTGGTTGCAGCTGCGGAAGCGTCGCTGGATCCCAACATCGTCGACGTGGTTGAAACACGTCTTGCTGCACTCTGACCAGCTGGTCCATTTGCCCCAGACTCCATCAGGTAGCACTGCACAAGAGGAGGACACAAGTCACTACGTATGCAAGTAACTGGACCAGGACTTGCATTTAAGAAAAGCTTCGCAGTAACCGTTGCTCATAAAGTCCTTCTTCACACTTCACTATCACATGTGCTATTTATATTTTACATCCACTCTTTTTTTTGGATTATGAATCTAATGTCACTGAAATAACTGTACCGGGGAGACAGGAGCCGGAGCAGCGGCGGGCCTCCGAGGAGTCTCCGGGACAGGGCTGGATCCTTACGGCTCCAGCTGGGTTCACTGGAGACCTGAGGAGACAAAAGCAGGACATAAAGTCAGCTGATCCAAATTCAAATGGCGGTGCATGTGTGACCAGTGAAAAACTGTGAAGAACTGAATTAGAAAAGGCTTTGATGCTTCCTCTGTTAGATTGAACGGGCTCACCTGTAGCGCTGCTGGAGCCCCAGACCACAGGTTACATCACATGGTGACCATGACGACCAGGCCGACCAATGACAGCTGGCCACACAGACGGAGGTGTCACAGGTTACCTGTCCATCTATGCACACGCTGATGGGGCAAAAGAAACAAGCATTTACATGAGCTTCCTTTAACAATGCAGGGAAGAAAACTTTCCGACAACTAAAAAATATGACTCTTCCTCAAGGAGCATTATGACATTTTTTAGAAGGCAAAAAAAAGTATTTTGCATTTCAGTACTGGGTGAAAACCAGGCTGGCTTTCAAAGTGGAAAAGTAGAAAAATAAATGGGACTGTGCCGTTCACCATGTGGTGCATGGGTCCCTGCTGACCGTCTGTCCTGGCTGCAGCGCCTCACCGTCCCAGAGGCAGACGCATTGGCTGCCGTTCACACACCGGCCCTGCTGGAGGTACAGGCCGTCGGCACAGCGACACCCTGGAGGAGACAGAGCGCATGTCTTCATCAGCATTTCACCCAGCAGCGAAGGAGCCGCCGTGATTTCAGAGGAAATGTCGGCAGTGCTTCAATAGAGGTTTGTGGCTTTGAACTTTTTTTTTGCTTTGCTGTCTGAATAATTTAATAGAGAGTATACAATTGCCAACCCACTGAATCAAAATCAGACAACACAACATTATGTTTAGTCCAACTGAAAACTTACAGTAAATTATTTAGTGCTTGTGTATATTACATTTTATGTAGCTGGAACAAGAGAACTGTCTAAATATTACTTCATTTATCTTGATGACGGTGATGATTCACACATTTGAAGCTTATAAAAGAGGCAGTATTATGGTAACTGAATGGACACAAGCCTTGTGTCACAAAGTAGGACACCTTTAACATATTGTGGATGGCACTTCCAACTCAAATGCAACATATCAAGTGTTTTGAATTTAGTCGTACAAACAAAACAATGTAAAAATCCTGATCTAATCTATTAATTCCATCTGACACTGGGCCTCACAATCGTACCCAAAGTTACTCTCACATCGACGTGACGTCACAAAGCAACCAACGACGTCGCCTGACACCCCATCCCTCCCCGTTTGTCCTACCCGGTACACATGCTGCACTGCAGTTGCTGCTCATGCTGAGATGTGAGCAGGTCGGAGGACAAGGCTCGACCCTGCCGGCCTGGCAGTCCGCCTCCGTCACCAGCACCATCCTGTTGACGCAGCCTGATCAACCAATCAGGGAGCGGACGTAGTTAGAATTAGACAAAGACTCCTAACGGCAACAACAGAACGTCGTGTTTGACAGGGAGTGGGCCACCTGTCTGCGTGCTGGTGTCTTTGGTGCAGGGCTGACTGTTGCAGCTCTGGCTCTGCAGGGTCATGCCCTCACAGTCCCGCCCACCGTTCTTGGGAGGAGGAGCGGAGCAGGTTCTGTTCCTCCGTCTGACGCCACCTCCGCACTGAGCGTCACACGCCGACCACTCTGTCCACTCTGACCAGTGACCGCTGACTGCGAGAGGGGACGGGAGAGAATGAGATGACCATGATCATTAAATCAGAGACCGGGTGCTGATGAAAGACGTGTCCTGTTTGACGTCAGGGTCAGGAAACCGACCTGGACATGCTCGAGGGAAACAGTCTCGACTGTCAAACTGAGCTCCACCACATGTCCCTCCGGGCAGAGCTTCCCTCAGTATGTCCCTCTGCCGGAACAAGGAGCCCAGACCACAGGACACACTGCACGCGCTCCACGCTGTCCACGGGGACATGATGCAGTCCACTAGAGGACAAGAGAGGAAAAAGGATGTCGCGCGTTTTGTTTTGTCTTATTATCACTTTTGAGGTGGGCTTATATTTTACCACAGTTCCTCTCGTCCGACCCGTCCACACAGTCGCGCTGCAGGTCACACCTGCGGTCCAGGTGAATGCACTCCCCACTGTCACAAGAGAACTGCTTGGAGGAGCAGGGGCTGGGCACATGTGGTCCGGCTGTGGTGCCTGATAACACGTGGATACGATACCAGATCAATGGGAGTAAGAGTGAAGGAATGCTACTTCTGGTCTCCTCTTGACGGTTTGTTGATGCATACCACAGCGCTCCTCGTCTGACCCGTCCAAACAGTCCCGTCTGCCGTCGCACACCTGTGCCGACTCGACACAGCCAAAAGACCGGCACACAAACTGGCCCGCCACGCAAGGCACTCTGGGTAGGCCACCATCCTGCGGAGTTGTAGCGGCCCACGGGGCTGTAAATGAAGATACAACTGTGGTTACGATATATGATCTATAACTAAGTGTTGGAGGAAAACCAGCAAGGATGTTGTGTCTCTTGCCTTTTGTGGTTTGCAACCCAGGTTTTCCAGATTGCTGAGTTGTGCTGCGATGCAGACCAGGTTGACCTGTGGTGACCCCTGGGTAGATGGATGGTTTGAAATGACTCAAAGTGACTTGCGAACAGATACACTTAAAAAAGGGGTAAAGGTTTGATCGACAGCACATTCTACCTGTACTTGAGGTTGTCGTCTTCTGATGACCAGTTTGACCTGTGACCCCTGGGCTCGCCACACCAGGAAGGCCACCTTGGGACCTGGTGGTGTGGAAACCTGGCACCCCGGTGGACCTGGTCTGGTTCTGCAGCCCAGGAGAGCCTCTGGTTGGAGTCGTACCTGAGGAAGAGGAGGAGGACAAAAACACATCAGGAAATACAGACGTGGAGGAAAGAAAATGAAACACAAAGAAGATCAGGAAGGTGCTCAATTGTCAAATAAACTTTTAAAATGTAATTTGCTTTAGAGCACTTAACCATGTTACCAGACTACAATCGGTGTTGTGACAGGACTCAAAACAAGACAAAGAAATATAAATACATGACTCTCACCACAGTTGATCTCGTCAGAGTGGTCCTCGCAGTCCGCTCGACCGTCACAAAGCACGGAGACGGGCACGCACTCTTCACCGTGCTGGCACGCAAACAGGCCCGGCTCACAGCGCCGCACGGTCACTTTCCCACCACCAGAGGGCGATGTGGTCACGCTGCCGGGGGTCACCAGCTCATCTGCCAGAGCAGGAGGAAAAGATGAGCTGGTATATAAAGGGAATTGGGTCCTGAGAATTATGCTTTGGCTCTGTTGACTTCCTCACCTCCTCTGCAGCCGAGGACCTCCACACGCAGGTAGAAGGTGTGTCTGAACTCCACAGGGATGATGCGCAGGTAGCGAGTTCTGACCAGCCGACTGTGCATGCGGGTCACCGGGGTCCTGCCCGCCATCCGCACCTCAAACACCTACACCGCAACCGAGAGGGCAATTCCACATGAGCACAGCTAACATCTCATCGAAATGTGTGAACACATTCTTTATGAGCCTCGATGTAAATACAGAAAGCTTTTGACGTTGAATAAGATAGAACTAATACCTTAGCAGGTCCGCCAGGCTTCCCGTCCTCAGTGTAGTCTGTGAAGAGGCTGCTGTGCAGGGCGAAGGCCAGGCGGTATTTAGTGAGGTAACCCCGCATGCGTTCACTGCCCTGGGTCACCACCCCTGATACCCACGTGGGCTCCAGGAAGTCCACCTGGAAAAAGGGCTGGGGATCTGCAGGTACGGGGCTCCATCCAGGCTCCATGACCTGACTGCACAGAAGATGATATTGTATTCATATTATAATTCAAAAGGGTTTTAAAGATGTTAAGTGCATGGAAAAAAACACACATGAAATGTTCATGCTGGTGTATGCTTTAAGGGCGAGCGCCATAGTAAGACCAGACCACTCACACGTTCGGGACGATGTTTAGTCGTCCAGCATCAGCAGGGTTGTTCTCGCGGTGCGAGGACGACGACAGCTGACCGTATCGAATCCTCCCGTCCTCCAGTCCAAGGGGAGAGGAGCAGATGGCTGCGGAGTGTAATGCAAGTGTTAGCACCGTCCGACAGAGCCAGTTTGGCAAACTGAGCACCTCAAACACAACACATTAAAGCATTTGATCTGCAGGAATATTTGAATATGTTTTAGAAGAGATTAACAGAAGCTGCTGCTCTCAAAACAAAGACAGTCTAAACTGCATTTAACACTCACCACGATATCCGGGGCCACCATCCTGTGAAAACAATAGAAAATAAATAATGTATATACTTATAATAAATATATGTGACTATATTGACGTCTGAAATCGTTCAAATTCTCTCAGCAAGTAGTTCTTTTACTAAAGCAAAGAGTGGTGGGAAAAGAGGCCAGCGCTTTCCAAAATAAAGTCTAACTATTAATGAGCAGTCTGCATTTTATATGAAGTATTTACAAAACCATTTTATAAAATGTATTATCTTGACTTGAAAATAAAAACTAATAAAATAAAATTATAGTTCTGATAATTTAAACAAATAAGGCCATTCACAAAGATCACATGCTTTTACAGCATCCATAGTCCACTGTGTAGCATGTTCTTGTATGGATCTATTTTCAATTAATCCAGTTTGATTCATGTCCATCATATCTGGTCGAACCTTTGTGAGTCCATTCCTTCGTTGTTTGGATTCCATAAGAGAGACTACATGTGGATGTAAGGACATATGGAGACGTGAACATCGCTGACAGTCCTGATGAAGTCAAAGTGTCGTCTCACCGTTGGTGTACTGGCAGCAGTCTTGGGTGGAGTCCTGAGAGGAGCAGGGCTGGGTGTGTACAGTCTGTAAATAACACACGACAATGAAGACGACAAAGTGCATAAAAACCTTCTTGAATACTTGACAACACCAATAAAGAACTAGAAAATTTCGCAAGAAATTTTGAAAGTGTGGCTACTACTGCCGTAAGACCTCGCAATATATAGCTTTTGTTTCTGACGCCCGTCTCTCCTCCAAAGCACTTGAGTTGGTTTGTGTGTTAAACTGATTGGCTGATATGAAGCACCTGTGTGCTGCCGTCGTCATGGTGACCAAGTGAGCGCCAGCAGACTGATTAGAGGCAGACTGGACTGTGGACTTAAGGAAATAAACTACTGAACGTCCTGAACACACACAAACGTATATGAAATATCATATGACCTTATTAATGATCACAGTGTTGACAACTACACAATATAAAACACACGTAAACGTCTTTGTGTGTGTCTGTGTGTGTGTGTATGTGTCTGTTTGTGTGTGTGTGTTTGTGTGTCTGTTTGTTTGTGTATGTGTTTGTTTGTTTGTGTGTGTGTCTGTGTGTCTGTGTGTGTGAGACAAACAGACAGAGAGACAGAAGTCATCTGTGTTGTGTGTGCGTGTGTAAGTGTCTGCGTGTCTGTTAAACTGCCCTAACGAGAACACCTGTGGGTCGTTAGATCAAAGGTTGCCATGGTGATGACTTCAAAGGGACTTCCTTACGCTGAGCTTAATAGACCTAAATACTGTGGAACTCCTTTCAAACTATTTAAAAAAAATGGTACTTTAAAAGCCACTATTGCTTCGATATCGCATATTGAGCGTTAGGAAGACCTGATGAACAGATACTGTGACTGGCGAGTCTGTACGATAAAACATGTGTCTGTACGGGCGATTTACAAATCAGGTACGAGCTTCAGGGGAGACGTGGCTTTGGAGGGAGATTTAACATGGCGGCGGATGGCAGAGCGAGGTGGACTTGCTCTCACATTCAGTCCGATTTCAAGACGTCTGAGTCTGTTGGATTCCTATCGACGGCAGTTTATGACAGAAGACAAGATTTCCAACGTTTCTATCCAACAATGGTGTATGAAGAGTGAACATTGTGGGAGTAAAGACAAAATACGTTTTATTTTTTTAACAGTTTCTGTCGCTTCTTCTCACTCTGTTAATTGGCGCGCCACCCTCTACGAACGTTTCGTGAAATTTTTTTTATGTTTTTTGCATTTTTCGGGAAAACGTACGGGCGAATCTCTTAGAAAAGTCATACCTCACGATTCCCGCGCAAACCGCACGTTTCGATGTAATTTTTGCGCATGTGCTGGCAACGCTCTGGGAGGAGTAGTGGTTTGACTATAAGAAGAATAATAATAATAACTAGAAAATTTCGCAAGAAATTTTGAAAGTGTGGCTACTACTGCCGTAAGACGTCGCAATATATAGCTTTTGTTTCTGACGCCCGTCTCTCCTCCAAAGCACTTGAGTTGGTTTGTGTGTTAAACTGATTGGCTGATATGAAGCACCTGTGTGCTGCCGTCGTCATGGTGACCAAGTTAGCGCCAGCAGACTGATTAGAGGCAGACTGGACTGTGGACTTAAGGAAATAAACTACTGAACGTCCTGAACACACACAAACGTACATGAAATATCATATGACCTTATTAATGATCACAGTGTTGACAACTACACAATATAAAACACACGTAAACGTCTTTGTGTGTGTGTGTTTGTGTGTGTGTGTTTGTGTGTCTGTGTGTGTTTGTGTATGTGTTTGTTTGTTTGTGTGTGTGTCTGTGTGTGTGAGACAAACAGACAGAGAGACAGAAGTCATCTGTGTTGTGTGTGCGTGTGTAAGTGTCTGCGTGTCTGTTAAACTGCCCTAACGAGAACACCTGTGGGTCGCTAGATCAAAGGTTGCCATGGTGATGACTTCAAAGGGACTTCCTTACGCTGAGCTTAATAGACCTAAATACTGTGGAACTCCTTTCAAGCTATTTAAAAAAAATGGTACTTTAAAAGCCACTATTGCTTCGATATCGCATATTGAGCGTTAGGAAGACCTGCTGAACAGATACTGTGACTGGCGAGTCTGTACGATAAAACATGTGTCTGTACGGGCGATTTACAAATCAGGTACGAGCTTCAGGGGAGACGTGGCTTTGGAGGGAGATTTAACATGGCGGCGGATGGCAGAGCGAGGTGGACTTGCTCTCACATTCAGTCCGATTTCAAGACGTCTGAGTCTGTTGGATTCCTATCGACCGCAGTTTATGACAGAAGACAAGATTTCCAACGTTTCTATCCAACAATGGTGTATGAAGAGTGAACATTGTGGGAGTAATGACAAAATACGTTTTATTTTTTTAACAGTTTCTGTCGCTTCTTCTCACTCTGTTAATTGGCGCGCCACCCTCTACGAACGTTTCGTGAAATTTTTTTTATGTTTTTTGCATTTTTCGGGAAAACGTACGGGCGAATCTCTTAGAAAAGTCATACCTCACGATTCCCGCGCAAACCGCACGTTTCGACGTATTTTTTACGCATGTGCTGGCAACGCTCTGGGAGGAGTAGTGGTTTGACTATAAGAAGAATAATAATAACTAGAAAGAGCATTTCCTGTGGAAAATGCGTTGGAATGCAAAAAGCTGAAGCATAAAGCTGAAATATTTGAAAGAAATTGCTGAATGTAGCTGAAAATAGTGAAATAAAGTTGAATAAAGCTTTAAAAAAGCTTAAAGCTGAATATATATGAAAACAGCTGAATGTATATGAAAATACTGGAATATTTATCAAAACAGGTGAATATATATGAAAATAGTGGAATATATGAACATGTAAAGAAAACTACCTGATGAAAAGTGTTGAAGCCCAAAAGCATTAAACTGAACTGTTGAAAATCCTTGTTGTTTAAATGTATAATTGGAAAAGGTGAAAGGAAAACTGCATCATCTAAACACTGAACATAGTGAAATATTGTTGAATAAAGCTTAAAAAAGCTTTAAAAAAGCTGAATATATTTGAAAATAACAAAACAACTGAATAAAACACCTGAATATGTATGAAAATAGTGGAATATATATGAACATGTAAAGAAAACTACCTGATGAAAAGTGTTGAAGCCCAAAAGCATTAAACTGAACTGTTGAAAATCCTTGTTGTTTAAATGTATAATTGGAAAAGTTGAAAGGAAAAGTGCATCATCTAAATACTGAACATAGTGAAATATTGTTGAATAAAGCTTAAAAAAGCTGAATATATTTGAAAATAACAAAACAACTGAATATATATAAAAATAGTGGAATATATATGAACATGTAAAGAAAACTAACTGATGAAAAGTGTTGAAGCCCAAAAGCATTAAACTGAACTGTTGAAAATCCTTCTTGTTTAAATGTATAATTGGAAAAGTTGAAAGGAAAAGTGCATCATCTAAACACTGAACATAGTAAAATATTGTTGAATAAAGCTTAAAAAAGCTGAATATACTTGAAAATAACAAAACAGCTGAATAGATATGAAAATAGTGGAATATATATATGAACAGATAGAGAAAGGGAGGGAGGGAGACAGAGAGAGAAGTCCTGTGTGTGTGTGCGTGTGTAAGTGTCTGTGTGTCTGTTGAACTGCCCTCATGTCAGAGGTTGCCATGGTGATGAATTCAAATATCGGCAGTTACAATTACTAACTGCCGATGATTATATGGAGTCAATGCTGGGAAACACCTATCCAAAAATCACCCAAAAAACATACTTAAAAAGCCCCGATTGCTTCAATATCGCATATGAAGCGTTAGGAGGACTTGATGAACAGATACTGTGACTGGTGAGTCTGTACGATAAAACATGTGTCTGTACGGGCGATTTACAAATCAGGTACGAGCTTCAGGGGAGACGTGGCTTTGGAGGGAGATTTAACATTGAAGCGGATGGCAGAGCGAGGTGGACTTGCTCTCACATTCAGTCCGATTACGAGACGTCTGAATGTGTTGGATTCCTATCGACCGCAGTTTATGACAGAAGACAAGATTTCCAACGTTTTGAGCTATAAATTATGCCCAAAGAGTACACGGTACGGAGTTTACGGCAAATTTTAAAAAAAAAAATCTTCAAGATCTGACGTGGGTCTGCCCTCTAAGTATGACATCACGTGCACTGAGCTCCGCAACACACACTCATGCAAAAGAGAGAAAAGGCGGCAAAAAAACATAAAACTAAAACGCTGACAATTATGACAGTATAAAATATATCAATAAGTGGAGATATGCGGTAATAGCTGAAAGTTTTGGCAACATTTTAAACTTGGAATGGTGTCTCTAGCTGAAAGCATGGCAGAGCCTTAGGCTTTTGGAGCTGAAGAAGTTTTAAAACGTTTTTCATTGGAAACCATTCATTTTTATTTTTATAAAAAGTTTAATGATTTAAATATTTGAAAAAATATGAAAAATGTAAAAGCGTAGAATAATAGCTGAACGTTTTGTCAACATTTGAAATTTGAAATTGTGTCTCTAGCTGAACGTATGAAGAACCTGCAAACGTTTGAAGTTGAAGATGATTTGAAGATTTCCCCATTGGGTCCCATTTTAAAAAAAATCATAAAAAGTTTAATAATTAAAAAATTTGAAAAGTCTGAAATTTGAAAAGGAAGTTGCACACGTGTGCTTAAGAAGCTGAATATTTGAATAATTGAACTTTTTTCTGTAGCTGAAAATATGAAGGAGCTGAAGAGGTCCAAAATACGTACGGAAGAAATAGAATAATAACTAGAAAGAGCATTTCCTGCTGAAAATGCGTTGGAATGCAAAAAGCTGAAGCTTATAGCTGAAATATTTGAAAGAAATAGCTGAATATAGCGGAACATAGTGGAATATAGCTTAAATTAGCTAAATATAGCTAAATATATTTGAAAATGAAAGAATAGCTGAATATATGTAAAAATAGCTGAATATATTAATATAGCTGAAAATAGCGGAATAGATGAATATATAAATAAATAGCAAATCATTATTGAAAATATAGAAAAGGCAAAATACCTACTGAAACATTTTACAGTTCAAAGTCATTTAATTGAACTGTTGAAAATTCTTGTCGTTTAAATTTATAATTGGAAAAGTTGAAAGGAAAACTGCATCATCTAAATCAGGGGTGTCAAACATACGACCCGGCCCGCCACAGTGTCCAGTCCAACAGAAGAAAAAAAAAAGTTTTTTTGAAAAATTAAAATCTGTCATAGGTGGGGTTTAAACCACTGACCCTTTGCTCCTAAGGCGGAGTTGCTAACCACTGATCTACAGGTGCAGTTGGTGAGAGACCTGATATTACTGAGTGTCTACAAAACCATCCGTCAAACCTCAACGTGAACGTCAGTGACGCTGTTAATCCTGACGTTTATAACCAAAGTGACCTGCACACACGCGCGCGCACACACACACACGAACGTGCACGCGACCATAATAACACGTTCACGCGCGAGCACGGCCGTTCATGTGCGCGACCCGTTCGCGTGTGCGGCCGCTTACGTGCCTGCTGCCTGTAGATGCACAGACCAAAGGGCTGCTGCTGGGGACGGACCGGCTCTCCCATTCAGTCGGACCTCAACACGTCTTATCTGTTGGATTCTTATCGACCGCAGTTTACGGCAGAAGACAAGATTTCCAACGTTTTGAGCTATAAATTATGTCCAAAGAGTATACGGTTTGGAGTAGAGAGCAAGTTTGAAATATGTGTATCGCCAAGTGCCCTCGCTCTGGAGTCTGACGTCACCGCTGTGAGCTGCCCAACACACAATAATGAGAAAGGCAGAAAAGGTGCGGAAAAACTATAAAACGAAAACGCCTACAGTTAAAAACACTATAGGAGATATCAAAAAGATGAGTAATACAATAACAGCTAAACGTTTTGTCAACATTTTAAAGGTGGAATGGTGTCTCTAGTTGAAGGCATGACATAGCCTTTCCCTTTTGAAGTTGAAGAGTTGAAAGCGGATTTGAAGATGTTCTTCATTGGAAACCATTCATTTTTTTTTAATAAAAAGCTGAATAATTTTGAAAATTGAGAAAATATGAAAAATGTAAAAGCGTAGATTAATAGCTAAAGGTTTTGTCAACATGTGAAATTTTAAATATTGTCTCAAGCTCAACGTATGAAGAAACTGTAAACGTTTGAAGTTGAAGATGATTTGAAAATTTCCCCATTGGGTCCCATTATAAAAAAAATCATAAAAAGCTTAATAATTCAAAGATTTGAAAAGTCTGAAATATGAAAAGTCTTAGCCATCGTGTCCTTAGGTAACTGAATATTTTTATAATTGAACTTTTTTCTGTAGCTGAAAATATGAAAGAGTTGAAGAGGTCCAAAATACGGATGGAAGAAATAGAATAATAATAAAAAGTTTAATAAAGATTTGAAGAACAATAGTTGGAATGCTTGCAGCATTCCAACTAACTAGAAAATTTCGCAAGAAATTTTGAAAGTGTGGCTACTACTGCCGTAAGACCTCGCAATATATAGCTTTTGTTTCTGACGCCCGTCTCTCCTCCAAAGCACTTGAGTTGGTTTGTGTGTTAAACTGATTGGCTGATATGAAGCACCTGTGTGCTGCCGTCGTCATGGTGACCAAATGAGCGCCAGCAGACTGATTAGAGGCAGACTGGACTGTGGACTTAAGGAAATAAACTACTGAACGTCCTGAACACACACAAACGTATATGAAATATCATATGACCTTATTAATGATCACAGTGTTGACAACTACACAATATAAAACACACGTAAACGTCTTTGTGTGTGTCTGTGTGTGTGTGTATGTGTCTGTTTGTGTGTGTGTGTTTGTGTGTCTGTTTGTGTGTGTGTGTCTGTTTGTGTGTGTGTGTGTTTGTGTATGTGTTTGTTTGTTTGTGTGTGTGTATGTGTGTCTGTGTGTCTGTGTGTGTGAGACAAACAGACAGAGAGACAGAAGTCATCTGTGTTGTGTGTGCGTGTGTAAGTGTCTGCGTGTCTGTTAAACTGCCCTAACGAGAACACCTGTGGGTCGTTAGATCAAAGGTTGCCATGGTGATGACTTCAAAGGGACTTCCTTACGCTGAGCTTAATAGACCTAAATACTGTGGAACTCCTTTCAAACTATTTTAAAAAAATGGTACTTTAAAAGCCACTATTGCTTCGATATCGCATATTGAGCGTTAGGAAGACCTGATGAACAGATACTGTGACTGGCGAGTCTGTACGATAAAACATGTGTCTGTACGGGCGATTTACAAATCAGGTACGAGCTTCAGGGGAGACGTGGCTTTGGAGGGAGATTTAACATGGCGGCGGATGGCAGAGCGAGGTGGACTTTCTCTCACATTCAGTCCGATTACGAGACGTCTGAATGTGTTGGATTCCTATCGACCGCAGTTTATGACAGAAGACAAGATTTCCAACGTTTTGAGCTATAAATTATGCCCACAGAGTACACAGTACGGAGTTTACGGCAAATTTAAAAAAAAAAAATCTTCAAGATCTGACGTGGGTCTGCCCTCTAACATGACATCACGTGCTCTGAACTCCGCAACACACACTCATGCAAAAGAGAGAAAAGGCGGCAAAAAAACATAAAACTAAAACGCTGACAATTATGACAGTATAAAATATATCAATAAGTGGAGATATGCGGTAATAGCTGAAAGTTTTGGCAACATTTTAAACTTGGAATGGTGTCTCTAGCTGAAAGCATGGCAGAGCCTTAGGCTTTTGGACCTGAAGAAGTTTTAAAACGTTTTTCATTGGAAACCATTCATTTTTATTTTTATAAAAAGTTTAATAATTTAAATATTTGAAAAAATATGAAAAATGTAAAAGCGTAGAATAATAGCTGAACGTTTTGTCAACATTTGAAATTTGAAATTGTGTCTCTAGCTGAACGTATGAAGAACCTGCAAACGTTTGAAGTTGAAGATGATTTGAAGATTTCCCCATTGGGTCCCATTTTAAAAAAAATCATAAAAAGTTTAATAATTTAAAAATTTGAAAAGTCTGAAATTTGAAAAGGAAGTTGCACACGTGTGCTTAAGAAGCTGAATATTTGAATAATTGAACTTTTTTCTGTAGCTGAAAATATGAAGGAGCTGAAGAGGTCCAAAATACGTACGGAAGAAATAGAATAATAATAATAAGTTTTTTAAAGATTCGAAGAACAATAGTTGGAATGCTCGAAGCATTCCAACTAATAAGTTTTTTAAAGATTCGAAGAACAATAGTTGGAATGCTCGAAGCATTCCAACTAATAATAACTAGAAATTGCATTTCCTGTGGAAAATGCGTTGGAATGCAAAAAGCTGAAGCATAAAGCTGAAATATTTGAAAGAAATTGCTGAATGTAGCTGAAAAAAGGGAAATATAGTTGAATAAAGCTTAAAAAAACTGAAAAAAAGCTGAATATATTTGAATGTATCAAAACAGCTGACTATATATGAAAATAGTTAAATATAGTTGAATAAAGCTTAAAAAAGCTGTATATATTTAAAAATAACAAAACAGCTGAATTTATATGAAAACAGCTGATTATATATGAAAATAGTGGAATATATATATGAACAGATAGAGAAAGGGAGGGAGGGAGACAGAGAGAGAAGTCCTGTGTGTGTGTGCGTGTGTAAGTGTCTGTGTGTCTGTTGAACTGCCCTCATGTCAGAGGTTGCCATGGTGATGAATTCAAATATCGGCAGTTACAATTACTAACTGCCGATGATTATATGGAGTCAATGCTGGGAAACACCTATCCAAAAATCACCCAAAAAACATACTTAAAAAGCCCCGATTGCTTCAATATCGCATATGAAGCGTTAGGAGGACTTGATGAACAGATACTGTGACTGGTGAGTCTGTACGATAAAACATGTGTCTGTACGGGCGATTTACAAATCAGGTACGAGCTTCAGGGGAGACGTGGCTTTGGAGGGAGATTTAACATTGAAGCGGATGGCAGAGCGAGGTGGACTTGCTCTCACATTCAGTCCGATTACGAGACGTCTGAATGTGTTGGATTCCTATCGACCGCAGTTTATGACAGAAGACAAGATTTCCAACGTTTTGAGCTATAAATTATGCCCAAAGAGTACACGGTACGGAGTTTACGGCAAATTTTTAAAAAAAAAATCTTCAAGATCTGACGTGGGTCTGCCCTCTAAGTATGACATCACGTGCACTGAGCTCCGCAACACACACTCATGCAAAAGAGAGAAAAGGCGGCAAAAAAACATAAAACTAAAACGCTGACAATTATGACAGTATAAAATATATCAATAAGTGGAGATATGCGGTAATAGCTGAAAGTTTTGGCAACATTTTAAACTTGGAATGGTGTCTCTAGCTGAAAGCATGGCAGAGCCTTAGGCTTTTGGAGCTGAAGAAGTTTCAGCGGATTTTAAAACGTTTTTCATTGGAAACCATTCATTTTTATTTTTATAAAAAGTTTAATAATTTAAATATTTGAAAAAATATGAAAAATGTAAAAGCGTAGAATAATAGCTGAACGTTTTGTCAACATTTGAAATTTGAAATTGTGTCTCTAGCTGAACGTATGAAGAACCTGCAAACGTTTGAAGTTGAAGATGATTTGAAGATTTCCCCATTGGGTCCCATTTTAAAAAAAATCATAAAAAGTTTAATAATTTAAAAATTTGAAAAGTCTGAAATTTGAAAAGGAAGTTGCACACGTGTGCTTAAGAAGCTGAATATTTGAATAATTGAACTTTTTTCTGTAGCTGAAAATATGAAGGAGCTGAAGAGGTCCAAAATACGTACGGAAGAAATAGAATAATAAGTTTTTTAAAGATTCGAAGAACAATAGTTGGAATGCTCGAAGCATTCCAACTAATAATAAGCCCGCAGGAGAACATGAAGTGTGCTTCCAGCATGGGGTCTATGACCCCATGCGGCTGAAGCCACACTTAATAAGCCCGCAGGAGAACATGAAGTGTGCTTCCAGCATGGGGTCTCTGACCCCATGCGGCTGAAGCCACACTTAATGAAAGAGGAACTGGATGAACAGAGATGCCATAAAAGAAAAGTAAGGAGCAGAATGCAGGAGTGGATTAAAAACATGATTCATCACTATTACCACTGCTACAAAACATAATGGTACCCTCTACCTGTCTGGCTGGGTGGTGATGTCGTGGGAATGGCAGCCAGTTTCATCCTCTCCTTCTGGACAGTGGGGGATCCCGTCACAGCGCAGCGCCGCCTCGATGCAGCCCCCTGGTGGCGGGCAGGAGAACTGACCAGCAGGGCAGCTGTGTGGACTGATGGCTGTCGTGGATGGCTGCAGAGCTGCATGTGGGGAATAGTTAGAAATAGTCACTACGTTCAGCTTTGCTCTGTGTGAAACTAAACAGCCCCAGTTGTCTCCCGGAGGAGAGGAGAGCATTTTACAATCCCTGACCATCTTCATCTTCAGATCTACTGACCATCTCCACAGCCCATGATCTCAAGTCGAAGGTAGATGCCGTTCTGGAAGTCGTGTGGCAGCAGGCGGACGTACTGAGCCGACACCATCCTGTCCAGTCGGATCTCGGCCACCCCGCGGTCATCGTGGTTACCATGAAAAACCTGGAAATAGAACAGCACAACATGAACTACAAAATATGGAGAAAAGCAACGGCAAGTGGCTTGATGCATGGGATGGAACGTTGCATGGACTTGGTGGGTGTGACGTCTAACCTTGGCTCTGGGCCGGGCATCAGTAACGAGCTCTTTGTAAGTGTACCACAGTCTGCCATCCCGGCTGAACTGGAGGTAGAAGCTGGACACGAAGGAGCCAAACACACCACCTCCCTGTGTTAGCACACCTACAGGCGGGATGGACAGCCTTTTACTAATCTCACAGAGGAATTTGTGTTCACTAAAGCAGCATTTCAATCTCTACTGGCGCTGAAGCATGCATGCATGTTTACCTGTGATGTTGTATTGTTTCAGCAGGTCAATCTGGAGGTACAGGCTTTGTGTGCTGCTCGTGTGTCCCTCAGGGCTCCGCTGTGGGAGGTCCTTATACACATCGGGCTCTGGACTCCAACCCTGCAGATAAACAGATTACATGTCACGTTCTTGTTGCTGCAGCATCAACAATTTTAGAGACTTGAAAACATGAAGGTCATTAGGAAGGTCATATAAATACAGAGTTACTAATGTGAAGACCTCTGACAATATAACAATGTAATATCATCCATTCAACGATTGTTTGGTTTCAAGCATTTTTGTATGAGTAGGTGCCAATTTGGATATATTAGAGCTTTTATTTTTATTTGTAAACTTACATAAAAAGCTGCTTGAAAGGTATTGTGGGTAAGAGGATCACCAGAGACACTCACATGCATCACCAGGAGATCTTGATTCAGCAACATGCTAAAGGACGTTTCACCAGGCTGAACACTGTAAAGTCAGCGTTTATTGTATAGATCTATCGTCTTGACGTACCTGGAGGTCTCTTTGCGGGTCCCACCAATGCAGGCGACCTGCCTCGGGGGGGTGACCAGTCTGCTTTGATGAGGCGCTGAAGCTGGAGGCTGGCAGAGTCTGAACACCCAGAGGAGACCAACACTCACCTGCACAGACAAGGGTGGATGAGAGTGCATGAAAATTACAGTGGGTGGAACTAGATAGACCAATGGATATTATTCAATCAAAAACAAAAAAGGCTCTACTTAAACTACATGGCTAATTGATGGTATGAAAAAGACACAAACCTCCAGCAGGAAGTGGATATGTGGGAACCAGAGGGGTAGTAGTGCCCTCTGCTGGCTTTGAGGTCACAGTGACGGGGCCAATTGTCACGAGAATGGTGGCGTTTCCTCCTGCAGAGGAGTTGTAGTACAGAAAGATTCATGTAGGAGAACATTGACATTATCACCAATGTTTGCAACAATAAACTGGACCTCATATCTGGAGTGCTGGAGTCTTTGTATAGATTTTGTTTGACTTCTCATCTCATTATTTCATCTTCAAAAGCTCTGTATGCATCTGCATGCACCTTTCCCAACAGCTCTGATTTTACCTTGGCAGTAGCAACACCTGTCTCCCTCCCCAGGCACCAGACTTTGGCCCTGCACAAACAAACCAACATTCAACATTGTCCTCTGTCACAGAGTTGCTGAGAGACACAACTACGTCGAGGAAAAGCAAAGACTGCGGAGGAAGCAGAGCTGCGGATTATGACAAGTAGAGTTTACACAAGATAAGATTGCGACGCAGATGCATTTAAGAACCCGCTCACATGCTCAATTACATGCACATGAACCCCTTTACTGCGTCATATTTCCATAAAACAAAGACACATACTCAAAGCAGCAAATACAGGAAGTGCAGAAATGGGTATGACACACACACACACACACACACACACTCACACACACACACACACACACACACACACACACACACACACACACACACACACACACACACACACACACACACACACTCACACACTCACACACTCACACACAGAGTTATAGTGGTACCTGTGGACATCCAGTGACAGCATATGGACAGTAGGGGGAGCACTGCACCGTCAGGTTGGGCAGACAGTGACATAACTGGCAGTGGTCTGACCTCCACCTGTCTCCCTCAGCGTGGGATTGACCCTGGTACTTACACTCATCACAGGAGTTCGTCTGGCACCTGCACGCACACACACACACACACACACACACACACATACACACACAAAGTGCAGAACATGAAAAGATACAGTAAATATTGCAGTTAGTAAAATGTGCCCCAAACTGACAAGATCTCATGTGAAGAGAGCACGAGGGATTCTGATTTAAACTCCTCATTTTTAAATGTTATGTAGAAAAGGAACATTTTTGCCATGAGGTGGTAATAAGCAAAAGGTCAAGAGGTCATCAAAAAGGGTTCAACCTCTGTGGACAACAAATACCCACACCAAACGTCATTGAAAACTGCATGGCAATATGGTGTGTACACAGCAAAGCGTGTGGTTAATTGGATCATGGCTTAAGTCGGGAAGGATAGGGTGGAGGTCCAATAGGTAGAAGGAAGGTGCAGATTAAATTGACATGACAATGCAGTCTGGAAAAGAGGTTGGGTGGGGTCACCAAAAACATCAGCATTCATCCTTTCGGGACCATAAATATCCACAGCGGACTAGAAATTTGGCAATTACTTTTAAAGAAAACGGTTGGTGGAGTTTTTTTAGGAGTAATCCTGTCGGGCCCATGAATATCCAGGAGTAGGAGTGTAGCAGTGTCGAGGGCGGGCAGTAGAAACAGGAGCAGTAGTGAACGCTCCCGTGAGGACAGGGCTACATACCGGCGGGCCTTCCTGTATATTCCTCTGCATGTTCTCCCGTCTCCGTGCTTGATTGGGTTGTTTGGGCTCCGGAACGACCACTGGACACTCTGAACGCCACAAGGCCCCAAACACTCGCCCCACTCCGTCCACGACGACCAGCCACAGTGCACTGCGGGAGGACAACACGGACCGTGTGGCACAGCTCAGACGAGAGACGGGTTTCCAGCGGATCTCACGGGCCTCTGCGTTCGACGGACTCACCTGAACAGTCTGGGTTGGGTCGGCATCTTTGCGTCCTTCCCCTCTCACAGACACAAATCTCACAGTCCACCTTCATCTGCTGGCCCGGCCAGTAGCGCACGCCTGCCACCTCACACACACACTCCTCTGGTGGCACACACTGCTGCGAGTGGCTCATCACCAGGCCCTCCGGACACCAGCAACCTGAAGTCAGACACAAGATGATGATGAGAAGAGGAGAAAAAAAGCCTGTGACAGAGAAAAATAAACTTTTCCTTCCAGATTCCTGCTGACTGACCTGAGTAGCAGGGAGCCATTGGATCACAGCTCGTCCCACTGCTGATGTGGGCACAGGACACTGGGCAGGGGGCACAGCGGTGCCTCACCAGTCCACTGGGACAGCTAGTGTTGGTACATCCATCGTCAGGACAAGGCTCTGGAGTGGGACAGGGAAGAAAAGGAGATCCTTCTGAGCACTTTTTTGTGTAATGGGCCTGGAATTTAAATGTGTTGTTCTTTAACACCACTATCAGATGAGTGAAGCAAGATATTATATTAGGAGTTCCTTTAAATAATGCTTTCTTTATTCATGAAATTGGACGCAGAGTAATTTGACCTGGAATAAACACATTTGTTCTCGCGATTTGAACTAGTTGTTAACAACAAAACACTCTTTGTAAAAACCATTATCAGCAAGTTGTGACTTTTTGTGAATTTTAAAAATGGAACACTTTCCTCCACAAGTATTGTACAACAATAGTACATGCCATTACGACCAATGATTTTAAGCCAACATCACCTTGATTCTCATTTATTTTCAGCTCAACCTTCGTTTACAAACAGCTCTTACCGATCTCCATGGGCAGGCTGGTTGGTCCAGGGAGCTGGGAACACTCTCGGCCGCCGTAGCGAGGGGGGATGCAGCCTCGGTGTCTGACCTGCACGCCACCGCAACCGCTGGAACAGTTGGACCAGCTCACCCACGGCAGCCACTGCCCGTCCACTGGAGCGGGTGGAGGGAGCGCCACGTTTTAGTCACAAACACTGAACATTTCCAATTCTATATTGCATTCAAACTTTGAGAACCTTTATTCTGAAACATATTTCCTTCGTCGTTCATGTCCACCTTCTTACCCGGACAGGTGGTGTTGAAGCACTGCTGCCGCTGGGAGTCCTGTCCCCGACAGTGACGCAGTGGCTCTCCTGTAGGACAGCTCCTCTGCCGGCTTGTGGAGCCCGTACCGCAGGAGGAGCTGCAGGGGCTCCACGGGCCCCAGGAGCTCCAACTTCTGCAGCCCTGCTCATCAGAGGGGCCTCCAGGTGGCGCTAGTGAGGAGTGTGGGCAGTCTGCCACACCGTTACACACCTAAGTAGCAGGAACACGAGGAAGGGAGAGAACATGGAGCACATTTTGCTGCTTTCATTAATCTTTAATGTGAGGAAATGCCAATTTTTCCAGACATGCGATTTTTTAATATTTCATTTGATGCATGCTGGGATGGCAAACCAAGGTGAACGTTAACTCGAACGTATCACCACATCTGATTCATGTTTTGTTCATTTTCAAAGGTAATCATTTACATTTAAAGAAAAGAACATTGATAATATCAATATGTAATAATTCAATAAACTTTCTAAACTATTTAATAGTGCCAAATTATTTCTAAGCCTGTCGAAATCCTCAGATTACGATAGTGGAAGATAAGCAACTAAAATGACCTCTAACTTCATAGTGCAACAAAAAAAAAAATCTTCAATATTTAATCCAACTACCAACTAAATACACGTTTGTCTTGAATATACTCTGAGTCTCAGGCGTACCATACTATAGGGGACACAGGATCCGTCCATGCAGGTGAACTCAGGGCAGGTGAGAGAGGTGTTCCTGTCAGGTGCTTCTGGTGAGACAGTTTTATCTGGACAGAGCAAGTATTTTATTAAACACACCAAAGACTACAAGATCCACCACCATCAGTCTTGTGAGTAGTATGCAAACTGATTCTAACTTTCCTTTCATGAATTGTCCTCCCTTTCTTTTCCCTATCATCAGTTCTTTGAACACAACAGTGGACATTATATCAGGCCTTCTGCAGCCCCTCGCTCCATCAACCCTGCTATCCTCCCTCCTCCCTTCTTCTTATCTCATGAGAACTCACCACACACCAGCTCATCGTCGCCCCGTGGACAGTCGGGAACGCCGTCGCACACTTGCGACATGTTCACACAGGTGCGGTTGTCGCACAGGAAGCTACCTGGGCAAGGTGGTATCCGAGTAGAGCCTAGTGGACGGACAGAATTATTGTCAAAGACTGTTTCTGTGGCCTGCTGATATGAACTCTGGGGGTTTTCTTCAAGCTCAAAGCCCATAATGATTTCATATTCTATTTACAGGAGCTTACCACAGTTGTCGATACTCTCATCTGAGGCGTCCCTGCAGTGTGGGATCCCGTCACAGAGCTGCTGGTGGTCCACACACTGGTCGCCGCTGAGACAGGGCACCTGCCCGGGGTCACAGAGGGCAGTGCACTGCTGCTCGTCGCTGCCATCCATGCAGTCTGTTTCCCCATCGCAGCGCCAGGCCTGAGGCACACACTGCCCCTCAGTGGCACAGCTGAACTCGTAGGACCTACAAGCTGGAGAAACGGGGGTGTATGAGAGAGACGCTGAATACTGAAAAAACAATATGCTCCTGCATCTTTAAATCACGGCCGTCATTACCTGAAGGAGGCGTAGTCAGTAAAGCGGGTGAGGGCGTCGGCGTTGTGACAACCTTGTCGCAGTTGGTTCTGTTCTCATCCTCTCCACCTCGACAGTCTGCCGTTCCATCACACAGTTTCGCGGTGGCGACACACGTACCGTCACTACAGGCAAACTGCTCAGGGGCGCAGGTCACTGCCACGCACAAAAAGGATCACTGACACACACGCAGGAGGGCTTTGGGCGAAAACGTATTTAACTTGTAGGGGGACACAAATAAACGCAGTATTAGCATTTGTACCTCCACTTGGACAGACAGCTTCGTCTGTTCCAGACGGGCAGTCTTTGTGCCCGTCACACACTCTGTCTGCAGGGACACACTCGTCCCCTGGGCACTGAAACTCCCCTGGAGCACACACACACCTATGACCAGAAAATAAACTTTAAGATTATGATGACATCATGTGGTGTGTTCCTTCAGCAAGTGCTGCTTCGAAACCAAACAAAAAGAAAGTACAATCTGTATGTTGTGAACAGACATGGACTGAAGAGTATTTGCTAATAATTGTCATTAATTTATATATCTTTATTAACTTTCTGATAGGAAACACGTATTCCATGGTCTTGACCTTTTCCAGGTAAAATAAAGGTAAGATAAAAATAAGTATTAAGAAATAAATACTGTCAAGGTCTGTGAGAAGGGTGGCATTCTGCTGATGCCAGCTTGACATTGGTGAGGAAATAGCCAAGATTGTGGCCTTTTTGATGCCTTGAAAGCATCTTGAGCTTTCCAATACCAGTCCATTTAACTTCTGATGATCCCAGATACCAAAGCTCTGCAGAGCTGAAAACACACCCCCTCTCGTCACTGAGGTCTCCGCAGTCGTCATGTCCGTCGCAGCGGTGGAGGTAGAGAATGCAACGTCCTCCAGCGCACAGGAATTCCCCCTCGTGACACACCACACCACAGTCTGGACCAAGGAAAGCACAGTTCATCCCACAGTCACAAGCATACCGTGCAGAAAAGTGATGGTGCAAGTATGCCCACATGTGAAAACACAGAGTCCGCCTGAGTTGTTAAAAGAGCGCTGTGCTTAAAGCTGAAAGAGTACCATGCAAGATAAAGTCTGTGAGGAACGGCATCTGCCTTTAGGTGTAGGGTTTTAGACAAAGCACCTTTCTTGATAAAGTAACGCTGACAGAACATAGTTGACAGTAGGATCTGTAGTTGGTGCGTATGGCAGGATGGGTTACCGTGCTCGTCAGACCCGTCAGCGAAGCCACAGTCCAGACGTCCGTCACACACACGGCTGGCTGGCAGACACTTTCCGTTGACACACTGAAACTCCCCCGGCGGGCACAGGGGCAGGGGGGGGGCCGGGCCGCAGAACTCCTCATCCGATTGGTCAGCACAGTCTGGATGGCCGTCACAACGCAGAGCCAGGCTCAAACATGGACCACTGCAGAGGGTGGGGTCAATTCACTTTATTCACTACAGGAATTACTTCCCGGTAGCAAAGACTGCTAGTAAAAAAACACACATCTGGCACACTGTTGACATGTTGTTGGATGATGAGCTAAACTTTGATCAATATGCCAGGGTGAAGCCTATCAGAACGCATCCCCACACTCAGACAACATTATGCTTCAGGGTACATTAGAGGATGCAAGCTAACTAAGCTATCCTCAGAGCCGCTCCTTTAGTATCAATGTCTCTGTTCACAGGTAAAGGCTTGATGTTAACCCCTTATTTTATTCATCTTCCTTATCTCCAAACATATAAATTGTGCTGGTTGATGTATTAAAGAGATTTTGGACCCACCTCGGCGTGCTGGTACAGCGGAACTGGTCCGGGAAGCAGGTGGATGGGCAGATCTCATCCGAACCATCGCCACAGTCGTCCTGGTTGTCACACACCCATTGGGAGGGGATGCAGCGCCCCCCAGCGCAGCTGTACTCTGATTCCAGACAGGGGGGCGGTGCAGGGGGGCAAGCCACACCTTCACACCGCCACGCCCCATCCTCACAGGAACTGGACACACAAAAGGCGAAGAAAAACCCCTCTAACTTACATTTTTGATTTTCATCAGGATAAAGGAGGGGACTAAACTTTCATAAGCATTTAGATGTACTGACCAGTTCTGGCAGTGTTGAGTGATGGTCGTTCCAGGTGGAAACATGGAGCCCTGCCACTCACATGGACACCGAATGGGAATGACACACCTGTCCCCTGTAGAGCAGAAAACATACAAATATGTCCTGATGGTCACTAGGACAGCATGAAATTGTCTGTGATCCTGAACATCTGGCCTTTTAGTAAGTGTTTTAAAAAAAATCAGCGAGTCGCCGAAATTCCCAATAAGATGTATACATATATATATATTAATTATTTTAGCAGATGCCTTGTTATGGTCCAAGGGTTTGACAAAAGGAACTTGTGATCTGACTAAGGAGCAGAGTGAGCGATCAGCTGGTCACTAAAGCATGACTCCGCATCTTTCCGATCATTTCTTGCTTTGTTATTAGAAAGAGTTATCAAAGAGAATTTGACTGGATGATAAACACAAATGTGCCACGTAAATTCGTTAAAATGTTCCTCCAGAGCGCACATTACCGTGTCGGACGGTGCCAGCAGGGCAGAAGCAGCCCTCCACACAGGAGAGAGCGCCACATTGCGAGTGTGGCCTCTGCTGAACACTGGGACATGAGGGAGCGCAAGCTGGACCACAGGGCTCATACACCAGCCCGTTCTCACACTGCATAGCTGCAGGGAAGGAGGGAAACGGAGAGGATTTAAAATAATGGACCAAGTCCGAAAACAAAGCCTACAGTAAGACAGGATGGAAGGTGCATGTGCAGAAGACTTGAGTGTGCGAGCGTGAACTGTGCGTCGTGTGTCTTTAACATACGGCAGAGCTCTTGGGACCTCCAGCGGATGTAGACGCCTCTGCGGTTACACTCTTCAGCGTAGGCAGCAATGGCTGTACAAAGACACTCACAGTCCCCACCTGAGTCACAGCTGAAACACACACACACACACACACACACACACACACACACACACACACACACACACACACACACACACACAAAGCAATATAATGAATAACAGCATGAATATGGTATCCTTTCTATTCAAGAGCACTCTGTACAGTTTCTCTTTTTACCACAATTGGTAATGTGTTGGTGCTCCGCTCTGTTACTCTTCAAGCTTACGAAGAAGCAGGTACAGTTGTCCATCATTCTTACTTATCATTCATGTGTTTAAACCCATATATGAAAACCCATGTTGGTAATGTCCTGAATAATATCTGTAAAATTAGTGCACAGGGCAAGAAATGCTAAGAGGGAAAGACACATTTCTTTTCATGCATCCAGGCATTTTAATGCAGAAGTATTGTCCATAGTAAATTATATATTCCAAAAGATCACTTCAAATTGCTCAGCGCTGCCACTCACCCACAAGCATCAAAGACACACCAGTCATAATACTGCTGGAAGGGCACCTCGGGGTGGCACTGAGAGAAGAGCTCCTGAGTCAGGACCGCACACCTTTTCCGGGCCCAGTTCACCCTGAAGGCGTTAATCTGAGCCAAAGACAAAGAGGGAGAAGTTAACTCTGCTTTTGCATGTGTGTGTATGGGAAAGACGGGATCCGCAACAATGTCCACACCAATTAGATTTGATCCGCCTTTACTGTCTCCCTTTAAGAGGGGTTTGTCTTGTGCATTGGAGAGAACACAGGTAACATAGCAGCGCTAAACTTATTGCGCATTTACCCCAATAGTAAGTAAGTCTACTGTTTCTGCAAGTGTCTGTGTGTGTGTGTGTCTGTGTGTGTGTGTGTGTGTGTGTGTGTGTGTGTGTGTGTGTGTGTGTGTGTGTGTGTATTGAACTCACAGCGCAAGGGTCTCGGAGGTCCTGGTCTGCCACGTCGGGGCAGGAGGGGCTGACCTTCCAGGAGTTACCAAACAGCTCGGCTGTGGACTCCACGATGCCTTGCCTCGTGGTGAAGTCGTTCTCGGTGTCCCCGTCAAAGTTACCACACAGACCCCCAACCCGACCCCGCAGGTGGGCCGCCAGACGCACGTACACACGCATACCTGCGAACAACAAGTGGAATGGCAACAGCATGAAGACTGATTTGTTCATCGACCTGCATCTACAGTTACAGACGTAGAGCAATATTTGAAGAACCGTTTGCCTCGACAGTACATTTCTGCAACAGTGGATTAAGTTCAGATTGAAAATGCTACAATCTATAAAGAATTGAGAAAGATTATTTAGAGAAATACATCCCCAACAAAATGACCATTTGTATGTCACTGACTCAACCAGTGTTACCTTGATTCTTGAGTTTCCCTCCACGGTATTCACAAATTCTGTGATTTATATACAAATACATTCTTTAAAGATGCACAAGTCTGATGTGTGTGTGTCCTACCTCCATCCCATAGCAGAGTGACTCCTAATCGGGAGGAAAGGGAGACAAACAGGCCGACTTTTTCCAAAGTCAGACCACTGCCACTGTAGGACTTTGGTAAAGTAACTGGCATCCCATTTACTGTCACGGCTTTACCTAAAGAAGAGAGAGACCAGACAAGCTTACCTCAAGCAACCATATCCTAAAACGTGCTGTGGTGCCTATCCTATGATCAGCCTCTTATGACACCCTCCCTCCTACCTCTCAGCAGATGTATGACGGTATTTCCCAGGCTCAGAGTCACCGACTTGGTGCAGGTGACCCCGGTGCTTCCGCATGGCACGTTCTCTGCAATCACACTGAACAAACCGCTGGTCTCCCTCGCCAGCACGTACTGGCAGTCGCCCAGGAAAGAGTAACAGCGGCCATCGAAGGTCACATAGTGCGGGTCACCTGTCGCCACGCACACCCCGGTGCAGGCGGACTGGCCGCAGTGCCAGCGGCGCTCCTGGCACACGCTGCAGGAAGAAATGATGCAGAGTTTAGAACAGCGGTCCCCGAGCCCTGGGCCGCGGCACAGAAAGAATTAATTAATTTTAAAAAAGGAAGAAAAAAAATAATTACAAAAAAGTTTTTTGTTTTTTAAAAGGCCGGATACATCCATCTGTCCGTCTGAGCCTCTTGACACATGTTACCCAAAAAACAAAACAAAAAAAGCTCTAAAAACTGATTCCATTTCAACATCCTGTCCTTGTGAAGCGGGATTTAAGATAAGCAGTAGACTGGACATAAAGGTCTAAGTTAAGCAGTAGACTGGACATAAAGGTCTAAGTTAAGCAGTAGACTGGACATAAAGGTTTAAGTTAAGCAGTAGACTGGACATAAAGGTCTAAGTTAAGCAGTAGACTGGACATAAAGGTCTAAGTTAAGCAGTAGACTGGACATAAGGGTCTAAGTTAAGCAGTAGACTGGACATAAAGGTCTAAGTTAAGCAGTAGACTGGACATAAAGGTCTAAGTTAAGCAGTAGACTGGACATAAAGGTCTAAGTTAAGCAGTAGACTGAACATAAAGGTTTAAGTTAAGCAGTAGACTGGACATAAGGGTCTAAGTTAAGCAGTAGAGTGGACATAAGGGTCTAAGTTAAGCAGTAGACTGGACATAAAGGTCTAAGTTAAGCAGTAGACTGGACATAAAGGTCTAAGTTAAGCAGTAGACTGAACATAAAGGTTTAAGTTAAGCAGTAGACTGGACATAAAGGTCTAAGTTAAGCAGTAGACTGGCCATAAAGGTCTAAGTTAAGCAGTAGACTGGCCATAAAGGTCTAAGTTAAGCAGTAGACTGGACATAAAGGTCTAAGTTAAGCAGTAGACTGGACATAAAGGTCTAAGTTAAGCAGTAGACTGAACATAAAGGTCTAAGTTAAGCAGTAGACTGGACATAAAGGTCTAAGTTAAGCAGTAAAATGGATATAAAGTACACACGTCGAGTGTCTCTCATCACCCTGACCGAGCTCCTTGCAGAGAAACCGGCTCCCACTAATTAGGCGTAATGGTCAGTTGTATATTTATGCATTTTATAATCGCTTCATGCCTGTCGTATCATTTTATTACGTCATATTTATAACGTCATATTTATTACGTCATATTTATTACGTCATATTTATTACGTCATATTTATTACGTCATATTTATTGCCCACACCGTGAAGGCCGGTCCGTGAAAATATTGTCAGACACGAAACCGGTCCGTGGCTCAAAAAAGGTCGAGGGCCGCTGGTTTAGAAGATGGTTTCACGTCAAGCGGATCAGACGCAATGAGACAACTGCCTCGTTACCATGTGTTGCAGTCTTTGGTGATGGTGTCGTTGCTGTAGTAAAGTCGACCGTTGTGGTGACAGGGGCACTCCTCTGGCAGCACGCAGCGATCACCCTGCGGGAAAGCAGACAACACAGAAACATTAGTCAAAATTCAGCCAGATGAGCAGTACTGATGTTATGCGTATCATCTGTGTTTCTACTTAATATATTACTTAAGGCACAATACCAGTATTTTAAAAATTAATTATGAGTTACACTTTAATAAAGAATGTCTATGTGTAAATTACAATACATAAGAGGGATATAATAATTAATAAGGGATATTAATGAAGCCGTATGAAATGTGTATTCGTACCATGTTTTGTGTCACTGAGAGGTGTTTCAGGTATGCATGGTATGTGTAAAAACAAGATGACGTCATAGGACTGTATAAAGTTCCTTTAAAGGGGACTTTTTGTTAGCCCCGCACCAATGTGCACTGCTGTTGCCGGCGCTGCTGTGCTGCTTGTTTGTGCTCTGCAGCGACAGCAGTGCACATTGGCGCGGTGAGAGGCCGCGGGTAGAGCCACCAGCAGCCCCAGGTGCT
Source organism: Clinocottus analis (assembly GCF_023055335.1). Lineage (NCBI taxonomy): Eukaryota > Metazoa > Chordata > Actinopteri > Perciformes > Cottidae > Clinocottus > Clinocottus analis. Next base: position 2,661,465 of record NW_027175909.1, read on the forward strand.
GCAGCAACAACAGCGCTACCGGCAACAGCAGTGCGAATATATATATTCTATGTCCATTTTTTTTGGTTTTCACCCACTAGTAGCACGGTTCCCTGGGGACAGACGCAGCCCGACAGGGGCTCTCTGCAGCTCGGATGCGCCACACTGGACCCCTGCTGTTGGCCAGGGGGGTCCAGGCTGGAGCAGGTGAGGAGGCAGGAGCGTGGAGAGTAGACCAGACGGCCCGGACACTGGTTCACCTCCTCACAGCGCTCCTGAGTGCAGTTAAACAGCCCTCTCTCACACACACTGCGGAGGGAGAGGGGAGAGGGAGGAGAATCAGAGCTGACAATGGCTGAAAGGAATTTCCAAGTGCTTAAAGAAACATGGAATAATGGCAGTCAAGAGGTGGCAAGTTGGCCCAGCACGCCCTTCAGCACGATACTGAATCACTGCTTCCTTAAGAGTGTTGAGGCAGTATCATCAGATATCTGGTCAGAGCAGGGCCGGCACACATCTTAGCCATTTCAACACCATGAAAAGGAGACACGAGGTGACGATCAGTGGCATTCTAGTCATTAAGAGATGACTCTATGGCCGATAGCGTGATGACCACTGTGGTTGTGTAGTGAAGAGACATGATGAAATCAACCTATCCTGTATCAGGGAGCAGGAACATAGAGCGATTTCATCAGAGCTCTTGCACCACCAGGGACTCACTGTGAGAGAGAGCCTCACACACATATACGGCAGTTTCATGCATTCAAACACACATCACGGGGATTTAATGTGAAAGTTCAGCTTCAGGCAAAGAAGTCTAGACTTTGTATGTGATTATAGCAGATGTGTCTAGAAAAACACCTAGATTCTTATCTTAACAGGGTAATAAAATCCATGTTTTAAAAATATATACATATAAATGTAACAGCACACAAACAAACTCTGTCACAATGACCCCCGGCCTTCCACATTGTCCTCAAAGACAGATTTGTTAATGATTAGCAGACTTTACTAGATTGTCAATAAAACTGTTTATAGCAGGGATTTAAGACTTTATTAGCACTTGATCTGAGTAGATCTAGTTACCCAACGGGATCAAAGTTCATTTTAAAGTAGGCTACCAGAACCAAACTCATTAGAACGGTGCCAATAGTACATTGTGTCTGTAGCTCCAGGAACAATGAAGAAAACCTGCTTACACCCTCTGATTCTTTATCGCAGTGTACCGCACAATAAAAGCAGCACACTGATAGACATAAAAGAGAAACATCTGTTTTTATAACGCGCTGTAAAAATCTAATCTATACAATTGGGTCAGTATCATCTACCATAATGTTTCCTTCTGACAGGTTTATCTGCTGGCCTTATTCGTTGCAATACTACATCTGTGCAGCAATGTTAATATTTAACGTTCTGACAATAAAAGTCAAAGAAGGTTCTGTGAAATGAGCCGATCTAAGTACCAACAACGAAACATTTGGTTTGATTACACTTGTTTTTTCAGTGTGGCCTTGTAATTTTCAGATTGTACCAAGTAAGTCGGATGATATTTCTGCAAAACCTGATTCAAACATTATTTTAAACCTAATGCATGAGGTGTCCCATCAAAATGTTTGAAAAGAGAACACAATAAGAAGTTGAGTATTTTAGCCAGAGCTTGCTGGGATTTGAACCAGATGAGTGACACCCCAGCCACAGGTTGCTGCCGACACTGCACATACCAGGTGTTGCAGTTGTTCTGAATCACGGCCCCAGACTGGTACGTCTTGTCTCCTTGCACACAGGGGCACATAGTGACGGGCACACACTGGCCCTGGTGGTCCTGTGCCAGCCCCAGTGGGCACTGGCAACCCGGGACACACATCCTGAGACCTGTGCCACCGCCATCGCAGCTCCTTGAGTCGGAACAGGATCCACCGCAGACGCGACCACATTCCTGGTACACCTGACCCCCCGAACACTGGACCGCTGCGGAGACGGGGAGAGGAGGGAAGATTTTGTAATTACTTTGGACATTTCTACCAACTCTATGTTGTAAACCTTAATGGACATCCTGAAAGAAAACCCTTAAACCAATTGCTCCCCCGCGTACCGCAGAAGGTACGATTGCGCCAGTGGACGGCGACGCCCTCCTGAGCGCAGTGTCGGGCGTAGGCAGTGAGGATGGTGCACTGACAGGCCCTTTGAGGAGCACATCCGCAAACCTCCGACAGACAGAGACGGAAAAAGGGCTCCCTCTCCACCACGTCGTGACACGCCTGCAAAGTCAGACAGGCGGGATGCATGTGTGAATAAACTATCACCCCTTGGACAGGAGGAGATTTAACGTGCCAGCCACACCTGAAAGACGGGGCTGTGTATGACGGAGCACACTGTCTCGGCGTACTGCCTCCTCTGGGTGTACGTGGTGCAGGGGTCAGGTGGAGGCCCTCGAGGTAGAGCGCAGTGCTCTGTTCTGAATTTACTTGCGAACAACGACACGCTGTTCTCCACGTCTCCCTCCGGGGTAGTAAAGTCGTCGTGCTGGTTCCAAGTCAGCGTTCCACAAAGGCCGCGCACCTTGAATCCAGCAGTAAAAAAAAAAAAAATCATCATATAATTAAAAGTGCAAGTAAAAACTTGGGTTGGGATAGGTTGCAGTGGTCACCTTATTTGCAAAGCCAGGCTGCAGGGTGATGAGGGCCAAAGGTCCGTCTAAGTGCCAGAGCAGCTGGGCCCCAAAAGCCTGGATGAGGAGAAATGAGGAGGAGGCCCTTCGCACAACCAGGTCCCCCGTCACCACAGGCAGCGGCTCCCTCAGGCCATTCAGTGTCACTGCACCTGGAGGGAACAACAACTGCAAATAATCAGGGGGCAGCCAACGCAATTAAACATTTAGCATTCTTACAAAGACCTCGCCAGTAAATGTAATTAAATTGAATTCAATTAAATATTTAAATGCAATGCTCTATATGTTGAATTTGAAAATACTGCCAGGCAGAAGTCGTCCACTTGCAGCTTATAACTAGCTCACCGGTGTCTGTGATGATGACTGTGGTGCGGAGTGCTGTGACTGACATCTCCCTCAGACAACCCAGGCCTCCTCCACCTCCTCCTCCCGCTGTACACTCCCCGCACCGCACGCTCACCACCAGCTTCCTGTCAACAAAGTCCTAAACGCACACAGAACGTAAACTCTAAGAAGAGGTGGCTGCAACACACACACACACACGCACACAAACCACACAAATCTCATAGTCTCATAGTGTGTGTAGCCGTGTGCGTGGTCGCTTGTCATGTATCTCACCTCCACAGCGGTGTAGGAACAGTCTCCTCCCTGTAGTGAGTACCTCTTTTTGTCAAAGGTGGTCACTTGTAGCGTCCCCATCAGGCTGCACTGGGCTGCACACTTCTCCCCAGTACACTGCCACTGGCCTGCTCTGCACACACTGGGAGGATTATGGGTAAAAACAAAAAGTAAACAGGAGAATGTATCGTCAGAAAGAGGCATTTAAATACTGTACAAATCTTCTGCTAACCAGGTGTTGCATCTCTGTTGGATCCTGTCCCCTGACTGGTAGGTGCGTCTGCGATGGAAGCAGGGACAGTCGTCTCGAGTCAGACAAAGCCCCTGGTGGAGGTAGAGGCCCGGCGGGCACTCGCAGCCGCCCACACACTCCTCCCCGCACTGGCCCACGGCTGCAGCAGGCCCGGGGGGCTGTGGAGACGTGCAGCTGGGGGGACAGGAGGACACACAGTCTGAGAACACCTGACCTCTGGGACAGACGCGGCCTGGGAGGACAGAGAAAAGGAGGCGCGAAACAGAGTTAAAGGACCAGGCCGGCGCTTTTGGTATGTTACGAACTGTTCTATTGAATTACCACACAGGGTGTCTGTCCTCCACACCATGCTGACATGTTGCTGAGCACACTCTCGGGCGTAGCTGGCCAGGGTGTCGCACACCGCTGAATCCCTGTCCTTGGGCGGCAGGCTACAGTACAGGTAGAGACAGGTGTCCACGTACGCCGCTGGGTCCGTCTGGAAGTAACAAAGACACAAAGTCGTCACATGTGTGTTGTTCAACGGTGCAACCTGTGTCAACTCGGGTGCAAAAAAAATACTTATATTTACAAAATACTTGAAAAGGATTTGCAAACATGCATTTATGCACTCCTATGTGTCATCATGTACTGTAAATACCCTGTGTATTTAATTGTTTGCAAGTGGAGACAGAGAGAGGTAGTTTATAAAGAGATATCCTATAATATAATATTAATTCATATCCTAATTGATAGATTATTAACCAGAATTTAATTATACCTTTTCATTTCAGAGTTTCAAAGAGAAAGAAGGACTTCAAGGCAATGCTCACGCTAAGCTAATTGTGTAACTGACACTCTCTAAGTCGTCATAACAGTCAGATCATCTTGAAGACCAATGGCTCACGTCAATCTCATCCATTTCATGGAACTGCTCTATAACTGACGCCCAGTAAATCATTTGCCTCCATGAGCATTTTGATTTACAGCTCATCACAGGCTTGGCTTTCAAAAATGTTTTGACTGGAATTAGACTCTTAATAAGCAAGCCACAGGGTTGAAAAACAAAGAGTTAGCCAATGCTGGACCAGCCACGTGAGTGTGTGTCTGGGTGTCAGGTGTCTGACCCGGAGGTGGCAGTGTGTAAAGGGGACTTCCAGCAGTCGGTGGCACGCTGACTCCGCCTGTCCGCGTAAGGCAGGGTCTCCTGAGACGTCGCAGCTGTGGCCGAGCTCGGCCGCGTCGCTGCAGTCCTGAGGGGAGGGGCTCAATTAGAGGATGGTGCGTCTCAGGAAAGTACTTCACCATTTATTTTGAACGCAGTAGAAATGTTACGCGTGTTTAGACAGCACAAAAGTCTCAAATGTATAATGTTGCGAGAAAAAGTGAAATACTCATTCAATGCATTCAGGGCAGTACTTCGTTGTGCTGGTCGGGGACCTTCCACGAGTTGCCGAAGCTGGCGGCAAACTGAGACACCGCTCCGCCCATTGTGGTGAAGTCATCTGTGGCAGGACGCAAATAGACACGTTACTATCGAAACGCAAAAGAGTTAGTTTATTCAAATCAACAGGAAAATGTGTGTACTATTTTTGTGTATAGATGTGTGTTTGCATCGTCACACTTTCCGCACCGTCGGCGTTGTTGTCGTAGACTCCACAGAGCCCCCTGGTGGCTGCCAGGTGGTCGGCGGTCACCGTCAGGTAGACGGTGTTGATCAGGTCGAACTTCAGTCTCACTCCCAGGCCGCTCTCCACAAACACAAAGTCCCCCAGCCAATGAACACTCACTCCTGAGAGAAGGTAAATGTGAATATTTGCAGCATACCCATCGTTGAACGGCCGGGGAATATTTCTAGTGGAGGTGAACACACAACCACCTTCCAATAAGATGTGTTCAACATGTTTTACATAAGTTGAATACATGATGCAATAAGACACTTACATTTGAATATCAATATACAACACTAACAATGTAAAAAATAACAATATAAAACTAGAAAAGGAAGAAAGGGAGAGCTTTACTAACTTAAATAATTTACCATTTTGGAAGAGTGGTTGTCCATTTGGAACCGGGAGGTTGTTCAGCGTTAAGTTAGTGTGGTGAATTGAAACCAAATCAAGACCCAGCATCATCCTCAAAGCCTGAAAGCAGAGGCCCACAGACGCATTACAAAAAAAAACATTTCCATCACTGCTTTCCAACAAACCACAGGCCGGATCTGCTTTTCACTGGCACCAGATGAGCCCCCCGATGTCCCTCCCAGAGCATGCCACTGATTATACCGCTTCACCAGGTATTGCACACCTTGATGCAGTCTCCTCTCCCGTCACAGACCGTACTGATGTAGACTGCCCAGGTGCCATCAGTGGATGAGGCCAGCAGGTAAGTGCAGCTGCCCTGGAAGTGGAAGTGCTTCCTGTCAAAAGTGCGGTAGTGGGCTCCACCCCAGGACATGCAGGTGGCCGAGCTCTGAGGCGCCCTGACGCTACCCAGCAGACCACCGCGCACCAGAGGGGAGGACTGGGAGTCTGTAGCGGAGAGGTATAGTGTGTTATTCATGAGATGATACAAGCAGCTAGCAGCTGCTTCATAAGCATGGTGGGCATGTGCATGGGTGCTCTCTGACCAGGAAGTAGAGTGTAGGAGCAGGATAAGCAGGTCTGGTCGGACGCGTTCCTCCAGGTCAGACCCCACAGGCTGCTGCAGCACTGCTCCATGGGCATGAGAGAGGAGTTATGAACTCCAGGGAACTCCTCACAACTCCACGTAGAGTAACACTGGCCACGCACGCCCACACCTGGGAGGAAGAGGAGAGAGGGAAGTAAACGGAAAGGGAAAAGGGTTAGAAAGAAGGAGACTCGTCCTGGGATGTCCCTGTCTTTAGATATTGAAATGAATGAGACAAATCAAGAGTTTATATATATATATATATATATATATATATATATATATATATATATAAAGTAGCTATTTTAAAAAGTTAAGAATCTCGAAAGACATCATTAAAAATCATTGTGAGGCTGTTTTTATTCTAGTTTGGTTCAATTAAAGCCGTTATAATAAACCTTTGCACAAGTGAATAAAGAAGCATGATGCAACAATTCTTGTAACGTATGGATATCTGCTCTCCATCCCCGATCCATCCTGCCTCAGACTTCCCCATCTGTCCAAATTCCACACATTTCCTGCCAGGTTGTCAATGTCATGCCTGAAACTGGTAAGCCTGAAATCTAGACTTGAACCTGAACCTGAAACTCAACCTGAACCTAAACCTGAACCTGTACCCAGTGTGCGAAAACCCAGTGGTAATCGGGTCAATCGCCCCAAATTGCTGCTTGTTAGTTGTCGTCCTGGTCTCCCAGAAGAGGAGCGACGATGTCCTGCTTTAATCCAGGTTCTCACAAAAGGGACTAGATCCAATCTGTCCAAAGGGCATAAAGACAGGCTCGCGCCGGTCAACCTGTTGAGGTTCTAGCTGGCGGAAAATCATCTCTCGCGCTCACTGTTAATATTTCTGAAAAATGTTTTGCAGTATGAATGATGAAAACTGTTACTACGCTTTTAATGCATTTTAGTGGCAATTGCAATCGATAAATCATTGTGATTTTAGAGTCCCTCCGCCAAAAAATGTGATTGCATTCGGGGGCCCTCAAGTGTCAATCAAGGAGTCTCAGACCCCTCAGGACCCCCCATGTTTTGCACACTGCCTGTTCTTGTACCTGTACTTTATAATTGTATGACTGCCTTTTACCGCTACATGTGCCATACCTGTATAAACCGTACATGTAGGGTACCTGTACGGGAGCTTTTACTTGCAGTTGTACCTGTACCTCTATCTTGCAAAATCAAATAACATAGTATAGTGATTTTTGTCCTCACCGTCGGAGCAGCGTGGTCCGCCCCAGCCCTCACAGCATGCCCTCACTGTCTTGTTCAACATCTGGTTCTCCATCTCTGGGGGTCTAAAGACACATGAGGTTGAAAATGTTACCCCTTAAAGCAGGGGTCAACAAGGTCATGTTTCTAAGTGGCTTGCTAAAGGTTCACAGAATGTGTACCTAAATTTAGTAACGCAAAGTTACTTTGTAAACCTGTGAAAATGTGTATTCAAAGCAAATTCACAGAATTTATGTTGTTTCACATTGTAACATTAGATGATGTTGGCAGATTAGCAAGCGAACAGCAGGTTTGACAATGAAAACAGCCAGGCCAATGAAAGGTAATGTGAATGACAAATGTGTGTGTGTATCATTTGCGGCGCAACAAGTAAGTCGAAGATATAATGTTTTCATGGGACTGGTTAAAGACTACGAACAGAGAAGGTAAAGGAGCTAAAAACAATGCTTAAAAAATGGTCTCTGTTCACAAAACACAGCAGCAGAGGCTTTTGTTTAGTGGCGCACATCCTGGTTGGAATAGAGGCGATGATTGCGGTGGCTAAAAAACATTATTTAAGGACCATAAAAGTAAGACAGAAATGATGACTATAGTGAATATAATAATCATTATCAATAATAAAGATACTACTACTTGGTGCTACAAGTAGCTCTGCCCAACTTCCATAATGTCAAAGGAGCCCTCACAGGAAATAGGGTTGGAGACCCCTGCTGTAAAGCAAGTTCATTGGATACAGTTGTACCTTCAAAAGTACAACATGTACTTTTGAAGAAAACAAGTCACATTACCACCCATTACCACCGCCTCGCCAACCAACAGGAGTCACTGGTGGAGCGACATGAATGTCATCTTGGCAAATATGTTAAGATTTTTATTTTCATCTGATCAACACCAGCAAAACTACCGTCATGCCGTTGACCTGAAGAAACCCTCTTTCAACGAGCTCAACACACTCTGAGTGATCCAGTTTACTTTTCAAACATTCAGAGACCAAGACGCGGGTCAGCAGACTGACAGTGACTCGTCTCTTTACTCACTTGTACAAAAAGCAGGAGGCCTTCGGGCCCTGTTGTTTGTAGTACAGTGCGATGCCGTCGTCGCCCCCGTGCCTGGCGCGCATCCGGTCCACATCGAGCCTCCAGGCCTGGGTGTTGTACTGATACACCTCAGAGCAGCTCACTTCCAGCTGCAGGCGCGGGGACAGGACTCGCTCCACCTTCTCCTCCACCGTGTGCTCACACCAGTGTCTGGAGCATGAAACATACATCTGAAATACTTCCTTTTGTGCAAGAAGGATTCTGCTCTCTACTAACATATATATATATATATATATATATATATATATATATATATATATATATATATATATATATATATATATATATACATATACATATATATATATATATATATATATATATATATATATATGATATTTTGATATACTATATATATTATCGTAATTTGACATTAGTAGACATTAATAGTTATACCCAGTAAGTGTGTTTTTATGTAATGTCGTGGCATGCAACATATAAGTTCAGCATTGATACACCGAAAACAATTTAAGTGGAACCTAAAAATCTAATTCCTCTTTTCTATAATGTGTTTTCGATAGAATAATACAAATTTAAATCAAGTTAGCACAACAAATATTGTCTCATTTGCCTCAACTTGCTCATTACTTGTTCATGAATTTACTATGGCTTAACCAGGGTTGTTGTTTTGTTTCAATGGTTTATGCTGTGATTTGTAGAGTATAAATCTTGATCATAAGGCTATACTCGATTACACCGCCTACAACATGAGCTTAATCCATCTTTGACTTCTCTGAAACATGCTCACCCCATTCCCATCACTGTCTGCAGACCGAGCAGAATCAGTAGTAGAGTCCCCATGATCCTCTCCTGAATGTTTCTGCTTAAAGTTCCTGCAAAAAAAGTCAGATAAGAAGGTCTGCAGCCTTATGAGTGGACTCAAAATATCAATAAAACGATTGATTTTAATGTGTTGTTGTGTGAGTGATTAAAAAATGAAGTAATTTGTAAAATCCCGTCATCCAGCTACAAACGGTGCACTTACCTCTGAAGTGCGTTTGGGAAATCTTCGCCATAAAAAATCCTCAGCTTGTGAATCAATATTTATGCGTCCTTTCTTTCTGTCATTATTTGTCTGTGTGGTTGTGTCCAACAGTATGTCATACACTCCTTAGTTATAGTTTGCCTTATGGGGGAGCCGAGCCCTCGATGCAGGCTTTTAAATGCGGGGGGGTGACTCGGGGCATCTGAACCTGCTGCCATTGGATGTAAGTGGCAAGGTCACAGCTGGGAGGGCAGGCATTGGTCAACGGACGTTTGACGGACACGTCCACTGACCTCGCCCACGTCAACCTTTACAGGACGCTGTAGGTGATGGCCGGGGGCGGTGGAGCCTCGGCCACAGAATAAAGAGATGTTTGTCAGAGCCTAATCCTGTAAAGAGAGGAGTTTCGGGAAGGATGATGGGGGCATTTATTCAATGAAGCGTGTCAACAGACATGGGGAATGAAGACTTTTAGACTCACCAACATCCCGAGTCTGACCTCCTGACCCTGGAGCGGGGAGGCTCAAACACAGCTGTCACCACAGTATACCTAAGCGTCACAAGGGTTGGCTTTCACGGTGTAACAGCGTGTGGTAATTGACTTCCCAGGAAACTCCTCATCGCAGCCTTGGATACTCTCCGTTTCTTGATAGAGATCGCAATGAGCTGTGTCACTTTGCTGGTTCACTGCTTTGTTATCACTTGTGGGAAGAAGGCTGAGAGGCAGCGTTGCCAGATGTAGGATAATTATCCTATTTGTACGATCAATAATAATAACCTAAGCGTCACAAGGGTTGGCTTTCACGGTGTAACAGCGTGCGGTAATTGACAGAAAGAAAGGTCGCATAAATATTGATTCACAAGCTAAGTCACATGCTGATAGTTTGACCAATTTGTGAAGCTTTTAATTTTGTGCTGGTTTTGGTTTGCACTGTGTAATTTTGATTTCATCAAAATCAAACATCATAGCCCATGTCAGTGATGTTCAGCGTGGGCTATGATGTTAATGGACTCATGAGAGATAGTTATTTGTGAAACTAGCTTATTTTATGGACTTGACTGTTTTTTTATGACACTCATGCTATCTTGTAATTTAATTTTGTAAAAGTAGGCTATTAAAAAAACTGGCGAACTGATGAACTTATGGATACATATACCCAACTCGTCGTAGCTACGTTAGCTTGCTTTAAAAATTTTTTTTTTTAAATACAACAAAAAGCAATGTGGGTATTTCTATACACCTTTTGTCTAATGGTTATGAATGCAATAATTTTGTGTTTTTGGTCTGATAGTTTAATATTTCCCACCTGGCAACAGCAGTGAGAGGAGTGTGGATGCAGGAAAACAGGCAGATTGGAGGATCAGGTTACTAACACTCTTACGTTCAGACGACAATTTACTAGATTTAGAGTCTACAGCTTCGAAAGAGGGGCTTTGTGCTAATGCTAACAATAGCATTTCATCATATGCTCACAGGGACAATGCTAATATTCAGCCAAGTATAATGTTTTCCATGTTCACCATCATAGTTGAACATTTGCTGATTTGCACTTTTTGAGGGAAAGAAATTCAAACTTTGAAATTAAATTAATGAGTCATGCTCTCACATTTCATCAAAATACATGGTAATCCATTAACATCAATTAAGCCTAATATACAAAATAAAAATACACAGTTTTCATGCACCTCATCAATGGAGCAAACTCCCATAAAGTCTCAGATCTGCTCTAACTCTCAGCGAATCACATTCATTTAAATCAGGGCTGAAAAGGTTTTATTTGCTTTTGTATTCATGCATTTTTCACACTGCACTGTAGCTATATCGTAATTTATTATCTAACTTGTCTTCTGTGTATTTTATATTTCTTTCAAAATAATCAGATCCATGCATCTTTTCACCGTGTTACTTTTCTTATGTCTTATGTAAAGCACTTTGAATTGCCTCATTGTTAAAAGGTGCTGTACAAATAACCCTGCCTGGCCTTATGTGTCTGTTGTTTCATCATGTTTACAACCCGCTGTTGACCAATCAGCAATCAGCTTCCTTCCCTGTGAAGTAGGTGGTTAAATATAAGCCACAGTCTTTTCACTCCAGTTTCCGTAAGAGAGTTTTCTTTCATTGTTAAAGCAGATTTACGGGAATGATCAACGCTGTTTCACAAATTGCTTGAAGCAGGAAGACAAGTACAGGTAGTTTGGTGCTCTTTTTCTTTTTTTCCTTATTTAATAGCGCAAGTGTTTCTCAAGGAAGCATCTTATCATGTATCACACCATCTAAATATAACGCAATGAATCTGTCTGTATGTGATCTGAAACCTGACGTGACCTGGAGTTACCCTCAAAGAAATGACTTGTGAGCGTTTCTGGGTTGAAGAGGCGATAGGGATTATTATTACAATTACAGTAGAGTACTCTTAAATAAGTTATTTTTGCATGTCTAAAAATATTGTAATTTTCCTGTTAAAAAGAAAAACTTTCATTGTGCTTAATTTCCATATTGCATTTTTCTTGAACTGGGGATGTTGGTATTGGAAGTAGTACAAGTAGGCCTACTCAAAATGTTTTTTTTCTGAAATAAAACTCGTAATGCTGCACAGTGAAAGTTCTGCATTAAATGTTTTACTTAAGTAAACGAGGTAAAAGATGTAGTACTACATGGACCATGTTTACATGTACCAAATATTCTGTGTTTTGCATGTATTCCGAAAAAGACAATATATGTTCAAATAACGATAGCGCGTCTTGATCCGAATACGCTCTATTCAGAATAAGCAAATGGAATATAATATTTTCATGAGCCATACAAAATTTGTAATATTGTCATATTGTCATAACTAGTGTACAGTTCAGTTGCATAGTGCTTTGGAGGCCTTTTTGTACGTTATTTTGGAGTAGATTAAGTTTGAATAGCAACATCATTGTTGTTTTTTCATATCTAAAAATAAACAGGATTAAAAACTGTAGTGCCCTTTTAGTTTGCGGCGCCGTGCCCAGGATGTCGACCTCATCCTGAACTGAACTGAAGTCTATTCTACTCTTGTTTCTGACTTTGAGTAGCCGGGACATGGGTGTGTGACTACTCTGTCATGGCAGGTGCATTGCTGAAAGTACAGGAGAGAGTGTGATGTTGTTTGCAGCAACACCACCGTCCAAGTATTCAGCTCGTTCTCCAACTGCACTACAATTACAAAATTACAAACATGCACTTTATCGCTTAAGTGTGCAGGACAAACAGGAACATCATGAAGGTCAACAGAGTGCCGGGAGAAGGGCAATGGTCAACATGGTCCTCTCTTACTGATACATACTGTTTGTGTTCCTGTGGAGAAGTAGATGAATGACTGATATAATAAAAGCAAATAGAGAAATAATTGTTTATCCAGCTGGGAAGAGAAGAAAGAAGAGCCAAGTGTTTCCTTGGAATGCTGCAGGAGAGAGATGAGAGATATTGATTACAAGACCCTTTTCAAGTATGAAAATGAAGCGTGAATTCATTTGAAATATCCATTTAATTAATGCTAGATACTCTTTTTGCATTTCATTGCAGCCATGAGAATTATCTGTCTACTGCAGCTGGTCTGCTTGGCTGCTTGTAGTGTCTCCAAAACGAGAGACTGGGCTCTTCATGGCGCCCCCATGTTTGCCGACCTCACGGTACGCGAGATGAAAGCTGTCCGGGCGTACCTGCATGGTATCCCGGAGCTGGAGCTCACTGACGCTCGTATGAAGACTCTGATGAAGAACAGCATCCTCCTCATGGAACTCCATCTGCCGAGGAAGCACGAAGCCCTGAGAGTTCTGGACCGTGGACACGCCAAACCCCCACGCCAAGCCCGTGTGATCATCCAGCTGGGGAACCAAACCAATCCCAACATCACCGAGTACATTGTCGGTCCTCTGCCGTTCCCGAACTCCCACGAAGTCAAGACGTTCAAAGGGGGTAGGCCTATCCGCTTTGAGTCAAGGCCTATTACCTCTGCAGAGTATGAACATATAACTGACATTCTCAGGAAGATCACAAATAAAGCTCACAAGCTCCTGCTTGAGACCACGGGAGGTTATTCTTTCACTAACTGCTCTGACCGCTGCTTGACATTCTCAGACATAGCCCCCCGTGGGCTGGGTCCGGGTGAGAGGAGAACCTGGATCATGTTGCAGAAGTTTGTGGAGGGTTATTTCATCCACCCAGTTGGATTTGAGGTGCTGGTCAACCACCGGGACCTGGATCCAGAAAAGTGGACTGTCGAGAAGGTCTGGTACAACAGCATGTACTTTGACAGTGTTGAGGATCTGGTTGAAAAGTATGAATCAGGAGGCGTGGAGAAGGTCAAACTGCCTGATCATGACGATAATGACCTCTACTCCACTTACATCCCGCGGGGTCAAAGCAGTACACCCACTAATATCCACGGGCCAAAGCTCGTTGAGCCTCAGGGGCATCGCTATTTTGTTGACCGCAACTTTGTTGAATATGCCGGATGGTCTTTCGCCTACCGAGTCCGCTCATCAGCTGGGCTTCAAGTCTTTGACCTCCGTTTTAATGGACAAAGGATTGCTTATGAGATCAGCCTCCAAGAAGCTATTGCCTTCTATTCTGGTGATACCCCCGCTGCCATGCAAACAAAGTACATTGACGCTGGCTGGGCAATGGGAAGCTCATCCTTCGAGCTGGCGCCTGGAATCGACTGTCCAGAAATTGCCACCTTTGTTGACCTTCACCACTACTTTGACACGGACAAACCTGTGCACCACAAAAATGCGCTCTGCATATTTGAGATGACCACTGCCATGCCTTTGAGAAGGCATTTCAATGCCAACTACAAAGGAGGATACAACTTCTTCGGGGGGCTGGAAAACACTGTGCTAGTGCTGCGGACAACTTCCACGGTTTACAACTATGATTACATCTGGGACTTCCTCTTCTACCAGAATGGGGTGGTGGAGGTAAAGGTCAGCGCTACTGGATACATCCATGCCACTTTCTTTACACCTAATGGACTTCACTACGGTAGCAAGGTGTACAACTATGTGCTGGGAAACCTGCACACACACCTCATCCATTATAAAGTGGATCTGGATATTGCTGGTGAGTATTATGGTACAATTATCTAGTTTTCAACATCTGTTTTAAAGCAGCAATTCTTTATTGATATTCTGTACTACTAAAAAATGTAAGCCGTGCAATTACAATTCAATTTTAATATTAACTCTAACCACATTTTCTACCCAATTGTTTTAGTTACCCAACCCTAATATACCGTAACCATGTTATTATGTGCTATAACCACCTTTTTTTTCATGAGAACTTCATAAGTGTTGCCACTGATCATACGTAATATTTTGGTGACAGACTTAATCCGCCATTTTGTAGAAGCTGTTGTTGTTTGGCGATGGGATTGGGAAAACTGATCACACAAACTCTGTCCATGAGATGGACGGATGAATGGGTTACAATTAAGTATACCTGCTACTGTGGTCTCTAAAGAAAAGTGTTGACTAATTATTCCCTTCACACCAATCACAATAGACATAAACCCTTAAGGCTGTGAAATGAGGTGAAAGAAAGAGCAGAAATAAACTAGTCTTTTATTGGTGCAGGTCCAGATAAAATAGTTTTCTGGACTTTACCCTGTGATAAATGTATGATTGTGGCTATCTGTGATAAGTCAATCACGTTTATGAAGGAATACCTCTTATGTAATCGTGCAGCATAGTCTTTCAACACTGCTCATACCTTGACATCTAACTTCTCTTGAGACATCTTTGCCTTCACTGTGATTCAGGTCGAGAGAACAGCTTCGAGACTGTGGATCTGAAGTATGTCAACTTCACAAATCCCTGGAGCCCGAATCATTTTGTCGTCCAGTCCAAGCTCCACCGGACAGAGCGCAAGACCGAGCGATCTGCCGCTTTCTCCTTTGGCAAAAAGTTCCCCCGCTATGTGCATTTTTTCAACCCCAATGAGAAAAATAAATGGGGGCACCAGAAGGGTTACCGTATTCAGTATAACTCACATGCCCACAGTGTCCTTCCAAGAGGCTGGAGAGAAGAAAAAGGCATCAGTTGGTCGAGGTAATAAAATAGGTATTCTTATGTTGGCTATTTGATATATAAAATATTAAAGCACAATATGCCTTGTTTTTGTTGTTGTCACCATCCTGGATGTCCATCATCTTGAACACAGTTCAGTCATATTTGGTATGTTTGACCAAATTATAAAATCTACAGTAGAATTTAAGCTTTGTGCATTTGTAATGATTGACCAATGAAGGATGAGGGGGGCTGAAGAGGTCCATGTCTGAATTGGGAGTCTGGCTAGAAATGAGGTCAACATACATGCTTTAGGAATCAACACCGGTGCAGAAAACAGTTTGTTTGACATTTTATTGAATATCTGTGTTGACCTTTTGTCACGTAACAATGTTTTGTCACTGTTGGGTTATCCAAGTAGAGCGTTCACACTTTAAAAAGCAAAACTATGTTTCTTTGAAACGTACAAAACTAAAGTTTTGATCTACTGATCCTGAGGACCGAGTGGACGATCACGATGTTGAATGCTCGAATAAGCAGACTGAAAAGGAAAAAATGAACTTGACTGATTGACTGATTGACTCTGCAGATATCCTCTGGCTGTGACCCGTCATAAAGATAGTGAAGCCACCAGCAGCAGCATTTTCACCCAGAATGACCCCTGGGAACCAGTTGTGTCTTTTGAGGACTACATCCGCAACAATGAAGACATAGTCAACCAGGTACAGAAGTGCAGTCCACAATGCACATAAAAGACAAGCCTTTTTGGATTAGATTGAAATCTATATTCTTATATTCAGAAAAATTAGTAAAAAAAATACTGAATGCACCAAATCAATACTGAGTATGATCACCACCTAGGTTTGATGTTTTTTTCTTACTGACGATAAATAATGGCCCACACAGTCTTTTTTTATTGGTGCAAGAAGTCACAATTCACTAATGGTCAGCGTCCTTTGTGATGTTTCAAACAGACTCTTAGAAATGTGGTTTACATTTCGGAGGTGGGGGTGTTTTTCTGAGAAGTCACGTCATTGGTTTCAGTTTACACTTCAGAAAAGAATCCGTTCATCGGTTCTGGTCACTAACCATCACGGTGACTCACCAATGCTGACATTTTCTTCTGTTTGCACTTTTAAGTAGATATTCTTAAAAAAAAAATCAAATGTGATGTTTGCTCTGCTGCGTGCAGGACCTGGTAGCCTGGGTGACGGTGGGATTCCTGCATGTGCCTCACTCAGAAGACATCCCCAACACGGCAACGCCCGGCAACGCGGTGGGCTTCTTCCTCCGGCCATTCAACTTCTTTGACGAAGACCCTTCGGTGGCATCGAGAAGCACCGTCATAGTCCGTCAAGGACAGGACGGCAAGCCCAAGGTCCAGAGATGGACACCTGAGGTCATAGGTCACTGTGTGACAGACAAGCCATTCTTTTATAATGGCACATATACAGGCGTCTAAAGCTGTTTTTTTTGTTTTTTGCTGTTTCCTTTTTTGGGAAGGGAGGTCCCAAAAAGACTTTTAGCTCAAATATCATCAACTCCGATTTATAACAATTGGTCAGATTTAGTTGTTCACATTTAGATGTGATAACCTTATTTTTCTGTCTGTCATTCTGCTAAAATGACAAAAAAAATCATTGTTCATGTTAAATTATTGAGCTGCTGTTTTAAATGCATGAGTGCATGACACATCATATGCATTTCAAGTTAATCCTAATGTTGATGTTAATGTGCCAGGGGGAAGGGGAGGCGGAGTGTGTCATAGAGAAAGGGGAGGGTCTCCTCTAATCCCATGTTGGGTTTCCATGGCTGAGGTTTAGCAGCGGCGAGCATCCAGGATGCAGGATGCTCTGTATCCGCCCTGCTCGTGGTAAACGGCAGCTCCCTCAGCATGCTCCTTTTGCCCCTACGGTGGGAATGTTTTCCATGGAAAAGACAACAGGCCTTACAGAGCAAACCGCCTGGTTCCAGATCCTTCCCCGCATATAGTCCAGGATACCACCGGGCTGCCCCGTCTCCCCTGGAAACCTAACTTTAACAACATACAATGTAGCACAATATACAGAAAAATCAATAACAGCACATGTGCCTGCTTTGTTCCTTATGTGCGCGTGAATGACATAGCAATGCCACTTCACACTTCTCTAGCCAAAGATTTATTTGAATAAATAATCCTGTTTTCATTCCGTTGTGTATTTTTGATTGAAACCGTTTCATAATAAACAATGATTAATAAACACAATTATGTGTAAGACCCCAAACTAAACTGTTTTAAATGCCCCCCCCCCCCCCCAAAAAAAAAGGAGGTGGATTTTGCAGTGGCAAAGTTGTTTTCTTTGAAGGGTAAATAATGAGCGTTTTTGGAGGAATCCAGCCAGGAAGCCTGTCGTCAGGTTTTTTCACAATCTGAAAACCTTTTTTATAAATGTGTGCCCATGTTTTACAGTGTGCACGGTAAAAGAGGGATCCCATGAGAGCTATGCACTCATGAGTGAATGGACAGCATTGGGGGAGAGGACAAAAAAAACAACGATGTGAAATGGGTAACAAGCATTCCTATCGCTATTCCCATGGCAATGATGGGCTTGACGTCACAACCGACAGTGAAAACACAGTTAATTAATTCTCAACATCTCACGTGTACAAAAACATATAACGATGTGAGATTGTATTGCACTCATGCTGCAGTGCCCCGAAATCAATATCTTGGTTCTCTATAGTCTTTCTGTGACTTCTTTGAGCAGTATGAAAGTGATGAATATTGTTGTAAGCAGCCAAAAATGTGCAAATAAATACTGGCATGGGATTTTTACAAGACGACACAACATACATCATGTCTCAGTCAGGTTATGGGATCATGATAACAAAAGCGAGGTAAGATTTTTTTTAAACACAACGAAAGACAAACACTGTGACAAACAATATTTTCATATTTCTGCAGAACGAATACTTCTGGTGCAGTCAGTAGAAGATGAATAACTCTTAGTGGGCCTCAATTAAGAAGTCTGGCAACTTAGATGGTGCGTTGTTGCCGCCTAGTGGTTTCTTAAAAAAACTGTTCAGTCTATTCACAGACTCTAAGTGTGATGGAAACTCTTCCAGTTACAGTTCAGCCTGTGCGGCCACAGATAGAGCAGCGTTTGAATCCATATATTTATTGAAGAAACCAATTGGCTTATTTCAATCTCTGAAAACCTCATTTGAAGAACGGTAATAAGCCGAGAATACCTATATAAATATATCCTGAAAAAGGCAAACCCAGCTCTATCTTTTTTTATTTGTTAATTTGAAATAGCCATTAGCAATTCAGAACACAATAGTATGCCGATTCTATTCAAACTATAAAAAAAACAATACATAAACAAACAAAAAAACTTTCACTCAAGTAATAATTTCTTCTTTTCTCTTGTCGCATACAGATATACAATAATGATTGCTGGGTAATATGTGTGTTGTCAAGTCTCTATTCGATCATGTGACACAATGATATGATTTACTACAAAATGTTGCTTTCACACATGAAAGCAGCAGTAAGTAACGTAGGGGCCCTTCACAATAGTATGTCCCGGGCCCCTCCCCACATTCTGACCCCAATGGAAATTTTGTTTACGGCAAAGGGCAAAAACACAAATACAAAAAAACACTTTAAATTGCATTAAGTCACATTATCTTTCAAAAGTTGCATTGCATTCATGGATGTAAATACAATAATTTAAAGTATGCAATTGTTAATACTTGACATTAGTGATTTTGTGATCCTTCCTTCCTTCCTTTCCTCCTTTCTTTATTAGTTTATCTTTCCCCTCTGGTTGCAGTTGTGTGACTTTGCTCTGATCATCCATCCGCTTTCATCAATAGATGATAACCGCCCCGTTCATTAAAGCCTTTGTGTGAATCTCACAGTGCGACTCTGGGATGGAAATGTCACATATGTCTAAATGAGCTGATATTTCAACACTACATCCTGTTTGATATTGAGATCCTCAGCTATGAATATCATGTGCTAATGCGTCAGCAAAACCGCAGTATGATAGAAAGATGTGACGGTGAACACATTTGTACTAATGGAGAGTATTATTGGACCCGATGTACGGCAGATGAGGCCGCTCTGGCCTTCATTTAATGACTTTCAACTCACACTCTACTCTTTATTAGATAAAACAAATCCTTCTTCTATTAGTTTATGAAACTGTTCAAAAAGATTTTGTAGATCATTCTGATTCTAAAACCAGAACTTTTTATTCTGGGTATTTTTATTTTATTTTATATATGTTTAATGATAAATGATATGATACATGATACTCTACAGTTCCCCTCAGCTTCACAGAGCATTCATCATGAAGCAAATTTGCAAATTTGGATTTGCAAATGTTAGTTTCCAGCCACAGCACAACAAATGCTAATGGAGCAACAACAGCAAACAGCAGACCGACAAAGATAGCAGCACGTTGGTGAAAGTAGTAAAGACTTTAGTTGGATGAAATAAAGCAGACTTGAGGTTGAAGGAAACTATGACATGCATAGTTTTCTCTTCAATGTATTACTAATCAATCTAGATTGTTTTGGTAAGAGTTGCCCAGTTTTGGAGACATCGGCCGTCTTCCCTAAAAATGAAAATGGCACGAGATGGCACTCGGCTTGTCAAAGCGCTGGACAGAGAATCTAGTAGTGAGGTTACATCTGAACACCTGCCCGGCCACATGTGCCCTTTACCAAGCGTGTTGGAGAACTACGGTGGCCTTGAGGTTACTTTTAAACATGTAAGGCTCTCGCTAGTGCCACTGCTTGGTTTGTCCGTTCTGGGCCACTGTAGAAACACAATGGCTCAATATGGCAGACTCAGAGAGGACACCTTTGTTGACGTAAACAAAACCACAATTGATTACTCGTTTCAGGCAATTATACATTCATGAATAGTTGTAACTATTACATTTTCATTTTCAAACTATACGTTTCTTTCAAGTAATAATCTTTCATTTGAATAAATGTTTATTAAAGTCACTATCTAATATGAACAGTCCTGCATTGGCAGCGCTATAAGCTGGAAGTTCAGCGTGGGCAGTTCACCCGTTTGGATGTCTGGGACGTGAGATCCAAGAACAAGTCACTTCTGCAGTTACCGCTTATCGCCACAGGTGCCGCCAAAAAGAACAAAGCAGAGATCTCTGAGTTTGTAACTGCAAGTATTTAGCTTCCAAAAATCTAAATCAGATGAAGTTAAAAAACAGGGATGTGTTCGGACAAAAAAACAGAAGAATTAGGATGGGATTCTTTGAGTTTTCATTTAGATTAAGTTCTTCCCCTTTCTTAAAGTTTGATATTAGTAAAACATATTCCAGTGTGTTGCAATGACTTGGTTAGTTAGTTTCATATTGAGGAAAGATCACACACAGCAAGTGTTTTATATAAATAACTATGAGTCAATAGCTATGACAGCTATGACTCAAGTTCACATTTACTTCCTACTTTAAAAGCTGATAGATTGAGGTTATATATAACTGAGACATTAACAGTGGGATTTGACAGGGATGGCTGTTAAAAGATCTATTTATTTTTATTCAAAGGAATGTAAGATCATCCAAAGTTATCTTTTCCCAATATATACTTGGACGTAGCTAAAAAGGAAATATTGTATTCAGGAATACATTTTCCTGCGAGCTATATAAAGAACATGTTGTACAGGGATTACTGTCCACGTCAGTCCTCTTCCCTTAACTGTATTCATTTCATCCAGCAGTAAGCAAGATAAACAGAAACATAATAAGACATAACAATGACACCCTCATCCAGCAAGTGCATGTTCCTGTTTGTGTGCATGTGTCTGCGTGTGCATGCATCTGTAGAGGAGGTGCATGGCGGTGTGTGTCCCAGCTGGTATTCCAACCATCCCATTCCTCTTTGTCCCCCCTCTCAAAATAACCCCAATCTCCAGCAGCAGCTGAGACAAAACCTCAGACAGACCCCACAAACCAAAAGGAGCGATAGAGGAGGCCAAGAGAATCACCTCACACCCCCCCATGGAGAGGATGTTAGCACGGACTCATACCAAAAATCAGAACACAGCCCATTTCTAAGGAGGACATGCAAATTATGAAACACGAAACATGTGTGAAGTGAGTGTGCCGGTGAGTCATCAGCTATCATTCCATAACATGTATCCGGTCATCTCAGGCTGGTGGCTGGGAAAGGGTAGGGGGCGGGACAGGAGGGCAACAAGAGGGCAACAGGAGGGCAGGCTACAGTGAATTTGGGAGGTTTGCGTAATTCCAAACCCCAGCTTTTCCCAGACACCCCACCCCAAGGCTCAGTAAATGGTTATTTAGATCTACTTCCGGTTTCCTCTTACAGTAGCTCTCTGCTTTTCAGTGGACTAAAATTGGAAGCGTTTCCTATGAAAGGACTGATTTTACTGCCTTTACAGTGCTCCTCCTGGGCCCCTAAGTAACAAAATACTCCTTTAACCCCTTCAGTGTTGTGACTTATGATCTGGTCTCCTGAGCTCCGCTGAGCAGACACACATCACTCCCTACAGGCGACGACCAAAATGAACGCTTTACTTGCAGAACCTCACATGGCTGATGTGGGGCAATATCATATTGATATTTGGGTCATGCGGCAAGGACATTTTTCAAATACATCCTAAAATGTCCCTTGTCCATGCTATACTGTTTCACAAAAAACAAATATAAATTCGTGATCTATGGGATTTTGAAGGAAAAGAAGTCTTTGGCTATTTGTCCATCACATGACTATCCTTCGGTCGTCAGATCGAGAGAACAGTCATTCGCTCGAGGAAACATTGGCGTGCGGAAGTAGACATGAGAGTTGTGGAACGTAAAAGAGGTAACGTCAATAAGAAGGTAATGTCTGCTGCTGTGGCACGTACTTCGCGACAGTTCAACAAAGCATCTCAGTCCAACTTATAAATGCAGTAAGTTAGTTTTGATTTGACTTGTCGTGTTAGCTCAAACAGCTTCTTGTGTGTCTTCATGCGTTTTTAATTGCTGTGCGTGGTCATGTGACGAGCTGTGCCTCTGGCTGCATCCTAAACTCTGACCAATGAGAAGTTGAAATGAGTTCTCCAGAGGAGGTGGGACCCAAGCGTTGACCAGTATTTCCATCTTTTGCTGCTGACATTGAAGCATTGAATTCACACACCAACGCCAAATAAATATGTTAATGAAAAATGATATTTAAACCAAAGAAAAAACACTTATCTGTACCACTTATCTGTTCACTTATTTGTATTTTCAATACATGGTTCCATTTTTTAAAGTTCAATAACAAAACTTGATTTTTCAGGTTTAAATCTTTTTTCCAAATCAACAAAACTTTTGGCCTGGACTTGGCTTCATACATGGGATTATGTAACACTGTTGATTATTACTTAGTAAGTCAGTACTAAGTACTACCGGTTAGTAGTTAGATCGAACTTTCGAAAACAAATTAACTGATAGATTTTTCTTTTTGTTAATTGTTCAGTGACCTCGTAAACAGGGACAGGGCTGTGCAAACACAGCCAAGCCACCAGAGGGCGCTGTGAGACCACAAAGGCCATGTCATAGTCTAATATCTTCTGCTTGTCGGATTTGCATCCATCATGTGACATCCTAAATCCAGAGCCCATAATGGATGTGCTTAGCCAACCTGATCTCATCATGGTGTGCTGTAGACATAGACAAACATTTTAAAAATGTTCAACAAAACATCTTAGGTCTAGGAAAAAGATGATAGATTGACTTAAAATAAGTACGTACCCTAAGAGCAAAACGTTTAACATTGCGACTTAAGTACGGAAAGCGCATCAAAAACACTACTAATGTTACTACAAAATAACTCAACAACATTTGGGGACCTGAACACCGCTCTCCGCAGTGAAAGTCCTGTGTGTATGACCCTCCTGACACATTGCAGCCTGCAGGGACTACACGTGACACGGAAAAAGCCAGAGTGCTGCTGTTACTGCAGGCATTCAAACCATTCAGTACAAGAGTAAGAAAGTTTTGCAGAGAAGGCCGATGATCGCTATCCGGAAATACTAGCAATAGTATTTAAATGATGGACGAGTAATGACCAAGAACACTCTTGTCTTTATAACAACGCAACAATTTCATGAAGCCAACATTATTTAAGCTGTAAAAAATCTAACCAAAACGTCTACGCAAATCTTTATCATTTTGTCTGCATCATGGCAAAACCATCATCTTTCATGTCTCAACTGGCCGGCTCTCCCTAACTGCAGACCCTGCACACATTGTACACGCGGTTATTGTCTCACGCACACACACACACACACAAACACACACACACACACGTGTCCCCTATGGATGGTGCTGCCCGTGGGATCTCGTTACTAGCGGCGTGCCATCTGCACGCAGACGAAAACAAGTCCCGTGAACGGCTCCTTCCTCCTCTGTGATCACTACTTCTCTGCTTCAGTGTCTCCTCCCCTGAGCTTTCTGACAAACAACCTTTCATCCGTGATTGTAGCTGTTGTACACGTTCAAGAAAATCACATTCAAAGAAATCGATTCATCCAAAGTTCAAGGTGATGGAAAACAAAGAAACAGCTTTGTTTCATTATTTTTGGTAACTTTTGGTAATTCTTTTCTTAATTGGGATAAGACAGACAGATTGGACAGAGGACGACGTGCAGCAAGAGGGCCACAGGTCGGACTGGCTCCACCAATTACACTTCATTTGATCCAATTGTTAGTATATTGTTAGCCTTTACAGCCATTTTCACATCACCTTAAATTATTTGGAACAGGTAAACCAGCCATTTAGAAGATTTATGCACATTTAACACAACACAACATAGTTATGTTTATGTTATTGTAAACTTCCAGGGTGAGAGAGTAGGGACACACACAGTGCTTTAGAGGTGCTGACCACGGTGACATTACACCGTAAATAGCCACGAAGCGAAAGAAATACTTCATTATTCACAGGCGTTTGGATATGACTGTCTTCTTCAGGGTAAACATCACATATCCTTATTTGCATTACGCCTCCGAGTGTGTGACTACATTCAGACTATCACATTCTTTTAATTTCCACTTATCATTTGAAACAAACCAAATTAAGTGGACTCCAGTTACACAATACATACACTCAAACTCCCTTAAATGGCTTAAAGGTATACTATTACATACGACACGATTTAAGAAAATTTGCATATTTATTTAGAGACAACTTGGAGATGAAATCTGTGGGTCCCAACCAAGTCTTTGGTTAGGACTGGTCCAACCAAACGTCTAAGAAGCGTAAAAAAAAACCTTACAGAGCAGAAGTTGACTACACTTCAAATATGTTCATTCAGCCTAAAAGGTATACCAGGACAAAGAAAACTGCACAAATCTGGGATAATACAATGTTGTTTATTGTCTATCTAGTTAAAGATGAGGAGTTTTAGCTGTCGACAAATCCTTTGAAATGTTCTTATATATGCTGACAACCACATGACAGTGTATTCGTGGTTCGAAACTATTGATAGATTTTAAATGAAAGAAGACTGTTTCTGTTTCTGCATTTTTCGGTTCATTCTGTCAGATTTGTAAAGGCTTACTAATAAATAAATGACTCATAGATTCTCCTGATCACCCAGCAGCATTTTATTCTCCTAGATTAAATCTTAATTCCGTGAATAAAAAGCGTGTGTGTGCAGTGTTAACATATGTGTGAGTTTGTCACCCTCAAACACGAGGAGGGCTTCCTGAACACGTGTGGGCGTGGCAGCTGGGGCCTCAGCTCCTCACACTCTGACATCATGGCCCCCTCCGAGAGGACGCCCGGGATGTGCCCACCGCTGTCTGTTGTGACAGGGGGAGCACGATGACACAGCAGAGGGATGGGGGGGCTTCCCTTTCACATAGAGCTGACCCACATACACGGAAGCACGCATCATTGCCTCAAGTAATCACCCAAACACAGCTGAAGCGGACTCACATGTAAATCTCTGCCGTTGGTGCCGTAGGGAATACTCCCATCAGTCGACCCACTCTGGATGGAGGAAATAACACCGGCAGGTTTTATGACGTTATACTTATCAGTTATGAGATAAAGAGGGACTAAGCAATGCTCAGAGTAGACTTACACATGTTTTTACGATTAGAATGGTACGACCTGCAAAGGAAACGTACACAGATCATCAGAGAGGGCTAAATGTTTCCGAGTGCGGCGCCCTGACAACAACTTCACCTCAGCAGCCGGTTGGTTCCCTCCCAGAGGACGGTCTCTATGACAACAGAGACGGATGAGAGGAGACTGTTTGTAGACTGCAGATCTATACTTCAAATAAGCTTCTAAGATTAATCATGCGAAATAGAGTCAACAGCGCAAAACCTGCTCTTTTCTGACTAAAGGGCAATGACAAAAATCTAATTATTCATCAAACTTAAGTAATCTTTTTTTTTTAAAGACAGTATATGGATTCAAAATTACGTTTAAAGCAGATGTAGAAAAGTGTTAATTTAATTTAGATGAATAAACAAACAAAACATGCTTTTGTAACAAAGAAATATACTTTATTAGGCTCTTCGCTCCATCAATGCAATAATAATGACCTGTTGCTTTACAGGACGCTACAGAAGCACATTCTGCAAAGAGATGATACAAAAAAATAAAGTTACACAAAGTTTTGTCCTCATGAGACAAAGTCAAAACTTTGAGATTACAAATCAAAAGTTTGATTAACTAAATCTAAAATGATTAGACATTTAACATTTTCACAAAAATGGACTAAACTATATAATATATTTTGGTATAATTCTTTTTATTTTAATTTGTTATATTTTTTCAATCATTAGTATATTTTTAAAAGTTACCTTTCCTCTTGACACGTTAATCGTATATATATATATATATATATATATATATATATATATATATATATATATATATATATATTATATATATATATATATATATATATATATATATATATATATATATATATATATATATATATATATATATATATATATATTAAAATAAATGAATAAATACATAGATAATAAATAGATCAGGCCATGTCTTTTAATCTGCTGTAGGAAATCTATTTAATGTCACACTGCACTACACATATTCCTGTGTTACAATAACCAAACAAACATATGCCATTTATCTTTCTTCTCATCAGAATTGTATCTCCGTCATCAAGGCAGTGATAAGGAAGGCTCAGAGATGAAGGCGGCCGTTCGTCACCCTCAACACTTGCAGCTGATGTTGTGCTGTAAAGGCCACATCTGTTCTCACCCAGCAAATAAAGGATAGAAAAGTAATCTGCATTTCATTTTGTCCAGTCTGCAAGCCCTCTGATCTGAGGTCATCAGTTTAGGAGCGGATAAGTCAAGCGGCATGGACATGGAGGATTACAAGTGACTGTCAGTCATGTAAACTGTAACGCAAAGGCCCTCCCCTCATTTGTCATGACATTTGTAAAGTGACTGGTGACTCTCTTGTCATTTTCATAAAGAGCGAAACTGAATTGACTTTTGCTCGACACAGCCACCCCACAACATCCCCCCCCTCCCCCTCCCGCCCCCTCGGCCCCTCGGCCATCCAACTGTCCCGTCAGCGGTCTATTTTAGATGTCCACGTAACACCCTTCAAGCAATTACTGCCTGAGTGGTCTCCTGAAATTCAACCACAGTAAATGGCGGAGTATTTGACATGCTTGATGTGCGAGCTGAAAGGGTAATAATAGACAACGCAAACACACAACAATCAGGGGATGAGTTCGACACCGTTTTAAAGAAAGGAGGGCACATTTGGCGAAGGAGTAGAAATGTGTGACAAGTATAAAACCATGATGTTTGGCAGTAATAAACTGCACTTTGTTTGTGTTTTTTTTGTCATTTTACATCTCTTTGTAGTCCTTTTGTGTCTCTTTATGCTAATTTTGTGTCTATAGTAGTTTGCAGTAATTTTTGTATCTCTATCATTTTGCATCTCTTCGTCGTCTTGGGTTTTAGTACTCTTATGTGTTTCTTTCACTAAGTAATTTTGCATCTTTTTGTGTAATTTTGCCACTCTTTGAAGTCATTTTGTATGTCTTTCTAGTCATTTTGTGTGTCTATGTAGTCATTTTGCATTTCATTGTAATCATTGTCCATCTATTTAAAGATTTTTTCATCTCTTTGTTTCACTTTGCAGTCATTTTGCATCTTTTTGAAGTTGTTTCACATCTCTTTCCGGTCATTTTGTGTCTCTTTCAGGTAAGTTTGCATGTCCTTCATTTTGAGTCTCTTTAGTCATTTGAAGTCTCTTTGTGGTCACTTGAAGTTTCTTTGTGGTCATTTGAAGTCTCTTTGTTTCCAGGTCTTAGATTACAATACATGACACTCATGGTCCCCTTCTGATAACAATAAGTAGTGTCCCATCTTGGAGCTTCGTTTGAGTTGCATTGGTGTGTGCTGTTTTATTACATTAAAAACAAGTAATGGGTCTGTCTAAAATGCCAATAGGTGTTGTGTTAAACCATATTTCTATTTACCATGACACCATTTTGAGGGCTCCTTCTTAAACTGTTGTGTTTCACTTGTTCAGTGCAACAACCTGTTGTCTTTAACAACGCAGTTGCTTGTGTAATTCGTGTGAAGAGGGCATGCTTTCATCTCTTCACTTTATTCATCAAAGTGACATGTGAAAAGATCCCCTTTGAATTTGTCCAACAGATTGGTCTTTTCCCAAGGAACAATACATTTAATTGGGCTAGTGATCTTGAACTTGGATTGTTTATGATTCGGCGAATGTTTGTCAGTGTCCTACGATTTGTCAAACTGAAAAAAAGTGTTCTTTGGGTAACAAGGAGTTCTGAAGCGTATCACTGTAGACTACAGTATGTATCAAAACCTGCCTGGAAACATGAGAGGTCATCCTATCCTGAGGTATTGACAAATCATTTATTCTAAGCCGTAACATACCAAAGTTGTTATGGCGAGGTGTTGGCAAATGACTACACCATCACTGCTTTTAAAATTGGAAATAATTATTAAGTTTCCGTGGCAGGCTATTGATAGTGGAGGATTTACAGAGGGAGTGTTAATTAGCCCATCATTTTGGGACCATTAAAGAAGCTTGTAATAAGTTTAGTGTGACATGCCTGCACATGTGCGCCATTGTGAAAGCAGGGCACCGCCTCACATGCACAATTTTAAAGCCGTAATCAAAAATGTATATATTTGATATATACTTTAGAGTGTGTTTAGATTATACACTTCAAAACATACTAAGACAATGTCTTTGTTAATATTTGATAAATGGAGAAATATTTAGCTGAAACAGTTTAAGAAAGGGATTTTTTTTTTTTTTACTATTAGGACGGTATCATTAAATTGATGCAAATTTTAGAAATCGCTCATACGCATTTCAAGCACTGTGATTTGCTTGCTGGGGGGTGATTGACAGCGCTCCTTGGCCCTCTCAACCAATGAGGGAAGGCCAAGGGCGGGGACGTGTCTACTGTAATCAATCCACCGATCAGCTCGTGAGTGTCTGTTGTTCCGTTGTGCGCTGTCCCGTGTGTTCGCCCTCACTGAGTCTGAACCGCAGAAGAAGCCGGGCGGTGTGCTTCTCCCCCCTCCATTTAAAGTTTGATAAGAGGGCAGGGACATGGGCGAAAGATTTGTGGTGGTCCCGGTTGACAGAGGAGTCGGGGTTGCCGGCAGCGTGAGAGAGCCCTCGGACGCGGTCGTCGCTGACCCGGGGTCGGACTCTGGCGGCAGCAGTGGCACGGTGGAGGAAAAAGAGGCGGGGGAGGACTTCGTGTTCGAGCAGCAGGAGGACCCCGACGCTGTGGTGCCTATCCTGAAGTACAACAGGGAGCCCAACAAGTATGGTAAGACAGCTGCCGCTCACAAACTCCCGTGTCCCACTTCTTATCCCATTTATCTACCAGAGGATTAACTGTCGCATTTCACTTGTCTGGCGTGGTTGTCCTCCTCTCGTTAGCGATAAGTACGTGTGCGTCAGTACCCCAAACACAGAAAAGCCGGCAAAACAGACACACCTAGCGTTAATATGAATCACAAAAAAAGTTTTTTTTTAAAGTACCGGTAAACGTTAAAGGTCTCCGAGTAAATTTATTGTGAACATGTCATTTGTCACCAAACTGTCTACTTTGACCATATTATAGACCCGGCGGGAAATGTTGCTAGCTTAAAACAGAACGTTTAAAATTAGCGTTAGATTTTGACCTCATCTTAACGACGACCGTTAAGCGACAGCTTTCTCTTTACTAGCGTTACTCGGCAGGGAAAACTGGTCGCTTTGAATAGGTCCTTGTTCCCTTTTTAAAAATGTACAATAGTCTAAATAACCCAATTTGAGTCTTAAACAATGGAGATAACTTGAATTTAGCTCTACAAACGTAACGTACCAAAGTAAGATGGGCCTGTTTCGTCATCCTAAATGGTACTCCACTATTGACTTGTTTTTTTGTTGTTGTTTTTTTAAGGAAATTATAACATGATATATGCCATGATATAGTCCATCGTATCTATTTAAAATACAATGCAGTTTCACTGCTGCAGTTTTTTTTTTTAAATTGGCATGTCTCTCGCTCTAAATAACAGTTTGGCTTCAGCCTTATTCCTGAAGCTCCGCTCAGAAACAAGGTGGCTGGCACACGGGCCAGCCAGCATGCTAAGTAACAGTAGGCCTACAGTGTGCTGAAGTGTGCGTGGACAATCTCTTGTGTGGGTTGGTTGTCAATAGTTAGGGCCTCAGCTGCTAAAATGGGCCTCTTCTTAAGGTGTGGTTCCTTTGGAATTTATAGTTACTTTATAGTTTGTTCTGATGAACACAGGTCTTTGCTTTCTATTTACTAATTCACACAAGCGTTTTTCATGCTTCACAGTAAGGGAAAAAAGAAGAAGAAAAAAAGATAGACGGAAGGAGGTTTTGAGCGTTTTAAAAAACAAGGCAATGATTTTTTTTTTTTTTTTAATGTATCGCTGATGAATCATGGGTGAAAAGGAAGCTGTTGTTGACCAGAGCCTGTACAAGGTGGTTGGGGCGTGGGTGGACGAGTGGGTGGAGTACGTCCCTGTCAGTCCCTGGCTCAACTAGAGCGAATGGTCCCGAAATGAGATGAGTCCGAATATGTCACATTTATTTGATGTAGACTTCACTCATTGGTTGAAACAGGTGTGTTCTCATCCGTAGCTTCATTTTTGTGGAGTGGAGAAATGTTGCATTGAATCAGTACCACTGCCTCAGAAGAGTCGAAGAAGAATGGTGTTCCTCCTCTCTGTCACCTGTCTCTTCAGCTATAAAGCATTGATTTGAATGTCATCCTGAATTAGATTTAAGTTTCTTGAAAGAAGACCGGTGTGAGTGTGGCATTCTAGAGTGGGCCTGCGTTTGCTGTGCAACCGGTTCGTCGCGGCCCCTGTCCTCATATGTTTCTCAGCTGGATGGTGACGGAATGTTCAAGCTTTTCATCAGCAAATGTTAAAATATCCAGAGTATATGTTACCTCAACTCGGAAGAAGATCGACTCTCCTCTGTGGATACACAATCAACTGGCTCGTGGCTTTGTCATATTATTTAAAATTATGGCGTTTCTCTATCAATTGTGTGTGCGTGTATTTGCGTGTTACCAGTAAAGATAGACACAATTTAATTAAGTTATCCAAGCGTGTGGGGACGTTTGTCCTCTTTATTTGACCCAACCAAACTGTATGAGCAGAAGACATCAAATTCATTTTTTGTACTGTTGAAGGCGGCTGCTATTTCTACCTCATTATTGAATGTTGATGCATTGTTTTGGGAGCTACTGTATTTGCTCTATTTTAATGTCATTGTTTCCTTCCTTCACTGCACTTGTTTAACTACAATCAATACATGACTCAAAGCATGCGACTTGTTTATCTGTAACCTATTTACTGATATCTACTGGATGCGTCTGCCTAATTAGATTCCCGGGTGATGAATTTAACCGTGGCAGTCAGATAATGAGAATAGACAATAATGGGCGGTCTAGCTTTTTTCTTCACAGAGGCGCCACATATTGGGCTGGGTTGTGGTTAAATTTAAAATGTGTATTAAATCTGACAATCATAACTTAAAATCACATTGCAGGAAAGTTTAAGACTGATTCAATTTAAAACTGTCTTTAAACGTCAATTTTTGTTTTTACTCTAGATTACCGGTACATTAAATTCTTTTGCTCCAAAACTTCAAACCAATATTCATTTTAAGCTTAGACTTGAGGAAATTTAATTTGACTCAACCCAGTAAAGTGTTATGCTGTTAAATTTCTCTAGTGTTACATTGTTAAATTTCATTAGTAAGAAAACAGTTCTGGAGCTGAACAGGAAGATTGGACCAACGTGTCTTTAATTCTTTCTTTAATTATCTTGTCTGTTTCATTTTCATATTGCTCCTTGCTCCCGACAGCACACACATTTTGTAGATAAATGTCTATTTAAGTTTGTTTTAAACTTGGATTTACTAAACTAAGATTAGTGTTTAATTGTGCAACAGATCACTGCTTAATTTTGAATCTGGATTTACTCGATTAAAACCTTGTTTGGCTGAAGCAGTCTTAGTGTTTTTAGTTAGAAAGAGCACATTCTAATTAGGAAAAATAAACTTTCGGGACAGTCTATCAACTATATTAGTCTCAAACGAAGCACCTTAAGGCTCTGGATCAAGCAGACTGATTGATGGCAGTTTTCTAAAACGTACTGAAAGGTTTTCTTCACACTCGTAGGTCACTGTTAAACAGAGGAGTGGGGGAGGGGGCGTTGGTTGAGCGTAATGCGATCAATAGTAATATTTTTTAAAGTCTAGCTAAACTGAGAAATTGTGTTACTCTTGCCCTTGAGATTGCACAACACATGTATAGGAGGAAATTAAGTAACACACTGTAAAGAGGAAGAAGTGGTTATGAAGAAGTGGAAATTATAGAAAAGAAGATGGTGTTGTCTGAATGATAGCTCTGTGTTGCCCTTCTATTAGAGCCTTTCAGGCGATGTGTTTGTTCCTTGTTCTGTCCGTGTGAAGGAAGTAAAAGGAATGTATGAGCACTAAATGTATAAAGTGTATCGTACACATCCTAGGAATGTACATGTTTGAACAAGAATGATCTGTAAGCATAGTGTCTTAACAATGATAAAATGAAACTACATGAAGAGCTTTCAGGGTACAAAAGATTAGGGGTGTCACATTACCAAAAATTCATTTTTTTTTCTTCATTTTTCAATTCTCTGGGCCAATACCAGTAAAATAACACGATTCTCGATACCAATTTTGAGACCACGATAAAAAAAAGATTCCATGTACTTGAACTTGAAATATGAACTTCTTTATTAAAATATTTGAAAAACACCTGACACGTTTGCTGCACCACACTTCACTGAAAGTTTAGTTTACTTTCCAGATTTAGAATTAGCGAGGTAATGAGTCCTCCCGCCTCTTTTTCATCTCTGTTCAGAGTTACGCATGCCCAGAACTGATGGTGACTGGGTCCGCCCACTTACTGTCAAAAATAAATCTAAATCGAGAGAGAGCAGGCAACAGACACGCGAGTGCAGTTTAAAGCTTTGAGAACAAGCAGGTTTTGCCCGCGCGATCGAGAGAGACTTTTGCTGTAGGAGTGATGTGAAAGCGCTCGTCAAAGTAAATTACGCTACCATTTCTTGTCATCAAGTCGAGGTGGGACGATTGCTGCAACCGCAGTTGCCATCTTTGTTTTCAGAATGTAAACGTCAACTGGAACACTGAAGCGTATAATGCCCCTATCGGTTCCAGAAGAGGTGCAGCACTGATGCCAACAGCTGGCATCGGCACTCATGGTACTTATGGTACTTCAAAAAAATAGCCATCGTCTGTGTTTTGATATTTTATTATCGAAAGGTACCGTAAGTATCGGTTCTCGTGACATCCCTACCACAGATGATGCTTGTCTATGGTACGTAGGATGACTGTGATTACATTTGGATTCATGAAAGATTAAGCAGGCAATGAAAGATGAACCGAGATCTATAGGCATAAGGGTCTCCAAAAGGTGGCCGATTTAAACTTTGGCAACACTCAGGGAAGTAACTGGCAATAGATCCCTTCAGTTCCAGGTGGACAACCTCTGGTTGTGAAAACTGAAGCCAATGCAAGAGTTCCATAAACTTGCATTCTCTCTACTGGCCATCGTAGGCGACTCGTCTGGTTGTATTGAAGTCTATGAGATGAAATGACTATCTTTCTCTTGATATATTCCCTCAGTAGACATTGTAAACCTGAGTGTATGGTCTAAATCTCTAGTTTCAAGGCTTCTTCAATACAGCATGAGGTTCATTTAGTAAATTATGGTCCATTTAGAGTCAAATAGAGCAACCGTCCCTAACCTTTTTTGCACCAGGGACTGCTTTAGTGTAAGAAAATATTTTCACGGACCACTGTGTGGGCGATAAATATGATGTAATACAATTATAGAACCGTCATTAAAACAAATATGAAGTGCATCAAAATACAACTGACCATGCCGATTTAGTCTGAGCCCTGAACTTGTTTCTCAGAAACAAGCCGGTCCCATCTCGGTATGATGGGAGACACCGACACCCGACGTATGTTCTGTATGTCTAGTCCACTCTGTCATTTAAACCTTTAGTCCAGTCTACTCCGTAACTTAAACCTTTAGTCCAGTCTACTCTGTAACTTAAACCTTTAGTCCTGTCTACTCCGTAACCTAAACTTTTAGACCAGTCGACTCCATGACTTAAAAAGGATTAAAAATCCTGAGATTGCCTAAAAAGCTCTGGAAACCCTGCTTCAAAAAGACAGAGTTTTGGAAATGGAAGCAGGATTTCAGAGCTTTTTAGGCAATCCGAGGATTTTCCTGCCTGGATTTTAATCCAGAACACCGCCAGAGTTGAATCGTACTCGTTTAATTTTTGCGGTAACGTACCTGTTGACAGGTGTCAAGTGACCCACTGAAATAGATCATAAAGCAGGGGATGCTTTTGAGCTACAAGGTGATTGACAGCTCGCTACCACAACAATGTTCGTTCTGGGAGTTGTCACTTTTTCACGGTGTGTTCAGTTCATGAAAGTTAATTGGAATGTTTTGAGTCACCGAAAACAACAAACCAAAGCATATTTGGCATTTGCTTGTGCTTAGCAACACTTCTGGTCGAAAAAAAAAAGGTGGACATGCATGTGTGCGAGCGCGTACTCTCTAGCTCAACTGCATCGCAGAAACAGGGAGAGAACGACACTATTCTTCCAGTGAAGCCAGAGGTCACGCAGTCATTACACCACAGAAGCATTGTCAGTGATTTGCGTCGGCTGCAGCATGAACAGGTTAGGTTTATAAATGTCCTCGCCACACAGTGTGACGTTCGAATGCATGTGTGTGTGTGTGTGTGTCTGTGTGTGTGTGTGCTCTCATGTTTAAAAAGGCATGCACCTTGGGCTATCATGTGCTGCCCTCTGCTTTATTTGGAGCAGGCCAACACACGGACGGACACCAACTGGGCGCTAGCGTCCACCACCCCATCTGCTCCTCATGTGGCCTCCCAGTCCCACACCTCCCTCCGCCAATCCTGCAATGTGGGATGTTTTGTTTCAGCTGCTCCTTATTTACACGCAAGACTGAGGAGAAAGGGTGGGTCCCTCTCTGGGCAGACAGAAGGGTTTTTAGACAACTTTCCTTCTCCTTTAGGAAATGCACGCTGGCATAGCTCCTCCCAAGACTGAGAAATGGCCTTTTCATCAACAACAGTATATGCTTATTATAATGCCAGTTTGACCTTCCGGATGGGAGTAAACACCAGAGAGGGAGTTTTTCGGTGTCAATTTCAGCCGCAAATGCACTTACACAATCCTGACCAAAAGGTATGCAGAAACACGCTTTTCTCACAATTATTGAGTCACTGCTTTATCTCATGCATACGCTTTCAACACAAAAAACAATTTTCACATGGATTCTTTAGATTTCTTTTTTTTCTTCTTTTTTTTTTTTTTACATACTTTTTACATACTTTACTTTTAACAATTAAACTTAAATTTTTGCGGCACAAATTACCTAATTTCTGTTCTGCAAATACTCTTTACTTTTTATGTGACATGTATCTGCTGTAAGCTAATATTATTGAATAACTTCCCACTGTAATGTATTCATCAGCCTGCTAGTGTTGCATCATTGCTCTCCTGTGCAACATATTTTTATTCTTTAAATTATTATGGCACAATGTTAGACCAGGCGGCAACCTTCGGTTCTGCCGAGTGAAGCCAATGCGGAAGTGTTTTAAAACATACTTTCTCTCTACCAACCAACAGATGTCTTTACCTAACTCCTTCGCATTCCAAATATTGTGAACATCTATTTATTCGTTGCAAAAACAACAACATGGTGACACTTCAAAATGGGAATGCCGAAACAAACAATGGGTGACGCAACGATGACTACGTCCACTTCTTTTTAAGATAAATATAATATTGTTTAGCTTTTTAGCAATCACAATTGCCGGTTAAAATGACTAAGTTGACAGTGGCATACCATAAATCTAATTCCATGAGTAACTTGATAACAGGCCAAAATGAAGCTTTCGGTCAACAGGCTCTGTTGCCAGTGTCTGTACATGGCTTACTCTGTATAGAACCCCTAAATAAAATGCACCTGAAGTCCCTTTCTTATCCCTTCTCATGCTCTGTACATAAAAGCCAGTGTTTATTTTAGACACACAATGCATGCGGTAAGATTGATAACGGTAACAATTTTCCAGCAGCTGAAAGCCGCTGCTTTGGACATTGAACAGACATTGTGGGTAACACTACTTAACATGGTTTTCCCCCTGGAGGTTCTCTGCACTTGCTGTTTGTTGGTAGTCATGGGGGCTTTCCGGTTTATGGTCTACAGCATGTGGATGGCTAAGTAAGGCATTTACAGTGAGTCATTTTGGCCTTATTGCCTTTTGATATTGGAATAAACAATGCTGTAGAACAAATTGAAGCCAAATGTTGCCTAGGGAGCGCTTCATGCCTTCTGTAATACTGTCTCAACCACAATAATGCGTTTCATTTTTGCGTAGGATTCCGAAGGTGTTCATGTTATTGTGACCACCCCAAGTTTATGCAAGGGTCGAGGAAAAAGACAGCTTGATAAAGTCGGCTGTGGGTGTCGGATGTCAGAAATGTGTAAGAGATGTGTGTGAGTATCATGTTCTGCCCCTCTGTGAATGAAAAGGATAACCCCCTCCACTCGCATCACACACAGCCTAAAAGACTACATGGCAGTCAAAAGTCATAACCTAAACTAGTGGAGGCTTTAGCCAGATGAGTAAACAATGCAAAACGCATTCATAATCCAAAGTCAATGCACAGACGCGATAGTTTTTAAAAATATTATTTGGCCCGGTGGCGCGAATGACGAATTTGAGGCAGCGCATTTGACGCATGGCGAACAGAACAGCATTAGGGTTGTTGGCCAATTTGTGTGATGATTCTGATTTATTTTTAATCCTCAATTTCAAAGCACTCTGCTAAGTTAATTTCAATATAGCTGCTCTAAATGAATCATCTTTCTGATGCTTGATAGTGATGATTATAACGTTACCAGCAATCATGGCTTCCAGGTATGTGTGGGGAATTGGTTGTAAAAGGTAGGCGCTATAAATGGCTTTAGCTGCGCGTAAAGACGGGTGTTTCTAATACTGCTGGACGCAAAAAAATTGGTGGACTTGCACGTCTTCTTTGCCCCTCTTTTCATTGACAGGCCTCATAAGTGGTGGAGCAGCCAAGAAATATTAAATGGTGAATGGACCCGTACTTGTATAGCGCTTTAACACTATATGACATCATTCACCCATTCACACCCATTCATACACTGATGAGAGGTGCCACCATGGAAGGTGCCACATCAGCATTATCAACCATTTATACACCGTAGGCGCAGCTATGGGAGCAATTTTAGGGTTAAGTGTCTTGCTCAAGGACACGTCGACATTGGCCAGCGGAGTTGGGGATCGAACCGCCGATCCTCTGATTGAAGGACGACCATGTTCACCACTGAGCCACAGTTGCCTCCTTATTGGTGTGTAAAAGGGTGATTAGGGACCTTTTAATATCCGTTGATGGCGAACAGTTACATAAGATCAACACATTTCTTAAAACTATTCATGGAGCCAATACTGGAAACTCAACTTTCATTCTTAATGTAAGAAATAAGCATCTTATGTATTTGCCAGGAGCTATAAACCTGAAATGAAACTGTAGTTTGAAGTAAGACCTGAGCCAGCATTCTCTCAAAACAATTTAAAGAAAGGCACGCGTTTACCTTCAAAAGAGAGTTAAGGGTCACCTGAGACTGTTACAAACATCGTTTCATGGATGACTGGCGGGTAAATGTGCCGTTACCTGAGATGGTGAAGGTGTGGCTGTGACAGTGTGTGCAGTGAAGTCATTCGAGACTGATATCATGCTGTAAAAATAGTTTACCTTTCCGCAGCTGGCTTGTGAGATTTTCCATCCATTAGCATCATCTCAATATATTTATCAGAGATTTTGTTTCGCTGCATATGCTGTGTCACCATTTAAATTCTACATTGAGCAGTTCAGAAATATACATTACGGTGCTATTAAAAACCAGAAATGGCAACACTTGTGATATAAGGAAAATCCAAAAGCTCAGACAAGCTTATATCACTCAGCCCTAGCATATCTACGTGGCTTAAGCATGCAAGTGCCAACAGGGACTTCATAGTGCATTCAGGTGTACCTTGTAAACTCAAGCTTTAGCTGTACCCGCTGTTATCTAGTGGATCATTTTGTTATTGTTTAACACTTAAAATGTGCCTATTAGTGTATGTGACCTCTTTAAAAGTCACATTGATTTATGCTCCTCCTTTCGCACAGTTTCCCTCCAACACCTGAATAAGGTATTTCTTTACCAAGAAGAGTCACATAAGTACTTCAGAACGGCAACTGAAGGCGTCCGTCACCATTTCACTCTCAGACATGAGAAAAATCTGGCTGAATATGACTTGTTTCCACTCAGCTTCACTTGAGCTTGTAAAAAAACAAAAAAACAAAAACAAAAAAATCTTTCCATTTGCTAGTTCACACCTAATTATTCTGGTTACTGTAAACACTGCTTTATTTTATCTACGAGATGCCCTAGTTGCAACATGTATGCTGAATGTATAAGTGACGTCATGTTTTGCTCACATTTGAGCCATGACGGCTCATATGAAGGGGTTTTCTTTTGTCTACCTCCTGCAATGCAGTTTTGAAGAACAGAAGGAAGTGAGAGAGGGAAGGAAAGATGCCATGTGACAAAGGCCATGACCCAAACTCACATGGAACAATGAAGAGATGATATTGCAGCTTGTAAGTCACCATGATTTCCTTCTAGATTCATGCTTTTCTTTCATTGTGTTTTCCACAGTCTTGCCTTCAGTGCAATTATTCTCACAGGACACTTTGTCCACCCTCGTTTTCCCTCCAGAGGGCGCTGTCAGTTACTGGTGGTGGATTCAGTACATCACTTCAAAGCTCTGGAGCAGGACAGAGGGATGATGTTACAGTGTGGTTTTCTGACTTTGCTGCTGTCAGGTTGTATAAGTAGTGTGAACTTTTGCTTTGTCCAAGTCCTGCAGAACAATGTTCACTTCTTTTTAAAGATTCAATCAGGATTCACAATGAATATGAGAGTATGCACTGCCATCTGGACCAGTGATAAACCTCATTATGAGTAGGGATGGTATCGTTTGGCTTTTTTCTGATACCGGTGCTAAACCGATACTTTTAAAACAATACCGGTGCCGGAACCAATCTGAAGAACTAGGTGTGCAACAGAACTCCACTCAGAAACTGTTGGATTCTACAAACTCTACTGCTTTACTGGACTAGACGTCATCATTAATATATACTGGAGAGCTTTACTGGACTACACGTCATCATTATTATATATACTGGGAGAAGTTTGATCCGCGCTATTTTAATAAAGTATTTATACTAAAAATATGCAAAATCCTATCGTTTTTAACATACGGGTACCACGCTACCTTTTTATGATCGGTATACCATGCAACATTACAGAGTAGTGTAAAAAAAAAAAAAGGAAGCACCAAAATCTGCGTTGTCTTTCGGTCCGGTCGGTACCGGACGTCTTGGAACCGGCAACATATTAGCACCGGTTTTCGGTACCCAACCCAAATTATGAGTCGTTGTTATCTTGTGTTACTTGTATTAAAGTACTTGTTTATGAACAGGTTGAATCCCCTTTTTTGTTTACATTTTGATCATGTGTTGTGTTCTCACATGTAATATCACATTGTCATATAGAAATTCCTTTTTTTTTCATCACGGGCCCCAAAACATCTCGAAACAGCCGAATCCACAATAAAGCAGTGGGAAGAAATATAGTGTTGGATGTGAGGTCATAACAGCAATTCAGGTGCAGAAGCTTTTTCAGTGCTCCCTGATTTGTGTCCTTGGGATGTGCTTGTTATCTGTTGCAAATCCTGTCTCCACCCTTCTCCCCTCAATAGAATCAATCAATACATCTATTTTGAGATTAGAAATCTGAGCCTTTGCAGGAAAAGTTCGTTGAGTCTGTGGAGCTCGTCTCAACAATGCCCTATGATTTTCAATGCAGTAGTGAGCAGTGTTTTTTTTGTTGTAGAGTATAATGCCAAAAATACATACATACTATATAAATACATTTTCAAGGAGGAGTGAGTCCTCAGTGACTACGTATACATGCACACCAACATTCCACAATTATTCAGAAAAAGACAGCTTTCCAGTCTAGACAGGAGAATGCCGACGTTATCAAGCTTTAAGGAGCATTCTTTTGACATCTATACAGCACATTTAGAAAATGTGACTCAAATTCAGTTCTTTCTGCTGCTTGCAACACACGGCCGGCCTGTTCCCTGTTTATGGCCAGCTGTGCACGTTGTACACAAAACGTCAAAATATACCCAGTCAGTTGTCACACATAGCCGTAAAAAGAGTGGCTTGAAGAACACTTTTGCCCAACCTGCAGAACGGTGACAACAAGGGTAAACCAAGGAAGCAACATGTCCGCAGGTGGAAAAGGGTGAAGTTATTTAATTGGCGTCACAGTGGAATTATTCGTAAAACAGAGTATGCATGGCTGCATGTAAACAGACACATTAGTGGTACCCATATAAATGTCTTAGTGGGCAAATGGTTCTCCTGTGCTGATACTGATACTTTTGTATTTCATAATTTGATCATACTATCTGATTATTTTTTCTGTGTTCCTCTGTGTTCATGTTGTGCTTTGTGAGATGTTGCGTCACAACATAATTAAAAAACTGTCTCAGGACTGCCATATGACCCAACCTGTTTTAGCCTCACCAGTTAACAGTCTCAACTGTGGTTTGTCAAACTCCCTCATGAAAGGGACATTGTCTTCCAGCTCCGGATGCACCGACTGGCCCTGAGAGGCAGTCCGACTGTCTGGCCACTTAATCAGCAGATGCCGGTTACATCATCGCTCATCCACTGAGCAAGCAGCGGCTGAGTGCTCTCTTTGTTACCTTTTAGCAGCATCATAATACTCTGTGAACATTGAGTTGTCAGATCACGGTATTGATTGATGCTCCAGCCAAGCAGTTCACTTCAGCTCAGTTCTTCACACATTAGAACAGTTATTTTTGCGTTTTTCATTTGAAAAAGTTGTGGATGGTAGAATAATACCAATCCATTCTTGGTACCACCTCGGTCTGGTTTTCAAGCTAGCTGAGCCAATAGAATGTGGAGTCATAGACTCTATGAGAAGTGGACGTAGTCATCGTGATGTCACCCATTGGTTTGTGGACTGCCGTTTTTAAATGTTGGCGTTTCACACTTGCTTGAACAATTACCCCATCTGGCTACGGTCAAAGGTCCTTGAAGGTCTAGTAAACGATCAGTTAAAAGATTTCCTTCATTCTTACAACATTCTCTCCCCATATCAATCCGGCTTTAGTAAACAACACAGCACAACAACAGCCTCACTCAAACTTACCAATGATATAATAGACTGGCTCGATCAAAAGAAATTGTGCACAGCTCTCTTTGTTGACCTTTCTAAGGCCTTTGACACACTGGATCATTCCATTCGGAAGCAACGCCTGCTTGATACAGGTTTATCTGAGCAGGCCGTTGGCTGGTTTAATAATTATTTGTCTAATAGAAAACAATTTGTTTTGAAGGCAGCTCATCCACACTGCTAAATGTCTCTACTGGTGTGCCACCGGGCTCAGTTCTGGACCCGATTCTGTTTGTTATTTATGTAAATACATTGGCCAGAATTGCCAAATTTCTTTTTATGCTGATGACACAGTTATATATTGTTGTGGCACCCTCTTGCCGAGGCCCTTGGCAACCTACAAATTGCTTTTAACCTTGTGGA
Source organism: Clinocottus analis (assembly GCF_023055335.1). Taxonomy (NCBI): domain Eukaryota; kingdom Metazoa; phylum Chordata; class Actinopteri; order Perciformes; family Cottidae; genus Clinocottus; species Clinocottus analis. The sequence goes on from NW_027175909.1 coordinate 2,703,348, forward strand.
AAATCAGCTCATTGAACTAAAACTTGTCTTGAATGCCGCCAAAACCAAACTGTTGATATTTTCCAATAGCAGGAAAGTGCCTTTGTCTCCACTCAGCATTTTGTCATTGCAAGGGGATGAAATTGAACGTCGGACCTGTTACAAGTATCTCGGCATTTTAATTGATCATCGACTTTCTTTTAAACCACATGTAGAAAATCTGGGGGGGAAAAATCAAGGCTGAAACTGGGATTCTTTTTCTGTCACAAATCTTGTTTTTCTTTTTTTTTTACCAGAAAAAAGTTGGTTGCTACTATTTTCCTCCCTGTACTTGATTACAGTGATCTCTTGTATATGAATGCCCCTGCAAACTGTCTGTGATCTTTAGACCAGGGGTGTCAAACTCATTTTAGTGAAGGGGCCACATGTTGCCCATTTTGATCTCAAGTGGGCCGAAGCAGTAAAATCACAGCATAATAACGCATAAATAACGACAATGTTTCTCTGTGTTTAAATCATTGATGAAGGTTTTTAGATGATAAACTCTATTTGAAGGTCTTTCAACAACTACCTAGAAACATAAAGACCAAAAATTCAGACATCAGCCCTCTCTTTATCTGCCTGGGTTCTCCTCTGCAGATTCCCTCGCTTTGTGACACGTTTGTGGCGCCACTTTCATGACATGATCCATGTTTAACGACTTCTAACACAATAATATCAGTGCTCACATCAATTGCGACTGTGGATCAATGGTTTGTATGTCTGTCTTATAAGCAGAGGATCAGAGGTTTGAATCCCAGATCTGCAAATTTTGGTCTAAAAAAAAAAAAAATACCGTGACACCCCTGCTCTAGACACTGTATATCATGGTGCCTTAAGGTTTGTCACTGGTTGTAAAGCCCTCACTCACCTCTGCATCTTATATGCTCGAGTTGAGTGGGCATCTCTGGCAGCACGCCGCCTTATACATTGGCAGATTTTTTTATTTATAAAGCCATCTTGGGTCTGCTCCCCCCTATTTATGCAAATATATTTTTAAATCCCAGAGCAATTATTGCTTACGTTCCAATGACTTTAATTTATTTTCATATGCCCAAAGTTCACTCTAAATTTGGTGAACACTGTTTCAAGTTTGCTGCACCTGCTGCTTGGAACGCAGTGCAAAAAACTCTAAAATTAAAGAAGCTCATCAATCTTGAAACTTTGAAGTGTGAGAGATATTGGAGCAGCTTCATACCGCACTTGTTCTTGTTTCAGTGTAAATCCGGAGCATTAGTCCTGTTTTAAATTTTAATGTTTTTACCTGTGTTATGTGATCTCTGTGTGTCGTGTGACTAACTTTTTTATGCTGCTGTCTTGGCCAGGCTTCCTTTGGAAAAGAGGTCATTGTATCTCAATGGGACTGACCCGGTTAAATAAAGGCTAATAAATAATAATGAGTAAAATATAATGTCACTGTGAGCCATCACGATTTGCCAAACGAAAGTTACAATATTTGCAATAACGTAGAGACTGTACGAAAGGCTCTGAAAAACTGAAGAAGATTTGAAACTAGAGATTAAGGCTATAAACTCATGTTTACAATGTTTACTGAGGGAATAAATCAAGAGAAAAGTAGTAATTTTCTCATAGACTTCTATACAATCTAACATAGAACATCGTGCACAAACCGTCTGTTTATTTGTTAATAGCGATGGCAGTTTTCAAATCCCTCCAACACAATTTGAAAAAAATGGTAGCTTGCAGTTGCAAAACTATATACGCTTTATGATTGATGAAGTGCATATCTCATGTTAAAGATGACGTTAAGGCAGAGAATCTCGCCCACGCTGACGTGGCATACATTAGTGGCCGCGCTTATTCACTAAACATTTGATATGCCTGTAGCATGGAGCCATCTCACATTTGCAACCACATCCATTAACCGGATGTATGGTGTTTCTCTGAGACCTGATCTTTATAGTGGTGGGTCTGGACAATGTATTTTCTGAAATACCTGATGGGATGCATGGCTTATTCAATTCAGTTACGGTAATTACAAATTTGCCTCGGAGGGCTTTACAATCTGTACATATAAGGCATCCCTGTCCCAGGACCTTACATCGAATCAGGAAAAACTCCCCCAGAAAGAAAATAAACCTTTCACAGGGGAAAAAAGGAAGAAACCTCCAGAGGAGCACAGAGAGAACAGTATGTGACTAGAGAAGTGTTCTGGTAAATGGATTTCAGATGAATCTCTGAAATCCCATCAAAATGTTCCTTCTTGTTCTTCGTTTGAAATGAAAGTTGAGTGTAAGGTTTACAGGTGGACAATATTTAGGCTTGTAGTTGTTTGCAAGTGTTCTGTTGTGAATAAATGGTAAATTATACTAAAGAGGTAAAACTCTAGATGTCATGTGTTTTATGTACCACTACAGCAAACAGATCATTAAAGCTGGTCCACCGTGGTAAAGCTTGGTTATAGGAGGAAACAATGCAATCTAACTAAGCTGGTCTTAATATTTCAAAGCTCCATCAAGATGTTTAAAAAACAATAAATCTTTACTGTCCACACTGTCGTTGTTGTCACTGTTGCAGTCGGTTGGCCCCCACCCTTCACCGTATTGATTTTTTCGCGTTGTCATGGTGGGGGACCGAAAGGGCCGAGTGTAACTTATTCTGGGTGGGTCTCCAGATGTTGAGCAGCCAAATGAGGCTCCAGGGCTGTAGCGTTGTGAAAGAGCTGTTAAGCGGCTGTAGCTTTTTTGTCCTCAAGTGGGGGTTTGCATTCAGCACTTCCCATCACACATGGGCGTTGGTCACTTGGGGTGAGACCTAATCATAACCATGTTCTCAATTTCAATGCATACCTAACTTTTGAGGAAATGATTATACGTAAGGTCAGCTGATTGCTGACATTTGAATTCTTCTGCTCCCCACATGCTCTCTTAAAAAAAGAGATTCCGGCGTTGAATCCAACAACAGTCATATTTGTCCACACTGCACCCTTTCTCTGAAGAAATAACAGTAGAAGTTGACACTTGTATTGACTCTCACTCGATGCCTCCCTCAGTCCCTTAACCCCCTCCCAGTAACATACCGTAAATCACAGTTATAATGAGATCTAATAAAGTGCATGCATGGAGGGGTGTGTGTTTAGAAAGCCAGCATACGCCTTTATATATATTTTTTTAAAAGCAGCCCTGGACTTCCTCTTCTTTTTAAACAAAAGTCCGACATGGCCGGCTTTTGTTACATGCGAGATGAAGCAACATTCCTGGGCAGAGGGTCTGCCCTCGGGAACAGAAAGAGCCATGTGTGTACGCTCTCACACACAGTCATGAGCACAAACGCATATGTCATGTTTTTTTTTTGCTTATGTGCGTTTGAGGGTAATGCCTCTATTGGGCGGGGCAGTCGTGCTCTTCCTTATTTGGATAGTTAGTGTGAGTGTGAGCGTGCGTGTGTGAGTGGACTAAAGGGGAGGGGGTGGGGGGTCACATGGGTGTACTGCAGAGTCCCAGCGATAGAACACAAAAACTCAAATAACCGAGAGGGAGAGTGAAGTACACTAGGGCTTGGATGGCAAAAAAACAACAACAACTAGGAAGGAGAAAAGAGGAGGGACAGCTGTTGGACGAAGAGAAGAGAGAGGAGGAGGAGGAGGAGGAGCAGAAGCAGCAGAAGCAGCCGCAGAGAGGGAGGAGAGAGCAGAAAGAGATAAGAGTGTGGTAAACAGGAGACATTGAGGGAAGCACATGTAAAAAAAAAAAATAAAAAAAAAAAATGCCCACCAGCTTCACCGTGGTCCCAGTGAAGGACGGCGCCAGAAAGGCCAAAAAGGGGAGTAAGGAGCAGGATGTTGACGACAATAATGTGCTGAAGGAGGAAGACGAGGAGACCACAGGTGAGATAAAATTTTCTTTTGCAGTCAGGTGGTTAATTAACGCAAATGAGATATGATCCTTCCCTTTACAGATGTGTAGTCGGAAGTGCCACTACTGGTTTAAGTTGAGAAGCACACCTTCACCGTCCTGTGACAGTAGATGGAGAAGTTGGGCACGGGAAGTTCCAGACTTTTGCTGACGTTATCCAGTGCATGCTGATAATTTGGCTTCAGATCACGGGACGCTGTTTCCTTTGTGGGTGGATAATGTGAAGGGAACAGGGTGGATTTTCGGGAAAGGCTTGTTCATTTTTCCTCACACGCCACTGCCCCTCCAGGAAGTTTGGCATGACATTTTGTTCCATGCCAGAGTTTTCCCCTTTTAGCCCCAGAATGTCTTTCCTGCTTTCTTTTACCCCTACCCCATCCCCTCTCCCCCCCGTCAGGGATTCTAGAGTTGTAGTCACAAACACAGGGGCAATACAGATCTAATTGGACGGTTGCATCTCCTGACATCTCTCTATGCCTCCAAGATTAGTGTGTAACAGATAACAAAACAGTGCCGGGACTCGGGCAAGATGCATATTCCCAATTCCGAATGTGAAAACTAGGATGTCTGCTATGTAAGCCTTTCAGTTGGTAAAAGTCTTGGGAACAGCTTGCCTTGACTTTGCCCTACTAATTTGAGCATGTCTGAATACCTTTTTTTTCCTGGAATGGAATTCACTCTTATCTGGACATCAATGTAACATTAGTGATCTGTTTTGGTGTTCAAACATAATGTTCTCACTTCTCTCTGGCTTCTGCCAGCAGTATCAACCTGTCTGTCTTTTAAATGGTCAAGACTGAGAGGTCACTGAGTGCTTATTTAACCAACTTCTCTCCAACACTCCTTTTCTTTTCCCCGCCAGGCTGTTGTTAGTGGAGCTGCTGCTTTTTACGGGGCCTCACATGGCGCTGGACAAATCTGTATTTAATTTCTGCTGCGGGGCTGCAATTACGGCTTCACGCTGGGTAAGACTTTACAGACTGTGTGAGAAAGAATTGCATTGGTTTACCAAGCGCATGTTTTTGCGCATGCAACTGTTGGCGACAACAGAGCAACATGTCCGGGAGGGTGGGTGCACAAAATTCTGTGCTGCTCTGGCTTATAGAAATATCAAGACCACACACCTTGTTGTGTTCATGACAGCTCTTTGAAGGAGGACAATTCTGTCGTCCACATGAATCCACTGGTCGAAGGTTTACTGAGCAGGGTCCTTGATAGCATGAATTCTGTTGGACCTTAAGCGTGCCGTGTAGGGAGCAGTTACTGTTATTGATTATCCTGCTGGCTCGCTTCCTGTTGGCTGAGTGGGTGGGAGGTGAGACCCCTCCCCCCACTGTAATGTAAAGCCCTAAAGCTCTTCTCTGTCACCCTCCAATCCTATCTTTCTGGTTTCTGGGTTTCCTCTGTTTAATATCCTGGTGAAAGCATGGAGCAACAAATGACAAACCTCCATCCATTTTTTGGGCTGTTTTTGTTCACCGCTTTCTACCTCTATTTCACGGGAGAAAATGGTTAAAGCTCTGCATTCTGTATGGGTGTAGCAGAAGCTGTTTTACTCCATCAGCCGCACAAATATCTCCAGCTCAAGCCTCCTAGCCTGAACCGTAGCCGTTTTATTTATTGATTTCCGCTTCCACCAGCGCTTTTCCTTTCTTTGCTCAATTTACTCCCACTAGACTAACCACTAGATTTTTCACAAAGCTGTCACCTGATGTGGTGCGATGAGTTCGTCACACTTTGTTTTCTTTAGAACAACACAACTAGTTAATCAAAAAAAAATGTATGTGGGGCTGTTGTTGTGGAAAGAAAAGTACCAAGTGCTCGAACCACAAAGCAAGGCGGCATGTACTAGTGCTATTTGTTCCTTTCTCCAGTATGAATTCAACCACTTTGAAACACATATGAAACTGAGTTCTTCACTGCACTTGAAAAAAAGAAAAGAAAATCCAGAGTGTTGCTGGAGAAGTTTCACTGAAAGTCTCTGTTTGATTGTGTTCTGCTGAGTACTGTAACTCGTCTGTGTTTGTTTCCCTGGAGCAACCAACAAGACAGTGATGAGAGCGTGATGTTTCTGTAGTCCAAGAGTCGTAAAGAAATGTATCATCCCATTATTGTACATCTCATGTATCTGTTGGTAATTCCACCTTGACTCAAGTTCAGGGTCTGAGGATCCTGTTGCCTTATGTTGATATTGCTTCTTTTTGTCTGCAGTATCGCACGCTGCCGAGTGCAGAATGACATGCCAACGGCCATGCATAGCATTAGGGCTGCAACTCACGATTATTTTAATAATCGATTATTCGGTCGATTTATTTTTTCGATAAATCGGATTAAAAAAATAAAATAATTTTGAAGCATTAATTTGCAACCTTTTATTACAAAAACAGAACTGACTTTGCAAATTCACAGTGCAAAGAATCTTAACAATAAAGAATTTATAAAAAAAAAAAAAATACAAATCAGAAAACTTAACAGGATTTGTTTGAACGTCAGAACTTGTTCTCTACACTCACAAACATGCACAGAGACACACACACTCACAGACATGCAGACTCACAGACACACATGCTCACAGACATGCACACTCACAGACACACATGCTCACAGACACGCACACTCAGACACACATGCTCTCACACACTACCACACACGCACACAGACATAAACAGACACACACACTCACAGACATGCACACTCACAGACACACTAACAGAGATGCACACTTACAAACACACACACTCACAGATGTACAAACTCACATACTCACAGACGTACACACTCGCAGATGTACACACTCAGAACTCAAAGAACAAAGGATGAGAATTCCAGAAGTAACCACTCAATGTATCAATGGATAAGTTACGGACTGCACTTTACCTAAACAAAGGTTATTATTAGATATCGAACCACAAATCCCAGCAACACTTCCTCTGCATGAAGCCACATTACATTGTCAGTGCCAGCGTTCTGCACTTCAGAGGAGATGTTTACGCATTGCTTCTCTTGAATCCTCGGTGGTATTTTAAAACAAAGACGTTATCGAACTCAACAGCACGACTCAAACACGGGTGAATGAACGACTAGCAGGCGAGCTAACGACAACGGTTAGCCTAGCTGGTTATTGTACACGCAACGCGATTATGAAGTGACATACGAGAGGATAAAACGGGCTGCACCAGAACCTTACGTCTGCTGCGCTGCGCGCTCCGCTCCACTGTTTTGTTCAACACTCAAACATCCTCGCGACTTGAGTGGCGTAATAATCGCGCGACACAACGAATCGATAATGAAATTCGTTGCCAAGTGTTTTAGTAATCAATTTTTATCGATTTTACCGATTCGTTGTTGCAGCCCTACATAGCATAATACTATTTCAGGAGCAGCGGTGGTCAGACGGATGCTGGCAGCACCAGAGTTTCACACACTTGCAGCTTACGTTACTGCAGTTTCACAAGCATGTTGGAGAACTTTGATGGCCTTCAGGTTAATGTTAAAATGGAAATGGCTCTCGACAGAGCCGGTGTTTGGTTTGTCCGTTCAGGGCCCCCGTAGGAACTAGGGTCGTCACAATACCAAAATTAGGACTTTGATACAATACCTGCCATAAATATCACGACAGGCCATACTTTTAATACGATACCAGATTTGATACGATACTGGTATATTTATCTATAATAAAACGTCAGTATGGTTCCTTTTTTTTACCAGCTTTTTCCTGCCCAGCTTTTTGAACACTTAACAAATGGCATTAATATTTGTATTAGCCTACAGCAAGATATTAATGAAAACTACATGGTGCTATCATAGCATTGATTATACACAGTTATGTTGGTCTATTGTCCCTATGTGACCAGATGACTACATAGTTATTTCCATAAGTATGAGCAAGTGTGGAGTTACATAATTTTACAGATGTGTTTAAGGTAAAAAAATAAATAAATAAATAAAAAAACTATAGCTTTGAGTACATTAAAGATGGACACATAATTAAAAGGTAATTTCTCCCCTTAAAAAAAAAAACACAATGAAAAACATGCCACCACATACCTTTTACCAATACACATGCAATTACTCTACAGCCAGTGTCACTATGCTGTCTAGTAAAATTGTGAATAATAACACTTGTTGCAACTATTGCACTTGTTTATGCAACAAGCCGAGGACAGTCGGCAAGAGCTTCTGAACTCGAGGCCATGTCTCGCCCGATCACTCGCTATGTGCGCTGCCTGTGTGAGCGCTGGGCAGCCCCACTCCTTACATACGGGTACCGCGGTACTTTTTTGTTATCGGTATGCCGTGAAACATTTGTAAAACCATAGTGGGGCAACATGGCAGACTCCATGAAAAGGGCTCACAAACATTCGTAGTTTCAGGGGATTACACACTAATGAAAATGTCGTGAATATTCCATTTCTGCTAATAGGACCATGAAATCCCTCACACTGCCCCTTTAAGGCTTATCTTCAGTTATCATCTAAAGAGGACCCATTAGGCAATTGTATCAGAAATTGTTTTTGATTATAAAATCTATATGGGCAGTGTTGCATATGTGAGCGAAGAAAATATCCACGTGACTGGGCGGGAATGGATGATTTGCGAGCGAGAGCACATACAGAAATGTTGTGTGTGGCTGGTGCAGCATGGGAAAAGCAGTTCTGTGTAGGCCATCAACATTTACTCCCCAAGAGGAAAAGTTGAGCCCTCACTTTGGCCACGTTAGTGCCTCAGTCGGTTCCCTGTGCTGCAAAAAGAATCTGCTCACAGCACAGAGCCACCCGTTGTGGATAAATATCACAAAGTAGGCATAATGTGGAGCCTATGGCTTGAGTAGCAGCAGTGTGGATGTGTTAGTAGGAGTTGGTTATGGCCCAATGAACCCACTAAACGCAAAACTGTCCGTTGGTCCGTTTGCACTGTTTGTCCTCAACATGAGTTTCCTGTTTATTTCCCAGGCAAGTCCGCGTCTGTTCATAGCTGCTGTCTTTATGTAGCTGCTTTCTGTTTCTCCTGCTCCCCTTTTTCACTGATTACCCTTCAGGCTTTTGCATACTGCTCAGATTGCTAGCCGTGCTTTCCAAGCGTCACATGTAATATCTTTTCAGTAATGCTGCATTCACACTAAAAGAGTTGCAATTTTTCGCAACGCTATTTTGCCTGAGTTTACTCTCTCAACTTTAAATTTGCTTTTTCGCAGAGGAAATGAAGCGCGACTTATCCGTGACTTTACTCCGCGAAAACAGTTACCATTTCTGTCATCCACCATTGAAATAACCACTCGTTCTTCTTTATACTGGTTGTGGAATCCCACAAACGTCGGAACATCAAACGCCATTGTGTCTGAGTTCATAATAACATTCATTCACACACACAGCCCTGATCTCCGTCTGAATGAGTGCCGCTTCTAGCGGACCGTTACCAATATTTTATCGATACATAGAAGCTAAGTATCGATCTTTTATGTAATCAATTATGGGAGGCATCGGAGAAAGAAATTCAAAAATGTATGAAAATGTGTAAATCAAACGCCTGGACTTCCTGTCATTTGTAGCGGCGCTGCTTGAATAACATTTGCACGGCACGCAGGACAACATTTGCAACACAGCATTGGTCAAAGACGTTTAAAAAAAAAAGCATAAATCAAACTGGCTACTCTTGTAGCGCCGCGTTAAGTGGCGACTTACGGCCAAAACTCTGCGCTTAACACGGCCGCTTGTTAATCCGTAATGCCGTCATCCCGACGCAGTTCCTGGAGAAGTCGGTGAAAGTCGATGACGAAATTCTGTTGACATTTTTGACTGTTGGTCAGTTGGTCCTATTTTATGCAATAAAAATGATTGAAGTGAGATGAACAGACTGAAAACTTATCTTACTAGATGAAATATTTTGATAGTTTTCCTTAGGAGACAATTTGCAGTTAAAAAAGGTAATAAATCGCAATGTATCACAATACTCAATAAAGAGCAATACTCAATATAGCACAATACTCAATGTATCACAGTCGCGTGATAATATCACAGTATTGTGATAATATCGTATCGGTACTTAAGAATCTTGATATATATCGTATCGTGGGACCTCTGGTGAATCCTACCCCTAGTGATCATGCGATCATAATGGCAGATCGAGTACAGAGTTTGAGTTTAAACTACTTTCTTGGTGAGTAATACATGTTAAACAGTGATGCAACAACCTAGATAATTTTGATTCAGTCTAAAAAGAATAGTTTACTCTGTAATCATAATTTCACTCATCAGCATCAACCTTCTCATCCTTGTACCATCATATCAAAACTTAACAGTGATATTGTCCACTTCTAACGCTTTACTCTCAAACCTAATCAGTCTTGGTGTATATATTATTTGTCCTTTTCTGTCACAACTTGCAGTAAATCCTTGTGCAGGTAATGTTCCTTTACACTGCATTAGTGTGTAAGCTACCATCAGTGAGGTTAAAATAAAGCAGCAATTAGCCAGAGGGGAGCTTCTCCAAATCCCCAGCGATTCAGGGAGGGCTTCCTCAGTGTGGGAACATAATAACCTGTGATCATGCCTCTACATCATTCTGTTTTAGATCATGACTGTAAAGTTGAGACTAGTTAACTGAAAGTAAAATGAAAGGAAGCTGCGTAAACAGAAACTACCTGAAAAACTATATCCTTTTAAGGCAGTTATTCTGGTTGCAGACCCACCAGGACATTTTTGTATGAAAAAAATCCTTGACTTTGGTCTATATCAGTGTTGCACCAGGTTGAAGCAAATGCTGCTTGATGATGCATGTTGTCCTTAAGATGGACTTTTTGTTTTTTAATCGACTATAAAAGAAGTCTTATGTGCTGTGCCCTTGATTGCCCCATGATTTTATAAATATTGAAAGCGTAAAGCGTCACAGCTGACTAGAAGAGTTGGTTGTAAAATCACCATTAGCATCCATTAAGTTTAGCCACAAGCTTTTTCTTTAATATACTGCATGCAAATACTTCAAATGCATGTCCACTGTTTAGCCATATTGGTCCAGGCTGTCCTTTGTCTCTGTGGTGTAGTATGCTGACGGGCGTCTGTTGATGGTTTCTTTAGAAATCTAGGGAAAAAAACACAAACTAAGACATGACATCATTTAAGAGCCAACAGAATATTTGATTTAGGAAGGCCGGCCCTGAGTATAAATGTGCCTGATAGTCAGTGTGTGTGTGTGTGTGTGTGTGTGTGTGTGTGTGTGTGTGTGTGTGTTACATATTTTAAACAACAAACACAAACCCCTCCGTTAAGCCTCCAGCATTTGCTAAAACACTAACATGTAAGCTATACTAAGATTTGGCCAGACATGGGAGGTTCCAAAAGCTACTGAGATAGTATGAACCTATGTGGTCGTCTGGAGGCTAGCAAAGATAAGGACATTGAAAAACAAAATCCAGGCAAAATATTTAGTGAAGGAATCTTTACTTGGCCTCCACCAAGAAACACCTACTTCCTGCTGACTGATCTCCTCCCCACCAATTCTCTGCTCTCAATGTGGTGTCTCTGATAAGCCCTCAACCAGTAAGCACACACGTACCTTAGTGCTGGCCTCTTTTCTATCTCTATATTTTTTTTCTCTGCTGGCTATAGTTTGTTTGAGGCCCTTTAGGGTTCATATGGTTTTCACATGGACTGTACAAAGAGGGTAAACTCTTCCACGTTCTTATCTTTTGACTTTGGCCATGGTTTTTGTGATCGGATGCACCCAATAGTTAACTTAGCTGTTTCAGCATATGTGTGTCCGATTCCCCCCCTTCCATGTCTCAACCCGTTGCCTCCGGTCCGCCGGTGCAAACACTGAAACCATCAAGACCGAGCGCTGGACCTGAGGTGACAGGGCCTTCTCTGCTGCTGCGGCCAGTATCCATAGACGCGTTTGAGGCGGCGCGAACAACCCATTTGATGCGGGGCGAAATGAACGTTTGACGTGGCGCAAATTCGCGTGGGTTTAAATATCCCAACTCCAGCGAAAAAATTGTGTGCGGTTGCAAAGGGGCAGAAACTTTCCGGTAAATTTCCGGAAAGTTTCCACGGGAATTTTGAAAAAAAAAAAATGTGCCTACGTTTTTTTGCAAAAGCATATAACAGGGAACTTAAATGTAGTTGAGAACAAGACTATGTACACCTCGCTTAGCTGGACCCTGAATGCAGCTGGTTGGAAACATCGTCTGCCAGAAACATAAACGTAAACATAAAACATTCTGTTGTTTTTGACGTTTTTGTCATCAGTGTTGCGTCTGAACGTTTCAGCCCGATGTCTGGCAAGTGTGAGAGCGCCGAGTTGTGTAGAGGCCAAGAGCGGTATTGCAGACAGATAGAGATTTCAATTACAGCTCGCAACATATTGAAAAAAATAACTGAACTAGTTCATTTTTTTGGAGCTGTGAACTTAGTTCAATTTTTTTTATTATGAATTATGAACTGAACTAGTTCATGTAGGTCCAGGAAGAAAGCATTTAGACCTGAAAGGATTCAAGGAAAAATACTAAAGAAAGAAATTTGTGTTGGGGGGTGGTGATCATACGGAATACACCTTTTTTTATTCAATGTTCATGTTTTCGTTGTTTAATGAAAGCATAAAGTTCGACTCACAAAATGTCAAAAAGGTCAAATGTAATTTGATGATAGCGTCAGTCATATCAGTCATCAGAGGCTGTTCTGGGACGACACCATGGAGTTTGATGTTCATTTGGTGTGAACACCCTTTTATTGTCAAGTGAGTAAACTGACATGCTAGACGCGCCGCGTTCAGTGTGAACACAGCATTAGATGTGGTCACCAACAGCTATTAGCAGTCTTCGCTCCACAGCCAAGTGCTGGGTCAATATTATTAAATGTGAGCAGTCTCTAGTTTAGGCATTACAACACACCCATTTATTCATAGAGTGTTTTGGACATACTGGTTTAAAGGTTATTTATATACTATTTTGGTAACTATTTTTTTTTTATCACTAATTATTTACCAGCGACAAAGCTGGTGAATATAGCCAAGACTTTAATAATTCGAGAAATTGGGTTGTTATCTCTTACATTTTATTGATTTTATTTTATTGATTCCATTCTTCTTTGGAAAATAATGAAAAAATATTCCAAGAACAAAACATGTTGTTACCTTTTTTATTCTAGGCACATCAGTTGCCCGTCTGTAAATGCAGGTTATGTTGCCTCACCAGGATTTGCATCCGAGTAATGAAGCCAAAACATGTCTGTCTGCGCAGTGTGTGTTTTCCTCAAATTATGAGATAGTGACACCATCTGGAGAAGGGTGGATCTACAATTCTGTGCGCTTGTACGTGTGCTTGTGTGTGATTTAAGAATAAAAGAATTACATTGTTTTGCTTTCTTGATGGGTGGAGACTGCTTTGTTGGAGCAGCAAAAGTTTGGCCTGTCTATGAGCAGTCAAATGAGGGTCATATCTTGTTGTTCTTCCAGGACCGTGATCTATTTGCACTTTTCAGACATCTAAGCCACATAACGATGCTTGTTTTTTGTCTTTTTTTTTATCAGTTCCTAGGATTCATTAGAACATCAGAGAATCCCTATCAAGTATCATATCAGGTGTTCTTAAGCGTGTGTATATTCAGTGTACACATGGGAATAAGGGTTCAGACTTAAGCGCCCTAAGTAACATTGATCCCACAAGTCTTGGCTGATACTCCTTCTCTCGCTCTTTCTTTTTTTTCTCTCTCTGACATACTCCCACTCTGTTTCAGCTGCTACCCACATATTCTTTACTTTTCTTATATGCTTTAACAAGTTCAATTCAAAGTAGTTGCATGATGAAAGATTGACTTGGACTCGGCCCTCGTTTAACTTGTCTGTCAGACGGATCAATTACCAACGTTATGGCCGCCCTCTTTCGACACTGCACACGCTGTCAGTAACCATCATATCTCTTTCTCTCCCGCTCATGCTGTGTATTACATAACGGACAGTGTTGTTTACCTGACGGGTTTAAAGGCTTAGGACATCATTAAGTGCAACACACAGACACTTATGCACACACACTGTGAGGAAGCCAGAAAATAACTATGACAGGAGCCATCTGACATCAAACCAAGTGGAGCTTGATACTTCTAAATCCGTCTTACTGTGTGGTTTGATAGTCCCTCTTTAAGCTCTGCCTTGGACACATCTGTCAATTTATATGACGCAGGCAACGGATGTTCAGTTTTGTCTTCACACTCTGAGTGAAAGCTGGGTGGCGTCGTAGTTTTTTTAAGCCAAGTAGTCTGGATGTTTTTTGTTTTTTTTGTACATTATAATATTAAAGTTATTACATCGAAGGAAAGGGTCATAATATTGTATTTTTCTGAAAGTAAAAAGTCAAATTGTATATGCGACAGCTGTCTCGCTTTACAAGAATCCTGATGAGGGACACTGACAGGCGACCGGTGACCAGAGGACGGCGACAGACACCAAGCTTGTCTGGAGCCTCGACGTGGCTTCTGTGCTTTATAAAAAGTTCAGGATTAGCCTAATCTGGTCCGGGATTAATGCCCACTTCGCATGCTCCGAGACGGGCAGATTACTGGGTGCTCCAAGACTAGTGGGGCAAAGTCTTGATCTGCCATTGTCTAGCCCATCTGCTTCAAGCTCCGGCTCCCACGAGCTCACACAAGAGCGTTTTTGTCTATTCATATTTTGTATTAATAAAAATTGTTTGACCAACAGAGATTAGTGTGCAAACTACAGGATACTTTGATGCTTGATTTGTTTACATCATAGTCAAGTCAGACAGTTATATTAAAAGTTCAAATATTAATAATTCTAATAGTAAAAAAAATCTTAATTTCATTCATTCATTTCGTTTAATTCTCTTGACAATTTTATAAGCATAAATTGCTTATCCATAAAATGCAGAAACCTTTAACTAAATATAAAAATAGTCCACAGATTAACGGTTATCAAAAATGATCCTTAGTTTCAACCCTGTGTGTGTGTGTGTGTGTATGTATGTATGTATGTATGTATGTATGTATGTATGTATGTATGTATGTATGTATGTATTCTTGATTAACTACATAATATTTTGTATGATTATGGTCTGTTAGCATCAACAGTGATTGCATGGCTCCCTACCAGTCTCTCATAAGATAAGAAGATACAGTATGTTGTCGTAGCCTCGAGCTGGGTTGTCCTGTGTGCTAGCAGGGCTTATCCTGATCGATTGGCCCTCTCCACCTGGAGGTCAGACAGTAAATGAAACCGCTCACTGAAGCTGCACCTGCAGTTTAAAATGGTAGAGGATTATCGATTGTGAAATGATACACTGCGTTGCATTTGCTTCGGGTAGCGAAAACTTGCTCCGCTTTCTCAGCGGGCATACATATTTTCTGTGAAAAAATAAGTAAATCTTGGCATTGACATCCGTCCGTCATTCTCTCTCCAGCCACACCCCCCTGAAGCTGCCTGTCTGCTTCACTACTGCTTCCCTCGCTTTCTTTGCTCCTCCCGCTTTGAGTGTATTTGAGCATACACGCGCATGTGTAGTGGGGATCAGAAGCTCAGGAGTGTGTGTGTGCGTGTGTGTGTGCTTGCTCGCTTGCTCGTCGGTAGGAGGGCGAGGGTGCTTTGTGATGCATGGCTGATGTCGCTGACACTGTCGTCACAGGCCACTTTTCACGCACACACACACACAAACACACACACCGCGCTGTCACAGAAATAGCTGATCCTTCACATTATCCACACAGCACAGGCAGCATTCCTGACTTCTGTACCTTGCTAACAGTATCTCTATACTTTGCACCACCATTTACTGGCGTTCCCCAGGGACCCCTACTAGGACCCCCTTCCTTTCCACACCCCCTTTTTCAGCCCCGCTCCTCAGAATGGAGCCGAGGGGAAGCACTCGACGGAAGGGTAAGTTTTTAATTACTAAACCCTTTACTAGCAGCACTTTTTACAACATATTTTGAGGATATTGAGTGACACATGTTATGTTTTTGTTCTCTGTAGATTTGTTTCCCCCATTATTTTTTTTCATATGGTTTGCTTTATGAGCATTTATTGATGAGCTATTTTTTTTTGCCTGGTATTATGTTTCTCGCCTTAAAGCAGCTGTTGTTGTGTGCGAGATGTAGTTGGAATTGCTTCAGTGAGAAAAAGCATTAACAGCAAATAGCTCTGCTTCCGTTGTTGTGGGGCTGACTAATGCAAAGGTCACCATATTTGAATGAACTGTAATGATCACTAGGCAAGACAGAGTTGAGAAATTCACCCAAAACGTACTTTGTTGTTAAACTAAATCTGCACTTAAACTGGCGCTAACGAAACTGATTTTTGAATTCCCACTGCTTTCTAAAGCTAACCCCCCCTTGGTACAATGAGCCATGGACTAACTCTGGCAGCGCTAGGCAGCTTACAACGTCATCACAGTGTTCAGCTTAGTGGTTATAAATAGGATGCGTGGTCATTTATCACCACAGTGACCATGAGAGGCTGAGCCTTTAACATTTAGCACACCCTCCGTGTACATGTGCCTTGCAGGTGAACTGTACCAATCATTGAGCAAAATGCTGATGGAGTCCTACTTCTCAGCCACTCCTCAGCTTCCTCAGCGAAGGCATGTGATGTGAACGGTACAGAAAAGGGTGGTCTACCAATGTGACGTTCAGTCTTTCGACACATAGCAGACGGACAGCTGTCCTGATTAATAAATCCTTTCAACTGTGCAGTGCATTGGTACAGGGAATCCCACTCCTTTATGTAACATCACTGACTGGAATGATGATTTAATGATCGGATGTTGGGGCATTCTCGCATTCATCAACAGGGAGGAGTTAAAAAAAAATGAAACATCTGCACTCGTAACAGCTTTATCCTGCAACGATACAATGACTTTGAGCAAAGCCATTGTTCAATGGCTCTTACGTAATTTGCTATTTGAGATAAATTTTAAGTCGAGAAAGTTGATTTGCATTGTGTGGCGGAATTAATCCAAAACAATCGGGTCGGATATCAGTCGTAAAATGTTTACGCGATATGTGATGAAATCACCACCTCCCACTGAACTGCTCCCAGTACCACAAGTCTAAATGTTTTATCCATTTCCCGACAATACTCTGAACTTTGAACGTTGTCATGGCCAAAAAATCTTTTAATAACAACCTCTCTCATTGATAATATATTTATTAATAGTGCAATCAATTGAATGGAGAGTGCTCAAAGAGAATACATAGAGATGCTCCTCATGTTGCCCTGCAGGTTTGTTTTTTTTTGGAGTTTGTGCCTTGAACATTGACATTATCTAATTGAGTTAAAAGATAAAATAAACGGCAGTCAGATAAACATCTGTCAGAAATGGATTGTATTTTTAATATATACGCAACTAACAGAGGTACTTGGATGAATGTCATCTACAAAGGACTTAACTAAAATGTCATTGCCGTTGAAATAGCCTGTACTCTCTGGCAATGTCACATTTTTTAGGGGTCGCCTAATGCGCTATAGCTCAGGGACAGTGTTCACCACCAGCAGAAGTGGGACACACCTGCATTCATTCATCAACAAATACACAAGGGGTTTCACCCTTTCCGCTCTCTATTATAGATGCACCAGTGGGTTTCTTGGACTCCATATTTAATCTGGCTTTGAACCGCTCAAGTTTTATACTGTTAAAAAACATGATTATCGCATTGTTTGTTGGATCAGCTTTACTGTACACAGTAATGACAAGGACGGTGGCGGTGTCATGTGTATGGACACAAACTACGTTTACCTACATGCAAAATAAAAAGCTGTAAGTCTCGAATACACATAAAAGGTGACGCAGTCCATGTGTACTCTTTTACAGCCAAATGGTTAAATATGGCACATTAACATCCTGCACCCTACCCAGCTTGGAAAAAGGGACTCTGTTTCACTGCTTTTGGTGACTGTCTTTTGGTAAATTATTGGGATAATCATGAATTTTGTCACATCGTGGTAGAGATTTGAAAAATGATGCCTGTTTTACTAAAATGTGTATTCTCTACAGTGCAGTTCCACATATTGGTCTGTAAGACTCCCACTTGTCTCAGTCATTAATAGATTCCACATCAGGATACATACACTATAGTGAACATGTAAGAGAAGCAGAGAATAAGCCTTGTGCTATTACGGCGACATTGCCACCACCCATTAAAGATTGGACGTCCTTTGCATCCATTATCAGTTTCACTTAGTGCATCCTTGCAGCTTTCATCTGCATTGGTACTCTTAGTCCTTCTTGTAGAACAGGTGCAACTTTGACGTAATTTGCTCCTCGCAAACAGGTTTGCATGTGTGGTGCACTCTTAGCATTTCCTGGACTAGCATGAGCAGGTAATGTTCAGATTTTGTGCAATGCAGGATGGGTAATGATGTAAAAGAGCACCATGTACCTTGTCAGTCCTCACAACTGTGCTGATTGAGGCGCCCCATGATCTGAACCCTTTTCTCACCTAATTTTAAGCCTACGTGAAGGAACAGCTCAAGTTATTTTTTGGATATTTTGAATTATTCAGTTATGGCTATTTCCAATAAGACAAACCTAGGTTGTTCAGTTATAGGTCAGTCCTGCTTTTGTGTTGACTCATATGATGTCCATATGTGTATCTCATTTAGCAAGAGGACATACGCGTGGATTTCCAGGAAGCAGAGTGAACTAGTCCAGGATAAATGGCGACATGTGTAATGTGCACAGAGGCTAACATCTGTCACTACTGTATATGAATCTGGACCGTGTCCCCGAGGACTGTTTTACAGCACACACTGACGCACATTTGCATGTACACACCAACATTTAGGATAATATTTAGACAGACATAATAGATGTACATGTGCTTCTTCTTTTGTGTATAAACTACTACCACTACTGCTGGAACTGCAGTATTTCTATCCACTAGGAGGATTTGTGGCAGATGGCACCTTCGCCTAGTTTGGGATGGTGATGTGCAAGTGCAGCTTGAGTTCACAAGAGGATTTAATGACATGAAGGTGGGACAAAATTTGTTGCCACACATCTGCCTCTGTAGGTATTACCGAGCTTACAGGGGCATTACATTCCAGCTCCCATTAACTGTGAAGGTCTTTGCAGACCAAGTCCTTTTTTGAGTCAAATGCCTTTTAATTTGAAAATTTGCGATACAAGACCTGTATGGTAATATTTCTATTAAGATGCATGTACTAAACACTGTATTTCAAAGAAACGTATAGCCATTTTTTGGGGAGGAATAGGGGATGAAAACTGGGTCATGTAGGTCTCATTTACAACGATGTAAATAAGAATTAGTTCTCAACTGATTTTACCTGGTTAAATAAAGGTCAAATAAAAAATGCTTGAATAAAAAATAAAATAAAAAAACTTAACTGAATAAAATATGTCTGGAATGTAATGGTTAGTGCTAGTTGCGCTAAAGAATACACATGTATTAATTACATGAACAAGAAGCTATCGTTGTCTTGCATTTACGGTGATTAAATGGTAAAACCACTCTTAACAAATGCGAAAAAAACGCTGAAAATTAAACCAGTTTCATGAAAGTTATTTGACTGTTGCAGATGTAAAGTACAGCAAAGTGTTTTGATTCAACATGTTTATTTCACATTAGATTCTCAACTATTCTGACCCAGAGCTCCTGTACAACAAGATAACAGGATTTATATTTTACTGCGATTGCGACATTGAAATATACAGTTAAATTACGATGTCACAGATTATTTTACTAAGCATATTGTTGGATTTATTTTCAGCTCCTGGAGTGATCCCAATGTATCCGTTTCCTTCCTTACTGACGTCTAAACCACCTTTCACGTCAGGAAAACTTTGGAAACAGTTCTGCTGTTTTTAGCCTGCCGCAAGGCCTCAAAGAGGATTTAGCTCGTATCATTTAAGATTACCTGTGGCGTGTAGAATCCTGCCAAGCTAACTGGTGACTATTGGGTCGATTCACCCTTGACTGCATACTCGCAGTACAATGAGCATTATCTTCAAATTAATTCCCCGTCATCCCAGCTTATTGAAACATTGTGCCATCACCTAATATGTCCACTCAGACTGTGTTTTAAAGTGCTACACGGTGCAAGGACATAGTGACTTTCCCTGTGATTACCAGTGAGCTAAGCCATGGTGCAAGCCTCTTATTTCCCTTGCAACTGGATCAAGCAGTAAAAGTTACTCGTGAAATCCCTACTGTGAGTTCAGTTGCACAGATGAATAAAGAAGACTCGGCAGAGTGCCAGTCTTAATAATGTAAGGATGTAATGGGGAAAAAACGAAAAATATTCAAACCGTGTGTGTGTGTGTGTGTGTGTGTGTGTATATGTATGTATATATAAATATATATATATATATATATGTATATATATATATATGTATGTATATATATATATATATATATGTATATATATGTGTATATATATATATATGTATATATATATGTATATATATGTATGTATATATGTGTATATATATATATATGTATATATATATGTATATATATGTATGTATATATATGTATGTATATATATATGTATGTATATATATGTATATATATGTATGTATATATATGTATGTATATATATGTATGTATATATATATGTATGTATATATATATATATATATATATATATATATATATATATATATAGGTATTTTCTATTTTTCTTCCATCCCCATTCGAATTGTGACATCTGCATTTCAACTATTTTCATTCTTTAAAACTGGCAATTTATATACAACTATAAACAAAGATTACAAAAAACAATCACCCATAAAAAAAAGTCATTAAAATATAAACGACGACACAGACCCTTAATGCAGTGGTTCGCAAACTTTTTGTGTAAATAACATCATTTTGTGACTCCCTCTGTGCTTTTATAGTGACAGAATAAAGGAAATTACAATAACTTTCAAGTAAACCAGGTTGCTCCATTAGACCAATTTCTTTTTAAATTGCAATCACTTAGAACAATGAAAATAACTAATATTTAGTTACTACTAAATAGCTCATTGTGAAAAACAATGAGTTAATATTTTTTTGACAAAACAGAATGAGTGCAGATATGTGAGCATCAGGATGTATCAGTATTAGTGGCTGCAGTGAGCTGAATTTGTAGAGGAAAGCAGCAGCTTTCCTCTACAAATATGAACTGGGTTGTAGATTTGATACGGCCGCTCTTAGTTTATGCTCCATGTTCATCTGAGATCTGTTTTCTGTTTCAAGAGACGGAACAGCAGAAAAAACCTGACAGAGACTTCTGGAGATTGACTTTTGGCAAAACGCCAAGAATCAGCGAGTCGCGCATGTTTAACCTGTTAACGGCGTAACTAAACATTTACCCGGCAGTACAGGCATTTCTCCATATATTTATTAATGACTTAGTTTTATGTCCGTGTACTTTGTACTTTTGTAATGTGTGAAGCCAGCAGCTCATTGTTGGTACAAGACACAAGCACTTTGGTTCGTTTTACTTTCAGTTCAGAGAGCTGCTGCGGTGATCCTTGCAGGAGACCTACTGATGCCATCTTCAAGCTGGGAGCATTTAAAACGCAGACATAACTTAGTTGTCTACTTTTCATGCGACATATTTTTCGACACTCTCTGTCCGCTGCTGTGTGTGTGCTCAGTGCTCACCTGTATGCGCGCAAGTGTCTGTGCGCATGGGGGCGGAACTCGCGCAACCACGTAGAGACATAAATGACAAGCTGTCGTGGAGATCCGATCAATAAAATACGGCCGTTTAGTTTGTTTAATAATAGAACAAAGTGTAGACCTGTTATACAGGAAAGAGAACCGTAAATGGCATTTTGTGATCTGGCCCTATAGAGAAAATTACAGGGGGGGCGTTTTTTATTTCAGGTGGGCGCCCCGCCCCCCTATTATAATGGTAGGTGAAACACTGTGTGTGCGTGTCTGTCTGTCTGTCTGTCTGTCTGTCTATCGAAATTGATTATTATATGTTGGGAATGATTAGCTGTGGCTGGCTTTGTGGCCTGCCTGTGGCCTGGTGATCTGCAGACACAGACTGGAGCCTGCTGCAGCGATGCTGTATGTTGTCCTCTGGACCCTGGCAGCGGTGAATCCTCTCTGTAAAATACATCACTTATAGTTAGTATAAGTTCAATGAAAGAGAGTAACGATTACACACCAACACGTAACAAATGCAACGTGCTAACGTGCTAAAAGAGAGCCATCTATGGTCAGGGCACAAGCTAAAAATGCTTTTGGTAGCTGGGTCCGGTTAGCAGAAGCTAACGTAACAGTAGTTACAGTCTTACAAACGCATAACTACTAGGCGTACTAAGTTTACTTTAAGAAAATTAACAGGGATCGTGACAATATTTTATTACACACTGTTCAGTCTCACAGAGACCCTGAAGCCGTGTAAGTGTCGTTAGCTTGTGCGCTAATTTCGGTTAGCTAGCGCTAATGTGAACACGATAGTCTTACAAACACATAATAGAGATCTAACACTACTAGGCGTACTAAGTTCACTTAAGTAAAGTTAACAGGGATAGTGACAATACTTTATTATGCACTGTTCACGCTCATAGACACCCTGAAGCCATCTATGTCGTGTTAGCTTGCTATCACTATCTCCGTGTTAGCAGCAGCTCCAGTTGGCTTACAGTTCCCGTTGCTACATAAATATGCTATTGCAAAGTTCAGTAAATACACGTACCCATTTTCCAATGGATCCCTTTTCTTGGGTGCGCTGTGCTCTCCAGTATAGCTTCGGCTAAGGCTCAGGCTAAACACTCTTTCGCTCGCGTCACGTGATGACGTTGTAATCGCACACGTTGCGGTTAGAAAATCGCGTTTTATCGTATTGCGATATTATCGCAAATGCAATTAATCATTTATCCCTAGTGTGTGTGTGTGTATATGTGTATATATATATATATATATATATATATATATATATACACACACACACACACACACACACACACACACACACACACACACTTTTTTTCCCCGGTGAGGATACCAAATTGGGCGATGGGAAAATGCGAAGGGGTTTTTTTCACACTTAATTCATCACATTCAGTCAGAAGTATTGTGACTGTCTAAGTAGCCTGTCACACAGAAGTAGTCAACCACTACAATGTACTGCTTGTACTCTGTTGGACTTGGACTATTTCAAGAAACGGCTGGATGAATCACTGAGTTATGTCTGGAAGATAGCTCCGTGTTCCGTCTTACATTGTCCTTGTGTTTGTTCTTTGTGAGTGCTCTGGTATCGACTTCTTTGCTCTTCAGTTAAAAGGTTTATAGACACCAGCTCCGTTTTATTTCCTATTTTGTTTTCCCTTTCATTGCTTTTTGAACGTTTGTTTAATTCAATTTATTTTGTATAGCCAAAATCACAAATTTGCCTCAGAGGGATTTACATTTTGTTCAACATGCAACATCCTCTGTCCCAAGACTCTCACGCCAGTACAGGAAAAACTCCTCTCCCAAAAAGACCTGTGGAGAGTGTAAAAAAAAAGGAAGAAACCTTAGGGTTAGCAAAAGCGGAGGATCCCTCTCTTTGGATAGACAGAAGTATGATAGATGTCATGAGTACAGCATAAACAACAAAACAGAGTTACAACACACTCAATGCTTATGACATACATTATTCATATTCTGAGTAGTAATGACTGAAAGCATGATAACTGGAGGTTCTGGCTCCCATCCTACTTTTTAAGACTCTAGGAACCACAATTAGTCATGCATTCAGTTGATGCAGGTCTTTAGTGCGGTAGCATGGTACTATGAGCTCCCTAAGATATGATGGTGCATCACCAATTAAGGCTTTGTAGGTGTGGAGGAAGATTAAATTAAAATATTGATTTTACATGGAGCCAGAGAAGCTAATACAGCAGTAATGTGATCTCTTTCCTTAGTTTTTGTTAGTACACTAGCTGAAGCATGCATGGAAATAATTGCGACAACATTATCAAAGCTGCTCCCAGGAAGAGGGTTCCTGACCACCACCCCTGTTAGAGGAAGAGGAGGATGAAGATGACTTGTTATTTATCTTTTATGTAGTTAAACCAGCATAAAGACAATTATTAAGTGCATACAAATATAACTGGAGAGTTGGTCGGAGCCCTGAGCTTGTTTCTCTGCAACTAATCGGTCCAATCTCGGGATGATGTGAAACATCGACAACCAACGTGTGTTCTTTATGTTCAGTCTACTTTGTAACTTAAACCTTTAGTCCAGTCTACTCCAAAATTCAAACCTTTAGTCCAGTCTACGACATAATTTAAACCTTTAGTCCTGTCTACTCTGTAACTTTAAAAAGTTATAACGTTTTCAAAGTTTTTGGCAATCTCATGATATTCTGCCTTGATTTTTATCCAGAACACTGGCAGAGTTAAAACAGACTTTTTTAGTTTCACTTTTGGGGTAACGTATCACATGACCTACACACATGACATAGACGCACAGTATTCAGTAATTTTTCAAAATAAAACATTAATTATTTCTGTGCGGCCTGGCAGCATGGGTTGGGGGCCGCTGGTTTAAACCAACAAACGGGGATAGATCTGATGAATAGGACTCAAACCAGCTTTTTGCGGTTAGTTTTTGCTTATCAAATGTTCTTGTCGCTTTAATAATATTTGATAATCGACGGCCTTTGATGGTATAGCATGCAGCAGTAAGGCCTAACAAGCTCCCTCAGCAGCTCAGACATTCTCCATCACTCTCCACTTTCAAAACAACACTTAAAACCCATTTATTTAAATCAGCTTTGAACCTGTGATACTAGATTTTTTTTTTCACTATTGTCATATTTCTATTTTCATTCATGGATTGTACCGGTTGAGAGAAGGATATTTCTTATTTTGTCTTTAATAGTTAGAATCGTATCATTAAAAAAGTTCATTGTTTTGTTTAATTTTGTGTTTCATAGTTTATCAAACACTGTTGATGTCATGATTGAACTGGGATCTACTTCAACTGCTTCCACCTTTTCTCTAAGATAGCAGCGTGAAGGTTATACTCGCAGTCTTTTTATGGAGGGAACAGGATAAATCTCATTATTTGAAATAAATGAGTGGTTCTTCAAGTTTATTTTAGATATTTTTTTTTCTTCCTGAAAAAAATATTTAATCAAAGTTTTTTTCCATCTTTCATGTGATGGAGGAAGCTCACATAAAACATTTTTAGTTCATACTTTTGCCTGCATAGGAGATCCCTCACTGTTTTCACTTGCACCTGACTGCAGCATGTCTGGTATCTTAGACCCCCACATTCACAACATTTGTACAATGCGTTGCTGAAATGGTTGTTGGGTCCCAGCATCAAAGAGACAAACGCGGTTTACAGTTTGATACTAGAATGTTGTCTCTGAAGGTGGCTTGGCTGCTGCTTGTGACGCCGGCCGACTGTGACTTCTGTTGGAGTTGGAAAGTATTGTTTATTCGTTTCAAAGCATATTGGGTACTGAAGTGTACATCTAAGAGAGATGGGGGTAAGACATGTTGTATCTGACAGTTGCTGTCAGAAATGACAATACAAATTCGGTTTTAGTTAAAATTTTACTTTTCATGAATATATATATATATATATATATATATATATATATATATATATATATATATATACAACAATCTTAATCATGATGTTTTTGTCTCTTTAATTAAAAAATATTTTTTTTAAATGCCTTCACTTCTAGAAATATTGCGGCTAATCACCACAATAGTCATCGGTGTTACCCGTCTTTACGAGAGTGTGTGGCTTGACGTGCTAGTAAATTGCATACATCATGGAAATTATCTGTAATTTTTAGAGAAAAATTAAGGAGAGACAGACGGATACTCCTTTTTATTTTAGAAAGATGTTTAGGAAAACCCAAATAGATAATAATGAGACTACATTTGTTTCTAAGTACTAGTTTGTGTCTGTGCATTATTTATCTCAGTTACATAGTGATTCCATTTCCCTTTTTTAAGTTAAGTTATGAATTATTGCACAAAAGAGCAAAGCAGAAACTCCAAAGTGGTTTTGGGCCATTTGGTCTCTACTGTTTTCCCCGATAATTGGTTTGGAATTGTTGCCTCGCAACGTAATATATTTTTTTTTAATAGATATTCTCATGGCAACAAATGACATGTTATCTGTAAAGAAAGCTGGTTGTAGTGCAACACAAGGAAAGGACTAGCACACATGAGACGTTTGAAAAAAAGGGTTGTGTTCTGAGAAAGCTGTTTTTTGCAAATACACCTGACATTGGAAACGTGAAGTATTTCTTTGCCGTTCAACACCCATATTTTGCTTTGGTCGCGTGACGTGTCAAACATATACTTCATTTATAGTAAAAATACAACTGTGCTGTGTTTCCACAGGTGACGGCGTCCCAAAGGAAAACAGTCCCTTCATCAACAACACAGACAACGACAAAGGCAACTACGATGGCACTAACATGGCTCTTTTCGAGGTAACCGTCCCATCGGCTGAATGTAGCCCTTGATCTTGGGGCAGAAGGGGGGAGGTTGTCTGTTTAGAAACATGACAATGCCATTAAAATATTTTAATTTTCATTTTGAGGTGTCTCATTAGAAAAGCTATATGGAAATGGTCAAATTTAAGAAAACATCCTTAAATGTGGAAAAAAGATTTTGCACTCGCTTGTCGAAATAAAGAGTTGATGTGCTAAATGGAATATCCAAACAGGACGGCAGTGATGACGAGTGGAGCTTCTCAACACTGATTGGCCGACGCAAATCTGCATCAAACGCTCCGTTCGTCCTGCGTCAAACGCACCATTCGTGCCGATTCATTCGCATCGTGTCATTCACGCCGTGTCATTCGCTGCCTGGTGGAAAATTTGCTTTTTGTCATCATCGCTTGTGTGCATTGACTTTGCTTGTAATCTACTCGCATGTCAAATTCACAACGCGTTTGGTGTGAACACAACATTAGGGTGGAGCTACTTGTGATTTACAGATATCTACCACTACCAGAATCATATATACGGCTTTCCTACGTAACTCATCAACAGTCCAAATATGTTCAGAGACCTCTTTCCATTTTTTTTATTTCGTTAGATTAATTGGAAATAACTGGACTTAATGTGATTTTTTGTTTTGTTTTGTTTCCAGTGCGCAACCTCTACTTTTACTCTGTTTACTGGTAGATTACAGCCATACGTAGCCTATAGCGCCAACTTCAGAACAAATGGAAATGCAGCTTATGTGATTTATTTGGCAACATGTTATAGCTCACAAAGGAGAACCCACAAACTTTGGGATTGAAGCTGCAAATACATCAATACCTTTTTTAAGCAAGCATGTACCGCCAGAACTACAGTTAAATTAGAACAAACTTTTTATGCTAAAGATTCAGTGTTAGCAAATCAACCAGGAGGTGAATCTTTTCTGAGCTCAACAATGTGTCAATCAAAGAGTTTACTGGCCATCAGGGCTGATGCGCTCCTTCAAAAACTCTCAGCTGAACTCTTTCCAGGTGCTTTGATCTGCCGTTTGGCAGACCTATCCAGTCTGCGGTCCCTAGCTCTTCCAAAGAATCAATTAGGCTTTGCGGCTTGTGTTTTCTCCATTCTGTCTGTACGGAGCTGACCAAACTATACTATTCTAAGATGCTTTGAACAGCTAACTAAATATTATAGTCTCAGCGACAGGCAGTGTTGACGACTTGTCATCATGTGATTAATCAGTTAATTTCTTTCAACTGCCCAGCCCTAAAATATATATACACACACACACACACACACACACAGTAAGTGAGAGTTGATGAAGTTCGTGATACTGCTTTAAAACAAATATTTTCCTTATTGCAGGATGAGATCGAAATCAACCCGATGGTGTCGTCCCTCCTCAATAAGCTGGCAAACTACACCAACCTCACCCAGGGGGCCCAGGAGCACGAGGAGGCTGATAATGATGAGGGGCCCAAAAAGAAAGAAGTCAAGGTACAGCAGTGAGCCTTGTTTAATATATTGGTTGTATCAGAGCTACCAGGTTAACAGTTGCATAATAACAGTTGTTCTTTGAAACTCACTGAACTATCATTACATAAGGGGGTTGGGGGGTTTGGAGGGGTTGACCTTGACCCATGAAGCTCTGCTGTTTGTTTCACTATACTTTCTGGGGGTATGCAAACCTTACTGTGGTACTTCATCATTGCAAAAAAAATATTAACTTCAAAGCCTTGTATACATAAAATAATATTGCTATAATTATCCTGATACTTTTGAATACAAAAGTATTCAGTCTTGCAAGTTAAATATTCAAAGGGAGTAAGTAAAATCCAGTCAGTAAGCTTGTTTTTTTATTTCCTATTTTGTTTTTGCTTTCATTGCTTGTTTCTTGTTGTGCTTGAAGCAAAAACTGAATAATTGGACCCTTTAAAGTGACTTTGGAACTTTGAAATGGTTATGAACCAGTCTTAGTTTAATCCTGATGCCCCTTTATGACCTACACATTAGTAAACGGGATTATTGGGAGATAAAATGTACTATCTATATGTAATTATTCTTAATGCTCAAAATCAACACAAAATTAAAGAATGACTGTAATACAGTATTAGATACTGTGTTACCAAGAGGAACAGCAAAGACTACTTTTTAGTTTTACTAAAAAGGACTTGATGACCCAGAGATCCAGAGAACAGCACGTTTCTTAATAAAGGAGAATAAAAAGTACCCACAGTACCACCATGCAGTACACAGATGCTTGTGTAACCACAGCTTCAGTCCCATGCCAGTTGTTCCATACCGTCCCCTGCATGGAAAGAAGCCTCGAGCACCTCCCATCGGCTTGCAGGAGCCGTCTTGGTCACGAATTAAACGGACACCATCTTCGCCCCTTTTTCTCTGGACCAGAAGGACTACTAGCACCGTACATTTGGAGAGACATGGCCAAAAAGGTGGCTGCTTGTCAATACAAGATGATCGATTGGACCTTTTGTGGTTTTTTTTTTTAGAAAAGTAGAACATACTCCCGTTGCCTGTGCCTTTTTTACATGCTGTTGCAGAACTACAGTCTCCTCGCAAGGAATGCTTTGTTTTGTGGCGGAAGCATTGACGGATTTTCCATAAGTATTGTGGCCGGTTACTGGATAGTGTTGTGGTTTATGTAAATGTGTCACTGAGACGTAAGTGACACGTAAACGTCAGTGAATTTTTTAATTTAAGAAAAAGTTATGTTAAACACAATCCGATCTTCAGATTGCAACAGTGGCAGTTTTGCTTGGACTGAGGATTTCCCTGCACATTTGTGATGGTGTCCGATGAAAGGGATCATTCAAACAAGAGGGGGGGGGCTTTATATGCCTTTATTCACCCCTATATTCGCCTGTCTTCTTTTTTTTGCTTTAATTTTAGCTGCTTATTGTTGATGACATTGCTAAAAATCCCACTCCCCCTCCTCCAGAGCCCTCAGATGGGGACCTTCATGGGCGTCTACCTCCCGTGCCTCCAGAACATTCTGGGGGTCATCTTGTTTCTGCGACTCACCTGGATTGTTGGCAGTGCTGGCATCTTGGAGTCCCTGGCTATCGTCTGCTTGTGCTGCTCGTGTGTGAGTACTCACCCCTGTCTTAACTCGAACTATACTTCTGAAGAACATTTTAAAAAATCACAACATCTGAGGCTCCACTCGTTGTTTTGTTAATTCGATGGTACAAACTGCATTGAGCTGGAGTGACTCCTAACGTGGATGTTAAGTGTCCTTTATCAAGGATTCATAGCCGTTAGAGCGGGGAAGGGCAGGGGGCAGATGCAACCACGACTTTTGATGGCAGACGGTTCGTAAAGAGTGGCAGGCAGGTTGACTTAGTGGTCACTGATCCTTCCTATATTTAGACACTGTGACTCTCCATTTCCCATACACTCCTAACCTCTAATGGTACATGTAATCCCTCCATCTGCAAAGTGTCAGAAACATAACGACATGCACACCCACACAGTGGCTATATTTGCCGGCAGACAATGGATTACTTCAGATTAATCAGGGAAAGTACCAAGAAAAAAAACCTTGGGCACTATCTCAGTGGAATGCTTTTCGCCTCATAAGGGGAGGCTCTAATAGTATGGCATGATCAATTTCTCTTACAGTAGGGCTAATGCCACCACAGTCCAGACTATGAAATGTCAGAAATTTAAAATACTAAATGCATTTCCAATCTCTTGTAACTGAAAGAATCAGTCCATTTTCATTTGCTACAATCTAGCTGAAGTGCACTGTGCGGTTTGACCCTCCACTGCATCTCTGATGTTACATAAGAAGAGATCCAAGCTTAGTCAAACAGATTAATGTTCATTTTCTCTGCTAAAACCGCATCTGACTTTGCACTGATGGTTCCACATCAGCTATCTGTTTATAGGTCAGGTTTTGTGTGCTCTAGAGCCAACACCAGAAATGTCTAATAATAACTTGTAAAGGTGATTGACTTCAGTGTAGGCCAGTAATGATTTACTGTGTACACTTTCTTGTTGTCATATTTCCTTATTATTCACTCATGATTCCTTTTTTCAGTGTTTACATGAAAGCTAGTGCAAGCTGTTTTCGGTTTTATTGCAACCAAAAGAACTACAACTGAAGAGACACATCGATATATGTATTTAAAATGTCCATAAAGAACCTCAGAGAGTAAGGGTGGATCTTATGAGACAAGGTCTCACGCTAACACAGGAGAACTGTTTTATTTGTCTTAAGATTGCGGCGTTCACATTATTGCAGATGACCAGTTATATATTTCTAATGATTTTAGTCGCCTTACTATTTCTTTCTCTCTGTTATTATATCTCCATCCTGACATTTTAACATGATGTAAGACTAGATACGGTGTTGGATTTAAATAAACAGGATTTTTGTCTCATTATTTATGAGTAATACAGTTGTTTGAACATATTTACCTTAACCACACTACTAACAACATTAGAGTCATTATTGTATGAAAGCACTATTGGCTATACCTACATGTTCCTATGATGTGCTATTTACTCAGACATGTCAAGCAGTTTCACAATGTGAATCATCAAAGAAATATGAAAGACCAGAACAAATGATTTTAGATTTATTTTATATTTAAGTGATGACTTGTGTTGCCAGTGATGTATTGGTTAACTTTGAGCTCCATGGACCTCAGCGATGTTTGGTTAAAGCAGTTGTTGGACTTTGTTTGGGTCTGACTGGCCTCCGGCTCTGTTTGAATTTCTTCTAGAAACCCACGTGTGTTCACATGGGAAGTGTGGTCATTTCCAGCTTTAAGGACGTGTCTTCGCATTTCCCTTGGCTGTCACGGACTCGACAAGCTTGTGTAGAGCTGCTTTAGGTTTCAGAGGAAGCGGAAGTTTAAACCTGTCAGCTAATTGGCTTTACTCCAGATCGTCTGCCACTTTAAACTGGACGCCCGGCACAAGATTTATTTTTGTTGTGGCCCTCCCGCTCCTCCTTTCTTTTGTCTTTTATACTCTCACCTTCATGCTTTCTTCCCTCCGTCATTCTTGCACCATGTTAAGTCACGTCTTTCTCGCTTTTCTCCTCTTTGTGCTTCTTATCTGGTCTCCCTGCTCTCTGCTATGTCCTCTCTTGCTGTTAGGTAACAGGCGGATGTACATATCCTCCCTCGCAAGGACTTCATGGAACGATTTCACGGAAAAGCTAGTATCCGTTACCAATCTGAGAGATTAGAGCAAAAGCCTCTAAGAAGTATTGTAACCGGATTTATGCAAGACTAGGGCCTCCAAGTTTTCTATTGTAAGGAAGATCTGGAATTTTTTTTAGATTTTATTTATTAAATAATTAATAGGTGGGCTTAAAAAAAAGACTACGGAGGGTTTTAATAATTAATTTCATACTTGATTTTGAATGTGTGACCACGGCATAACAAGCTGCATTGTTGCAATGCATTGTGGAACAAAAACACATTTACATTTCAAAGGAACGTCCTTTGTGTAAGGTCTTTAGATTTGAGAGTATTGTTCTGATGTCTTTGTTCTGAACTGTCCTCTGTCAACAGACCATGCTGACCGCCATATCCATGAGTGCAATCGCTACCAATGGTGTTGTCCCAGGTAAGACACTTTAGTACTCGAACATACAAAAACTTAAGAAATGATTCAGAGATAAGATTTGTCGCAGGATATGAGGATAAATTAGAGTTTTAGTAATCTGCCGATGTGCTCAAGCTGGACTGTTGCTATTTGATTGGTTGCTAAATAGATTTATTTTATCACATAGAACCTCTTCTTTCTCCTTTGGTTTATGGTAACGGATAGCAGATATTGTTGGTCCCAGGTCTTGATCAAAACTAAAACAACAATGTCCCTTGTTTTGTGCATCTCTGTTGAATTAGAACATGTCTTAGTTTCTGAAAACTATCTGCATTCATTGGTATTAGAAGCGTTCTCCTTTTTCGTTTGGTCAATATTCCTCAGACTGCAATCACGTTCAAGCAGGCCTTAGTTGAATGCAGGTAAACAAACTGTGTGGAGCGCAAATGAGGCAAAATGCATTGGCTAAAACTAAATCTGGGAAGCCATTAGCTATTGTCTGACAAAGATTTACCTTCTTATTGGTTATTGGGCTCAGAGATTCCTGAAAAGCTACGAGAAGTGCCTTTTCTCTCATAAAACTCACTTCCACTATGCTCTTTCTCCCAGCTGGAGGCTCCTATTACATGATTTCCAGATCTCTGGGCCCAGAGTTCGGCGGAGCGGTAGGTCTCTGTTTCTACCTGGGCACGACCTTCGCTGGCTCCATGTACATCCTTGGTACTATAGAGATCCTGCTGGTGAGTGAACACCGTGCGTCAAATTCTTAAGTGCGTCAAATTCTTTAGTGCGTCAAAGTGACTATCCTCTACTATATCTCCACCACCTACGTCTTTTTTCCCCATACAGACCTATATTGTGCCTAAAGCAGCCATCTTCGTGGCAGAGAAAAAGGAGGACGAGGTGAATGCCCTGCTGAACAACATGCGTGTCTACGGCACATGTTGCCTAGCACTGATGTCCGTGGTCGTCTTCGTCGGGGTGAAGTATGTCAACAAGCTTGCGCTGGTCTTCCTGGCCTGCGTCATTCTTTCCATCCTCGCCATCTATGCCGGAGTCATGAAGACCATTTTTGATCCCCCGGACTTCCCGTGAGTCCTTTTTTAGTCACATTTAACCTCTGATGTTGCATCAAATCATGCCATGCAGAAAGAGCATCAGACTAAATTTGTGAGCCAATGTCCAGAATAGTTTGATCAGTTTAATCAGCGTGTGGTTTTTAAAATGTCCCACTCCTTCACACAGGGTTTGCATGTTGGGGAATCGCACTCTGCAGAACCACAACTTTGACAGTTGTCTCAAGACAGAGATCATTAACAACGTGACGGTCACTACTAAGCTGTGGAAGCTGTTCTGCAACGGGCCTGAGCTCAACGCCACCTGCAACGACTACTTTCTCCTCAATAATGTGACCAAGGTGCAAGGCATCCCTGGACTGAGGAGCGGAGTCATTTCAGGTTGGAACACATGGTTTCTTCTGGATGTTTTAGTAGAAGGGTGCAAAAGTGGCACAAAAAAAGCCCCTTGAAGCTTTTTACTCTCAAAATCCTTTAAACGTTCCCCAATGCACAGTAACTGTCCAAGTTAACCAGAATGAATTTTTGTCTCACTCAATCTCATCCACCTATCATAAGATACCAGCAAAATTATAATGAAAAAGATAAATGTAGTGGCTTGGATGATGTTTGTTAAATACTGTCAACAGGAGTCTCCTGTGTCAAATGTGGGCAGGTGCGGACTAATTTCATAATATTACTATACACTCTCTGCTTTCTCATTTGCTTTTACTATTTATTTTGTATTTAGGTTCTCCCCAGTATCTCTCAAATGGCTCTTCTTTAACCATATCGTCATCCAAAATGTATTTTTTTTTTTTCAAATCCGTTTTTACTTTTTGGCTATTTCGGAGTTTGCACCGCTACTCTTACTACAGGAATTATAAACTGTGATCAGTTTGCTGCTCCCCTACTTTTACTACCAAAGCTAAATTGGCACACGGATCATTCACGTGCTCTAAAATTACAGACGCTGATATTGGATTAATGCAGGATCTGATGTTATCAGTTTTATTCAAGTATTTAATGTGTGCATTTATTCGTCCTTTTTGTGCATGCCTATTCATTCTGTTTAAATCCAGCCTTTCTGCACAGTTACAGATAAAGACCAGGCTACACTTATATCATCATTATATCATAACTCTTTGTACAATTAGATTGCAGTGGCGTTATTTATTTCAACCCCACTGTTCCACTGTACTAAGGCTATCATGGCACAAGCATGGCCATAGTAATTGTATCTTCAACTAGTTGCTTAACTGCTGCCTCCTGTCTCCTGTAGAAAACATGTGGTCAATGTATGGCCCTCTGGGTAAGTTGGTAGATGACAAGAAGCTGGAATCGGTGGAGGGAGGTGACCCCACCCAGGACAAGTACTTGCCCTACGTTTTCAACGATATCACCACCTTCTTCACGCTGATGGTTGGCATCTACTTTCCATCCGTCACTGGTAAGACTACAACACATTATGTGTTCGAATTTGACAAGTTTTGTTTCATTTCTTAAGAGTTTTTGTTGTGGCCTCCTCTTAAGGTATCATGGCTGGTTCAAACCGGTCAGGTGACTTACGGGATGCCCAGAAGTCCATCCCCATCGGGACCATATTGGCCATTGCCACAACCTCCTTCATCTGTATCCTTTACCTTTTTCGTGAAACTATAATCAGAAAGTCTTGTCAAAACTGTAAGTTTAAAAATGTTCTTCTAGCTTAACCAGCTGGGCCTTAAAGTGCTTCGTATGGAGCTTGTGAATCACAACTTTCAGTCAACTTTTACAGTCACCAGAAATAGCTGCCCGGTTAATAGGTGGTTGGCAGGAGTGCCCTTAGAACAAGATTCAAAGCCGCTCAAGGCCTAACACAACAGAGCTGGTACCACCTGTACAATTGTGTGTAGAATGGATAACTTTACAGCAGCCCATGGGTTAAGTGTACTCTCCTGAACAGTGCTTTCCAGACGTGACGTGCGTGGTTCTGTTTGGTGCCTGCATTGAGGGAGTTCTTCTTCGAGACAAGTAAGAGAATATGGATAAAATGTAAACTGGTCTAGTTTAAAAAAAGTGTTGTCCCCATTAGTCAGACACAGAAGCATGGGAATATAGTCCTCTTTTCACAATGCAAGTTTCTATTTGTGACCAGTTTTCTGAGATTGAGGTGAATAGGGGTGAACAGGGTTGGGGCTGAGAACCACTGACCAGCTGGGTAGATTGTAAAGTTTTCACAGATTGACTAAAGCACGGTTGCTACGGTTCTTTTTAAGGGATTTGATGACAATGACAAAAAGAAAGCATAACATCAGTGTTATCCGTTGTAAGACAGAAAACACAAGTTTAATTGTTCTCATCATACACAATGTCTTTTTATCACTATTTGAAAATATTATTTATGCAAAGTAATTTAATTTCCTCATCAACTCATCTTGATTAAGCTGAGTTGTACATTTGTTTATTTTTGAAGACACAGCACGGTCTACATGTTTTTAAGACGAGGCATTTATTGATTTGAAATGTATAATTGATGTTATAAAACATCAAAGTTGTTAAAACCCTTTTTAGTGATGTAAAACATGCTCTTATGCACATGCTCCCACAATACTTGCTACTAAGTTACATTCCCTATTGATTTAAATATTTACATTGGAATTGTTGAAAAATAAATCACTTTAAAAGGAAACAGAAGATCCAATTAGTGCAAATGTTTGTTTTTGCATTGCAGGTTTGGTGACGCAGTGAAGGGGAACCTTGTGATAGGCACGCTATCATGGCCCTCACCTTGGGTTATTGTAATTGGGTCATTCTTCTCCTGCTGCGGAGCGGGGTTACAAAGTTTGACCGGCGCCCCCCGCCTGCTGCAGGCCATCGCACGAGACGGCATCGTACCGTTCCTGCAGGTCAGACGCACACAGTCAACACAGATGCACTCAAAGCCGTCCCCGGCCTCATGTGTTTTTAGCTTTAATTTCAAACTCAACCGTGTGTGTTTTAGGTGTTTGGTCATGGGAAAGCTAATGGAGAACCCACCTGGGCTCTGCTATTGACCGCTGGTATCTGTGAGATTGGTATCCTCATCGCCTCCCTGGATGCCGTGGCTCCAATCCTCTCCATGTCAGTATCTGTTTACATAGACGCATTACATCCTCTCCTTATATCAAGCGAGAGCAGCAGGAAAAAGTCTTATGATCTATTTGTACAGTTGGTCATAGAGTGGAGATTTAGATGATGAGTGAATGTCTTGATCCCACAGGTTTTTCCTCATGTGCTACTTGTTTGTCAACCTGGCCTGTGCACTTCAGACCCTGCTGCGGACGCCCAACTGGAGGCCACGCTTCAAATACTACCACTGGTGGGTGATAAATTACTCAGGATATACTTAATCACTCTCCACATTTACTTTATCATGGTTAAAATAAGAGAAAACTATTGAATTATTTAAATTTGTAATCATTATCAAAGTTATTATTTATTCAAAGTCACTGAGGTTAATCTGAGGCTGTCAGAATTTTTTAAAGGTATATTATATAACTTTCAGCATTATGTCTAAAAGAAATGAGGCTTGTGTTTTTTATTGTTTTATTATGTACTTGCATTATCCTAAATGATTCAAACCCCAAAAATGTGTGATTTTAATCAAGGTAACTGTTCGGAAAAGGACATACTGTGTGTGTAACCTGTCAGGGACCTACTGCTGAGACGACCGAGACTTTCCTCATGAAGTTTGCTCAGTGGGGTTTGTGGTTCTGTACTGAGATCACTTTGGCACTACAGGACCACCTAGCTGTGCATTTTAATCTGGTTTGCTTTTTTCTGTAACTGTGGTTACTAGAGTTGTAAACTGTTTTCTTTTGCAGGGCTCTGTCCTTCCTGGGAATGAGCTTGTGTCTTGCTCTCATGTTCATCTGCTCCTGGTATTATGCTATTGTGGCCATGGCCATCGCTACCTGCATCTACAAATACATTGAATACAGAGGGTAAGAATTGTTTGAAAATTATTTTTGTGATTTACGTTACACTCGTGATTGTGAGACTTCAAATATGATTTAAAAAAAATAGGCTGGGAAACTGCACACACATTGTATACTGAATATCAATTTAGATATTATGAATGTCAAAGACATCTTGACATTTATTACTATGACTACACTTTTACCAGGCAAGATATACAGCTTTAAATTCATAATTTACCTAAGCTACTTTGGAGCTGGAGAAAATATAGATTTAACAAGATTCTCTTTCATTCTTAAATTATCCAAGAATAATATATTTTCTCTCAGCCAGTTTGATCCTTCAGAATAAGATATTTCAATCATAAAATGTAATTTAATAGAATTATATTTCATGTTACTTTAAACCCTGCTGAGCTCAACAAAAAGGTACTTGCTTTATATTCTCACATATCCAAAGCATTTTGAATAAAACAGCACACAATACGTCATTAAAACAGTGTTCAACCGTTGAAATACACCCACTGGTTTTGTTTTAACATTCAGTGTGTGTTGACATGTTGTTGCTTCTTGTTCATAATTCTTGGTTCATCATGTGTTTTCTGCAGGGCAGAGAAGGAGTGGGGAGACGGCATCCGTGGCCTGTCGCTCAATGCAGCACGCTACGCCCTCATTCGCCTCGAGGAGGCTCCACCGCACACTAAGAACTGGAGGTGTGTGTCTCGTGTGTGTCTCGTGTGTGTCTCGTGTGTGTCTTTGTGCCTGCTAAATTGTGAGGACCGAAACAAGTTTTTTAACTAACAGAGGGAAGGCATTTTTGGATTGTTTGAAGGCTAAGACTTGGTATTAATAAGGGTTAGGTTGATCTCTCATGACAGATATCTGCATATGAAGCGAGAATCTGCCGGCAATGGGATAAGAATTTGGTATCGGAAGCATTTTGGTTTGGCCAAAATGCTGTCTGGGAACTTGCCAGCTATCCTCTGACAATAATGATAACTTTTAAATTGGTTATTATCAACTTGTAAACTGCTTACTTGTGTAACAGTCCGGTCGTACACGCCATCTCATAACTCAATTTCAAATATTGCGTCTCAAATTGCGCATCAAACTGTAAACCATAACCGGCACAAGGAGAAGAAAATCTTTACCTGGCTATCTGCTGGCTCCACCGCTGCAACCAGAAATATTGTTTGTTGTCGCCAGAGGTTCAAACACTGTCAGACCAATAGCTAATTGGTTCTGAGATTGTTGTTAGCTTAAACGGTTGGGGTTTGACATTTAGCGATGGATAAACTGAGCGTAAGGTCTGGGGAATGCATTGTCAGCGAAGGTCCTCACAAAGATAGATGTGTGTGTGTGTGTGTGTGTCACAGTTGACACAGTGCCACCTGTCACCGTTGCGGTGGACAAAAGAGAGACAGAAATAGACACAGGGTGAATTTAAGTAATCTCTTGGTCCTAATCTGACAGAGGAGGTTGATGAGTCTTTATACTCTACTGAAGTAGCTGACCTTGCAGACTGCCTGTCCAAAACACCAAACCAGTTTCATCTTCTTGGCACGCTCAGTGTGTATTGTTAGGGATGGGATGTTGATTCTGACAGTTGATTCTCATTGAAGGTTACTGTGCTATCAGTTGCCCCTCTTGTGTCAAAGGTCTCCCTGCAAAGTTAGAAGTAATGCACTTTTCACAGCATTAAACTATGACAGATAAATCTGACTTTCCTTTTCTCTCTATCTCTCTCTGTCTCCAGGCCTCAGGTGCTGGTGCTCCTGAATCTTGACTCGGATCAAGCAGTAAAACACCCCCGCCTGCTGTCCCTCACCACTCAGCTGAAGGCAGGCAAAGGCCTCACCATCGTTGGCAATGTTTTGGAGGGGACCTATCTCACCAAAGATGCAGAGGCCAGAAAGGCTGAGCAGGTATGTTGGAGATGTGTACATCAGCATGCATAAGCAGAAGAAACTGCAGGTGAATTTTGCCACCTACTGGCCAAACTGCGTAGGTCTTTTTTAATTTTATGCAACTGATTAGACTATGTTCTCAAAAGCATTTTTAATCAGTAGACTAATTTTCCTGCAGAGACTGAAATTCCAGATTACAAAGACTGCTGTATTCATGGGCCTTGTCTTTATGACTAGTCTTGAATGGATACTAATGAGGGCTGAATGGTAATTGTTTTCTGTTTTCCGGTCTTTATCTGTCCAGAACATCAAGTCTGCTATGTCAGAAGAGCGAACAAAGGGTTTCTGTCACGTCGTGGTATCGTCAAACCTCCGAGACGGCGTCTCCCACCTCATCCAGTCCGCGGGGCTGGGAGGCATGAAGCACAACACGATCCTCATGGCCTGGCCCGGCACCTGGAGGCAGGCCAACGACCCGCAGTCGTGGAAGAACTTCATAGGTACTGAGCTGACTGTTCAAAAATAAATTGGAATACATATGTAGCAAGGGAAACGCATGAATCAGATGAGTATTGTGGACAGAAAATTCCATCCAAAGTGATTCAGAAAATGCATGGGAAGTAAGGATGATACATCTTGCATTGTATCTCTCTCCGTCTGTCCATCCAGAGACGGTGCGGGAGTCCACAGCAGCCCACCACGCCTTGCTCGTGGCTAAGAATGTGGACAGCTTCCCCACCAACCTGGATCGCTTAGGGGAGGGCACCATCGACGTGTGGTGGGTGGTTCACGATGGAGGCATGCTGATGCTGCTCCCCTTCCTGCTGCGACAGCACAAGGTCGGTGCATATCTCTGATATACCCTCGACACCCACAAGTCATTGTTGCATGTTTTTCGTTCCTGTACGCTTGTGCAGAATCCTTCTCACTTCATTTGAGAATTATCTCCTTGACACGTTCTGCCCTCCTCCTCCTCCTCCTCTCGGTCCTGCTTTATCTCACTAATCTATTCCCCCCCTCGGGACTGACGGTCTTGCTTTTCCCGGTCGGCTTTCTTCCATAACAACGCTGTCTTTCGGTCGTCCAGGTGTGGAGGAAGTGTAAGATGCGCATCTTCACTGTAGCCCAGATGGACGATAACAGCATCCAAATGAAGAAGGATCTCCAGATGTTCCTCTACCACCTGCGACTAAATGCAGAAGTGGAAGTGGTGGAAATGGTGAGACTTTGCGTGAAAGAATAGCACACTGCATTGCATCCTGCAACGGTAATGATGCATCACCATATTAGAATGTAGCCCAAAGTCCTGAATCTCAAAAACAAGAAACTGTTTTTCTCAATTGGCTTTGTTTTGTATCAGTACTACAGAACCTCTGTTTTACTCTTATAGGAAAATTGTCTTTTAGTCAAATGTACTCGCGGCAGTCTATGCACCTATGGGTGTGTAGGTCTTAAAAATTAGATGTGGTCAGGTGCATATTTGATGCATTGCTATCTTTAGGCAGCAGGGGGCGATTGTACCATTGACCATCAAAAACCTGGTCTAAAGTCAATGACGCAGTATTCCTGCAATTTAAAGGGCTCATTGTGTCTGTGTGTGTGCGCACACTTTGTTTCTGTCCTCTTCTGCGCAGCACGATAACGACATCTCGGCCTTCACCTATGAGAAGACGCTGGTGATGGAGCAAAGGTCTCAGATGCTGAAACAGATGCAGCTCTCCAGGACTGAGAGGGAGAGAGAGGTAACGCAGTCCTGCACTCACGGTCACTTTGTCTGCAGATGAATTCTAGTTCAACACAGGCAAATTAGATGAGATACTAATAACATCAGATCATGAACATCTTCAAGCACATGGCATTTATTGTTACTAAATTTTGTTTGCAAGTGTAATCATCACATCAAAGTTGCTTCGATATCTCACGGATCAGATTCTATAGTATGTAATTTCCTTTAATAACCACGTAGTTGAATCGAACAGTGTTGTAGTAGATCTGGCCTACCACTGCGTTACATGACAATTGGCCCCCTCTCCTTGTTCACCTGCCATCGCCTCTCTGGGCAACGCCGCTCAGATTCAGAGTATCACTGACGAGTCACGTAACTCGATCCGGAGGAAGAACCCGGGCGCCGCCCCGAGCACGACCCGCAGCCGGCCGTCCTCCATGACGGAGGACAATCAGGAGGACGAGGTAGCCGATGTTGTCAACCCATTTGTCCCTCGCTGTTAGATATGCAAACCCGTCTTCACAAAGCTGGATCTTTGGCTGCAGTCATCACTTGTCTTTTGACTGCTGGAATGACTTTCATCATCATCATGGTTTTAAAAATCTGGACTTAAATTTGACTCCCAATATTAAGCAGAAAAATGGATCATGTCACATACTCTGGTATGATGCACAGTATGATAAATCCACAGATTTGAAGGAAGCATGAAGGAGTAGTAATAGTGCTGCGCGCCATAGGAAATTGATTTCAAGTCTGACTGTGGGTGCAATTATTAAGTGATATAAAGACTGGGCTTTGAAATGTAACCCATGGTGTAGTAATCGGTGAATTGTGTTTCTTTTCTTTTTTTTTTAAATTCAAAAAGATGTTATTCGCGGAAAAGCTTTTTTCTAGCACCATTAAAATGTGTGGAACTAGAAGCAGAGGTTTTCCTCTGGATAATCCATTGTGTTTTTTCGGCCATCTGTGGTCTTATCCGTAGCGTCAGCTCATGTGCATACCATATACTAGCTCTAGTTCAAGGTACTTAGATGAGGAGTTACTGTGTTACATCACAGCTTAAGCTGCTTTCCTGTGGCTCCAGTTAGGCTAAAACCAGTTGGTCTGCGTAGAAAAGGGACCAGTATGACATCCCGGTCAGCCCAGGACTACAAGTCAGTCATTGTAAAGTCTAAAATGAGTCATAAGGCCGCTAACAAAACAAGCCTACGATTAAAGAAAGCAAAGCTGGTTCACGACTACAGATAGCGCCCACCTTGTACATTGGATGATTCAGGTCCAGTCTCTGCCCTGACAGTAACGCCACTAACTGTTTAGTCACTGAGAACTGCTTTGTGAACACCAGCCCATTGCACCTTGAAACTGCCGCCCCATCTACCGTATAACCCCACCTCATCCCCACCCACTCAACAAGCGTGAGTGGACAGTATTGTCTCAGAAACCTCAACATAGTGCTTTTATTATGATGGAGCATTACAGCATCACATGGCTACTATCCAAACTGTAGACCAGGAGTGATTCATACTCATTATTCTGACTTGACAATACTGTATTCTCATTTTAGCTTCATCCCAGTCATCTCCCACCCCTCCTGCCTGCCTCCCACCTTTACCGCTGTCATAGCAGGATAATGTTTCCAGAAACTTATCACGCATCCTTCCAAAACAAGACTGTGCATGTTGTTTACCACATCCAAAACAGACTATTCTAATCGACGAGGCCTATGTAGGTTACGTAGTCAGCTTGCTGTTTTACCAGCGCTGCCTGTGTTTTATCAAGGCATTTATCAAACATAAACTGGTACCAAGGAGCACAGCGGCCATAATTCTTATCTTAATGATGGCAGATAATAATAATAGCACTGCCATTTATTGTCTTTGGCTGTGGTTATATAACTGTTGAGATCAAGAGCAGAAGCAATAAGAGTTGTTGTCAAATGTAATGAAACCAGATTACACTTTATTCTAATAATGTAGTAAATCCCACTCTGCTGTGCTGTTTTATCCCTGCACTACAGGCTGTGTTAGGGTCCACACTTTAAGTAATGTGTAATCGTCTTTGGAAGGCCGGAATCTGATTTTAATGCTAGGTCATACTTTACCACCTCGACTGATTCACTTTCACCACCACTTCTCTATTCTTGTCAGTCACCCATGAATGTTGTCTTTCAACCCTTGTTGGGACCTTCAGTGTAGATCGTAGTCCATGTCTTTTGTTGTAATCAGGTTTGTATTATTGTCCAGCAGGGTTTCACCCAACTTGTAGAAGGAAATTTCTTCCTTTATCCTTTTTTTTTCTCTCTCTCTCTGACCAATAAGTTCTTTTTTTATTTAATTCACCTCTATTTTTGTCGTCTATTTCCCTTAGTTCTTTTGTCTTTCTGTTATTATCTTGGACTTTCTCCCTGTCATCCTCTCATTTATCATTCACCTCCTGTCTTCTCGAGTTTAACCTCGTCCCTCCCCTGGAGCATCTCCCTGGTCAAACTCCATATCCTCACCCTTCCCTCTCCCTCCACTCCAGGCCCAGCTCATCCACGACAGAAACACTGCCTCTCACACCACGATAAACGACAAGGCCGAGGCCGGGCCCGACCGGGTGCACATGACTTGGACCAAGGACAAGCTCTTCATGGAGCGTAACCGCAACCGCGAGTGCAACGCCAACGTGGCTGTGCGCGACCTGTTCAACATGAAACCGTAAGTACACGTTGTGTTTGAACACCAGGCTATCATCTGTCCTTTGTAGCTTGGGGGGTTAAAAAAGGGGTGAAAGTAGATGTTTTTCCTTGTAGATGTGTAGCTCTAAGGAGCCTACTGTTTATGTTGCTGACAAATACTGTAAAAGTGGTACAACACCTGGTGTTGTGGCATGGGCCTGGTGAGAGACATTTGCACCATTTTGAACAAGAGTTGAAACTTCAAAATAGAACAAGTATTGGAAGGGTCTGACGAGTAAACGCGTAGAGCACTGGAAGGTGGTGGTAGTGGTAATAGTGACATGGGTGAATTGGGACAACCTTCTGCATGGCGTGTGCGTTCAGGCTGCATTTGGTGCGCGCGTGAACTTCCAGCCACTTCAGTCCTCGTGCATGGCCAGACCACGC
Organism: Clinocottus analis; assembly: GCF_023055335.1. Lineage (NCBI taxonomy): Eukaryota > Metazoa > Chordata > Actinopteri > Perciformes > Cottidae > Clinocottus > Clinocottus analis. Next base: position 2,746,969 of record NW_027175909.1, read on the forward strand.
AGATCACATGCACACCGTGTTGCTGTTTGGACTAACACATCCCCATACTGTCCACACCATAGACTGTGTATAGAGATGGACTATCAGCATCCTCACAAGTCTGAAGTCTGCCGTATCCTCCCGCTGCACAAAGACGAAGCAATGAATATTCTCGATTACGGGTAGGAATGGGTATGGTTGTTTTTTTTCCAATACCGGTGCTAAACCGCTACTTTTAAAACGTTACCGTTGCCTGAACCAACACTTTTTTTCATTGTCAAGGCAATTTTTTCTACAGCTTCAAACTAATTTAACTTCAAACTATATATATTTTTAAAAAACGGACACAAGCATCAGGTGGCTTTAATAAGAACTAGGTGTGCAACAAAACTCCACTCAGAAACTGTTGGACTCTACAAATGCTGCTGCTTTACTGGACAACATGTCATCATTATTATAAATACTGGGAGAGCTTTGTTCCAACAAGCCGAGGACGGTGAGCAAAAGCTTCTGCACTCATGTTTCCCCAGCGATCACTCTGTGAACGCGCTAAGTGTGTGTGCGCTGGTAGCCCCGCCCCCTTGAGCCCCGCTGCATGCAGCAACATGAGTAGGAGCAGAGCAGTGACTGCGCTCTGATCCTCGCTATTTTAATAAAGTATCGATACTAAAAATATGCAAAATCCTATCATTTTAACATACGGGTACCGCACGACCTTTTTAGTATCAGTATACCATTGCAGAGTAGTGTAAAAAAAAGGATTTAAATCGGCTCAGGCACCAAAATCTGCGTTGTGTTTCGGTCCGGTAGGTACCACACGTCTTGGAACCGGTGACATATTAGTACCGGTTCTTGGTACCCAACCCTACTTACGGGGTTTTGCGCCAGTGATGCAATTTTGAGCCTCACTTGTGATCGGGTTGTGGAGCTGCAGGTTTCAGGTTCCGCCCATACACCTGCCCGAACCAATTGTGAGACGTGAGCACGCCTTCAGCAAGTTAGTGTTAGCCACTTAGCTGCTGTACATTAGCATCACGTGGCTCTTTGGCTGCAATACCTATTTGTATGAATGTATAATCAAATTAAAATGTTATATTTCACAAAAGATTTGTGTTTCGCGAAATGTTGTGTGTGTCTGCTGACACTGATATGAACATACAAAGTCCAGACAGTGCTTGCTAGCCTTACTGTCAGTGGAAAAGTTGCTGAGCTAGCAAACTCAGACCAAAGTCTGTATATTACGAGCTTTCTAAACAGACGTTCATATAAAGATCTTTATATAAAGACAGACAATCATCGTTGTGGAAAGTTAGTCTCTCCTTTAAACGCTACATATCATTCCTGAGCCTCTAACTTTCCTCTGAGTTTTCAACCCCTTCTTAAAACTAAACTAAACTTTGTAGAAAAAAAAGGACTTCTGAGTTATACTGCAGCCAGCCACTCGGGGTAAACAAAGCTTTGGGCTTCACTTTTGGGGGAAGCCGTCATATTGTCCCTCTTTCTATACAGTCTGTGGTCAATACTGTCAGTGTGTGGGCTTCATCAGGTGTGTCACCAGTCCACTCACATTGGCTTCTAATGTTTTCATTCCACTGAGTCACCGTAAAGCACATTGTCTCACAGGATGTGAAGGAATTACTTTTTAAACTTCACTTCCTTTGGGTTTTTCGGTGAGTCACCTTTGGGCAACAGTACGAGCCGTTTGGGACAGTCAGAAGCATGCGTTGTGGTGAAGCGAGCAAATGTAGGAAGCATCTAAGCCTATTTCTATTGTTTTGTCCCATTTTTCTCCTTCTAGAGAGTGGGAGAGTCTGTAAGTTGCTTTTTTTTTGCTCTAGGCTGTTTGTGTGTGCCTCTGTTGTGGCTGTGGCTTTTTGTTCAGTGTCCTCCAGCTCATATGCTCGCATCTGTGGGTGGTTTTGTGTGTCTGCATCCATGTTGTGTTCTAATATGCATGGACTTCCTGTTCAAACTGTTTGTATGCATGAGCAACTTTGTGCTTTCCATTTTTCTTTTTTCAAAGTGAATAGTAAATACCAAAAATATATATTTCCATTTGGTCTTGACATGAAAATCGTAATGTTTTTTTCGTCCGTAGAAAGGAAAGCAGAATGTTGTGAAATAATCTAGTTCATGATAAATGGCTTGTGTCTGTCTCTGTCATGTGCTTTCATTGCTTTTGCTCTCACATCATGGAGGTGACAATAAAGAGGCAACATTTAAAGAGGACCTGTTTTTTACATTGTTAACTATTAATAAACAGGATGCTGTTAGTTACTACAGCATGTACAGTACAATTGCTATATTATGACACACTAAACAATAAAACACGTTATCTGGCTTAAGGTGCGATACTGCATGTTCCTTTTGTCTGAAAATGCTGCCGCTTTATTTGTAATAAAGTCCCTCAACCATGCCTTGTTTTTAGCATTTGAATTCATAATTCTTGACCTTTTTTTTATTTTTAGAACTGTATAAAAAAGTGACTAGACGTTTTCTGGCCTTTCTCACTGTGATCGTGTCAAACTAGGAACCAGTCAAATGTTCGCCGGATGCACACGGCGGTCAAGCTGAACGAGGTGGTGGTCAACAAGTCGCAGGGAGCTCAACTGGTTCTGCTGAATATGCCCGGACCGCCCAGGAACAGAGGAGGAGACGAGAACTGTATCCTTCAAACAGCTAAGAACAGAAGTTGCCCAAGTTTTCACTTGCCTTTTTACTACTTTTATTTATAGTCCCAGCCAAATGAACTGCTCATAACCTTTGTCGTAACCCGCTGCCATTTGTCCTCACAAGTTCCCGATCGGTACTTGGCACTTTCAACTCTCAACAGAGATGAGGAGGAAGTGAGATGGCTCTCTCCTCAGCTACTTCCATTATTAGCTCAGGATAAAACCGATTTGTTTAACACTTTCTCGATCGGGCTATATTTACTAGCCCGATTTACTAGCCCGAGCCGAGTGGAAAAGACTAAAGAGTCAGACATTTCTGTTAGATATTTCCAATCTAAAAAAAGGTGAATACTGGACTGACATTCATCAGGTGGGCATAAACACAACTCCAATCCGAGGCTAATTTTGCTCACTTACTGCTGGATGTATTTAATAAGGCAACTGTTATCAAACAGGTGTACTACTTTATCATAAAAGGTGATGCCATACAGTTGTGAGTGAAATTACGACCGTGTGTTTTGTTTCTTGACCGCTGTCTTCTCAGACATGGAGTTCCTGGAGGTTCTCCTCGAGGGTCTGAACCGGGTCCTCATGGTTCGAGGCGGCGGCCGCGAAGTCATCACCATCTACTCTTAAAAAAACAAAAAAACTCTCATACCCAATCCTGCACACATGGGCTGTTGCCATGGTCACCGGGCATTTTTGTGGAGGAAGCCTAATTTTTGTTTTTTATGAAGGGGGGGGGTTGGAAGCCGGGACCACTCGTGTTTGAAGGACCCCAGGATGAAGGACTGGTTGAGTGTGTGTGTGTGTCCACACTGGGCCACAGACCCCCCCCTCGCCCCCGCAGAAGGAGAATAGAGCATAGAGACACTTTAACATTGTTCTTTTAACGCTAAAGAAGCCCTCGTTATGTTACATTTTTGTGTTCTTTCCCTTTGTTGTCTGTGTCGTCACGTTCCCGCAAGGAAGGGAACGTGTGTGTGCCGTTATGACGTGAACTTCTTGTGTCGCATTCTGGGAGGTGCACAGAGGGGACAAGTTCCAGAGAGGTTTTGTAGACTGGATATATTTAATACTGGATCAGATACAGTTTGGTGACCTGCATGTTCTGCATCACCGTTTCTGCTCAATGCTGTCATTTAAAATGACTTTTTAACAGCAGGCGTTGACGGACGTCGCAGAACAAGGGTGTAGTTCAGAGGCCGTTCCTTTAGCAGCGTTTGTAGTCGTAGTGTCCTGCGGCCGTGATTTCGTGAACGACCGGCTAGGGAGGACGTGCACCACATGTTGGATCACCTTCTGCTTCATATATGTGGTACTGAAACGTGTTCAACATCGCCGACCCTCGAAGAACACTTTTGTTTTAATAGGGAAAACAGCCATAGCTAATACTCTCGGACCTTTTGTCAGCTTTCTAGAATGACATAATAAATGCACATGTATACATATTTATGGTGACTGAAGTAGAGCTCAGTTGGGAGATTATTTTTAATTCCCAGAGCTGTTCGACAGCGTGCAGTAGCTTAATGAAACAGCAGATTGTAGGACGCAGAGTGTAAAACGTATAAGCACAAACTGACTCGTGCATCGCAGCAACTCATCCCATATCGCCGTAGTAACCGCACTGTTGACTTTGCACAACGCGTTCCTCAGCACTTAGTTCATGGTGTGCTCTCGGTCCGGTTCTGTCACCTGCAGCGACACCTCCTACCGGTCAACACGACACTCTACTAAGATAACACGAGCCAGATGGCAACGAATGAGCTCAAGGGAAAAGGATGCAGACAGCAGGTGATTCGTACTGTTTCAGGCTCGTGTTTCATTGTTGTTTTTATAATAAGTTACCAAACCAAACTCCTCCAGGCTTTGAGTACTAAGCAGAGTACATTCATTGTAACGAGCATGTGTAGGAGAAAAAGTGCCAAAATGACTCAGAAAGAAACTGTGGAAGTATCACTGAGACATCTTAGAGCATCTTGGACGGCAACAGCTGGTTTTTACATTGACTATCTTAAAAAATGAAAAGTATACTATAACACTATAATTATCTTTTTATGATACAGCTTATCCCACCTAGAATGCTAAAAAAAATAGCAAATGAATAATTGAGCAAGCGCACCAGGGAGATTTCAGACCTTCTGTACTTATGAACTGCACGAAGACAAACAAGTTAAACCCTTTGTCTCGTGCACCTCCACAGTTTCTTTTTTTCAAATTAGCTGCAGTATTTTGTAAAGCAGAAAGCCGTGTTCTCCTGCACGTCTTCGCGGGGGGGAAAACAAGAACTTCTGATCGTCAGCTCGGCAACATCCGTGTTGTTGTTGTGTTTTGTTCCGTTGTTGATGTGCGCCTGTGTAACTATTTAGTTCTCCAGTAGTGTTTGTTACTGTTACTTTAAGTGTTCATTATTTTTTTCCTTTGGAAGGGGGCAGACGGAGTGTGTGAGGAGGTTGGCGGATGTCGAGTTTTATGTGTTTTGTTTCGACCCTTCAGAAACGCACCGTATCACAGGACTGACCCTCTCAGGAAACAGTGGCACCCTAGACTGAAAGTACCCATGAAATGGTCTCTTAAGAGCGAACCCTGTATGAAGTTGAAACGTTGCAGCTTGTTCAGTTTCATATTTTAGCTGCCAAAGATTTAAAAAGTCTGCATCAGTAAAACTTGAAATTGTCTAGTTTTTAGGAAGTTTAAAACATTGGAGGTCGTAAAGATAAATTATTAAAGAATGTTTTTTTGTTTTTAATCTGGTTCCTGAGCTGAATAGCAGCAACTGTGCGTCAAGAGAACATGAAACACACAAAACTCTAAACGGACCACGCTAAAACGATGTACTAAGTTTTCTGGGAGGTGAAGATGATTTTCAGCAGTTTGTGTATTTCACAGCTCTAATGTTTGAGGTGACTGGACAATGTTATCTACCTCAAGGTGTCACTGAGGCTGAAGACATAATAAAGAAAAAGAAACATGTTCAATCGCATCTCTCTTTCAGAACTGATGACAGTTGTGAAAGAAAAGTGTGTGTGTGTGTGTGTATGTCTGTGTGTGCGTGTGCGTGCGGGAGATTTTTAGAGCGATTTTCAGAGCTTTTCCACCTCCACACACTTAATAGACAAAGCTAATTACCTTTTCAGTGCTTCGGTGCTGGAGAATGTGTGTGGAAGTCACTTGTGGGTGCACATATATAGAGGAAGTTAGCCCTGTAAATTGTATTTGTGCCTCTGAGTAATTATTAAAAGTGCTGATAATAACGCAAAACCTGTTTGAGTGCTACTTCTACACACACACTGATTTTAATATTCATGAGATGACGGTGGCATTCAAGGCTACTGGCCTCAGTGCGTACTAACGGGACTAGTGTTTGTTTGGAGGGCCGGTTGAGACCCCTGACGGCGTCTTGCACTGGGGCCCATGTAGTCATCCAGGTCCATGTGAAAGAGGTTCAGAATAAATAAACTGTAGATAAAATTATAATAAAGTTTATATGAAAATATAGCCATATAATCTGCTAAAATCTGCTATAATCTGCAAGCCGCTTAGATTTGTGTCTGACTTGCTCTGACGTCATGCACACGTGTTCAACGGTACTCTCACGAGAACAAGGCCACCATCCATTTTGGAGCTGGGCGCTGCAGCAGCTCTCCACAGACTGCCTGGCCCAGTGCATGATGGGAAACGCGTGGCTGTCGCCACATCAGAGAGCTGATTGGTTCTTAGATCTGACAGCAAACACCACTTGTAAAAATTCCTTATTTTATGTGTAGTTGTAATACTTAACGCTTGATTGTTGACTATTTGTCTCATGTTTAATCAAAAACATATTTTGTGTGGTTGATAGTACAAAATTGTATTTATATAACACACACATCAAAACTAGTCTAAAGAGTGGAACTAACAGGAAGTTGTTTTTTTTCTGTGACTTCCTGTTCATACTTTGAAGGCAGCCGAAAATTGTCCGACTTGATCGCAGTTTTTCGTCAACGCCTGCCGCCAGCGGCTGCTGCTCGTCTTGATCCCAGACGAGGAGCAGCTCTAACAAACAAGCCTATTACATCGAATACGCAGTTTAATCACTGATTAAAGAAATAAATAAGTGATGTACAATTTAGTCACTGAGCGCCCTAAAAAAGACTTCCGGAGGGGCTGTTCTCATCTTGCCCCAGAGCGCCTTCCCGTGTCTCTGTTCTCGTCAGAGCTCTGTCTCATTCACACCTCGCGTGATCTCGTCCGAGACTCAACCCTAACAAGATCAAATCTCTCCTCCAAGACCCATTTGAGAGAAGAACTTTAGTGAAGAAACTCCAGGTGAAACAACTGGTTCCAGATCAGCCGCCTGAACAAAGCATGAAAGGAAAGCCGCACATGCGCAGCTGTACCGACTGGTACTCAGGAAGGCTTAGCTAGCTGGATGCAGTCATGCTAATGCTGTATTTTGCTTCCCATGCTTTTAAGTTATGATAAATGAGAACAAGTGTAAAGAAAAACCGTCCTCTACTTCAGCATGAACATATACGGCAGTAAAGAACGCTGCTTCTGCTTGTGCTACATCGATGCTAACGCAACTGCTGACACCGTCGCTACTGCGCGTATGGAGGGACTGAGCACCGTTCTCCCACAAGGACAAACGAACAAACAAGCAAACGTATCGCCCGAGCTTACAACGCAGCTGCAGTCAACGCTCTTTACGTGCATCAGCTGAGCCGCAGCGTGCAGCACGCGTCCCCAAATGTGGACATGCTATTCAACCAGCTGCAGAAGAGGAACATTGACCCTGTCTTCATTAAAGGACTTGTCCAGAGGTGTGTGTGTGCTTTTAATGCAAACTTGTAGTAAGCAAATATCATTATCGTTTTTGTACACAGCTCTTATGTTGGTTTTGGGATGTGCAGGGCTATCTGTCGGAGGGGTAAGGGTGTGTGTGTCTGTGTGCACCCACACACACCCACAACGACCCTGCAGGTGCATCAGATAGTTGTCCCTGATTTTGATGCTGAATACTTTGAATATTTCAGCTGTTATTAGGATAGGACTCAAACGGTCCGCATTAACTCATCATTTAAAAATAAAAAGTAATTTAATTAGTTTAATTAACATTTAACATGTGAAGAGTGGCCACGAGGCGATGTAGATAATTATTAACGGGTCACAAGCAAAAGAAGATTGACCAGTAGATCCATGGTACTATAATATACTGCGAGTGCAAGAGGAGCGTTGTCTTGTATTCTTGAGGATGAACCATCTCTGTCCACCAGAGGGCGGTGTCGCCTTCCCTTGAAACTGGCTTCAAGCTGCAGACAGACGTCAATGTTCATCTTTGAGTCAGATCCAGCAGGAGCACATCTTCTGTCAGATGAAGGCCAGAGCGATGGCTCCAAATGCTTGTGTGTGTATAAACACACACACACACACACACACAATTAAGAAGCGTAGACGTAGAAACACTTCAGCCGTAACGTTGCCGTCAGCGGGTTTGCATTCAACGACGCGCAGGAAGAAGTATTGACTCATTCCCAAAGCCATAATTCTGTCACTTTAGGAGGAAGTGACGTATAGCCGACTGCAACAACATGCTGAACCTGATACCACATAACAGTGTCCGCAAAGCTGCTTCCTGCTTTGACTTGAGCAGTGAGAGCCACACATTCGGCCCCCTCCAAAAAAATGTCTCTGACAGGAGCCCCCTTGGGCACTCGCCCTTGGCTGACCTTTGACCTTCTGCAGCCGTTTAGCACTTTATCTGCACAATCTCTCGGTCTAAAGTATCGTCTCTCTCTACTTTGTTTGCTCGGTGCATTGTTGGCCAGATCGATAAGAGAGGCTGTATGTGGACAGTCAAAATGGTGTGTGTGTGTGTGTGTGTGTGTGTGTGTGTGTGTGTGTGTGTGTGTGTGAGTGAGTGTGAGAGAGAGAGAGAGACTGTGAGTCTGGAAAGACACACAGACATTCTCTCATCGATCCTCAGCAGCTGCTGCAGCACTACTACACAAACAGTCAAGTGATGTGTGCACTTGTGTGTAATATGCCTGTGCAGGTATTGATTGGAGCTTCCTGACGTTCAGCTTTTTCCATCTATTGAAATATTGTAAAATGAATCCCATCAGCTGGAGGTCAGCAGATATTGTGTCAGGGATTGAGCAGGTTGTATTTATTTATTTACTCAACTGAACTAAACCAATACTTGATTAACTCATTCAAAGTTGGGTCATGAGTTTTTGTAACAAAAAAAAAGCAAAAGTGCAGTTATATTCTTTAAACTTGAGGAAATAAGCTACATATATTATCTGTACCGTTATTGTACCTGCGGTAACAAAGAAAAAAAACCCCAAAACACAACTTTTGTATGTTTTAGATGTCAGGGGTTCATTGTGGTTTTCATTATTTTTTATATTTATGATAGGAAACTATGCCTCCAAGGCGCCAACTCAATTATATCTATGATTAAAAGTGACACATTGGCTCCACGTGGTGGCAGCTGAGTCAGCGGCTAGCAGCTAACAGTGCAAGCGACGACAGCGCTGCAGTGTTACCGGCTAAGAAACCGCAGGCTCGGCTGCGTTTAAAAAATTTCTCCTTGGAGATTAATAAAGTACTTTTCATTCATTCATTTAATTCATTCGTTGTTGTCGCTACCAAAGTCGTCGGTAACTGCGGTACGAGAGCGGGGCAGAGTGGCGGCCATTAGCCAGCAAGCGGGGCACGCCAACATGCGCTAATAAGGTACGCGGCCGGACAAGTGAGATAGTGAGAGAAGTGAGATTAACGACACACACTGCTCTGTTTGCTGCCACAGGAATACTCTGAATATCAAATGTAGCATCTTTGAAAAGGAACTTCCCCTATTCAACGTTGCACTCTCTAAACACACCATCTAACTAACCATCCGGTTGGTTTGGTTAGTTGAACTCCAAACATCTGGCCGACAGACGTTCGTTCCTCTTCAGCGTGCACTAAAGACACAAAGCAGGTTTTCATTAAATATCTGTGCTCACCCGACAAAACACAGTGAGATAATCTGCTAATATGCTAGTTGCTTTTCCACAAAACTGCCTGCTCCTTTAAAAGGAACAATTCAACATTTACAAAACAAACAAAAGTCCCAAACCCCCCTCTGCTGGGGCTTTGGTACAGTCCGCGGCCCTTCAAGGTGTGCCAGTCACATCCTTTCACAGAGCAGCTCTGTCGCTCACTACAAGGAAAATGACAGCTCAGAGATAAGAAGAAGAAAAAACAAATAGAGGGTTATGTTTGCACTCCTTGTATGTCAGAAATGCTAATAAACATATGCACATTCAAACTGTGTTGGCTTGTTTGATGACACAAAGGTGTTCTGTAACTCATAAAGGAGAGTTGGTTGGGCTGTGGCTTCAACAATGGCAGCAAGTCATCGTGCAGCAAGATGTCACATTAAATATCTTATCTTTTGTAAAAAAAAAAGAGAAAAGAAGTAAGTTATTAGAACACACACAGTGGAGTCAGCCGTGATGACGTCCAACTCCTTTTTTGTAATTTAAATACGTCTGATCTCTGCTGCCGAATACCAAACAGCTCAATAACCGTCAGGAAAAGAGGACAACATGAAGTGTATTAAAACTAAAGCAACTAATTATGAACAATAACGTGCTTTCCTTCTCAATGAGCCTGTGATCATATTTGGAACTCCTGGAACTCAAAATAGCCCCTTCAGAATAAATGTCCCCTTGTGTCCCTTTTACCTCAAAGAAGTGTACACAACAAGGTGAGCACGTACATGATGAGGTAGAAAAATAATATCGTATATATATATATATATATATATATATATATATATATATATATATATATATATATATATATATATATATATGTATATATATATATATATATATGTATATATATATATATATATATATGTATATATATATATATATATATGTATATATATATATATATGTATATATATATATATATGTATATATATATATATATATATATGTATATATATATATATATATATGTATATATATATATATATATATGTATATATATATATATATATATGTATATATATATATATATGTATATATATATATATATATATATGTATATATATATATATATGTATATATATATATATATATATATATGTATATATATATATATGTATATATATATATATATATATATATGTATATATATATATATGTATATATATATATATATATATATATGTATATATATATATATGTATATATATGTATATATATATATATATATATATATGTATATATATATATATGTATATATATATATATATATGTATATATATATATATATGTATATATATATATATATATATGTATATATATGTATATGTATATATATGTATATGTATATATATACACACACACACACACACACACACACAGTAGGTATACATTGAAGTAACCTTATTGTTTCTGTGCAGTAGTGAGGGGGTTAAACCAGGAACGAGAGCGCAGTGAAAGATGCATCAAGTGACACAAAGAAGGTCTCAGGTTGTCATTGAAATAAAAATGTAACATAATACAAACACAACTTATATTATTATTGTAATAATACAACAAAATGGTAACACTAATAACAATGATACTAATGCTATTAATAATAACAGTGATATTGATAATAACAATGATAATAATGATATTAATAATAATATGATAATATTTACAATAATGATAATAATAATCAAGCCAATGCCATTGCTGCCATTATCTCCTAATACAAATTAGTGTGGCCATGCTTACAATAAGCAAAACATGTAGGTGTCTTCATTCAGTTGTGCTTCGATGCGTCAGCGTGCAGGAAAACAAAGTGAAATCCTTGAACACAGAACAGTCTATATCTTTACATTTCATCATAACTCAGATACAATACGTGAAGCGTGCGGGGAACGCTCTTATTTTGACACATCGATACCAGGAGCGCTTCCTGTCACCGTCTCCGACTTGACTGCGCATGTCTGCGCTGCAGCGTGAAGCGCAGCCTTCAGCGTAGTATCGCCGCTGCTGCTTGGAGGATCCTCTGGGGACTTTCTGTCAGCACGCCGTCAGACAGAGCACCTTTCCCGGCTCTCCTCGGCTCCTTCTCGCGTTGTGTGGAAGGAAGCGTCCTGCTGAGTACACGGACTCACAGACAGGAAGGGGCCGACATGCCCGTCGCTGCTTGGCGCAGTCAGTGCGCTGATCGCTGTCAGACGCGGACGAGGTAAAGACCGGAATGGTGCGTTTACATTGTCATTTCTAACCCCGCCGCCCGGTTCATCGTCAAACATTTGATTATCTTCCGTTGGGTGGAAGGTGGGAGGGTGGATAACGACAGTACATGCCCGATTGCACAGCCGGAGTGACGGGGGAAATGCAGCGCAGCGGGTGTTTGGCTGCAGGTGGATGGCCAACCTGACGGTGCCTGCCCGCCGCTTCCCTCCCGTTCAGCCGCCGCCGCAGCGGGTCTGGCGTCATCCGCAGCTCTCACGACAAAAGTGAAGAAGAAGAAGAAGAAAAAACAAAACAAAAGATCGACAGATAAACCCGAACCATGCTTCCGGGGGTCGGCGTATTCGGCACCAGCCTGACGGCCAGGGTGATCATCCCGCTGCTGAAGAACGAGGGCTTCGCCGTGAAGGCGCTGTGGGGCCGGACGCAGGAGGAGGCGGAGGAGCTGGCCAAGGAGATGAACGTGCCGTTTTACACCAACCGGATCGACGACGTGCTGCTGCATCAGGACGTGGATCTGGTCTGCATCAACCTGCCGCCGCCTCTGACGCGGCAGATCGCGGTGAAGACGCTGGGTGAGTGCTGCTGCTGCTGCTGCTGCTGCTGCTGCTGCTGCTGCTGCTGCTGCTGCTGCTGCTGCTGCTGCTGCTGCTGCTGCTGCTGCTGCTGCTGCTGCTGCTGGGCGGGCTGGATGCTGCGGGGTGATGGTGGTGATGGGTTATTGTCCTGCAGAGGAGTAGACGTAAAGTCCAGTGAGTTGGAGTCCAGTTGAATAGGTGGGGATGAGCAGCATCGCATATATCTTCATCAATCTTTATTTTGTGAGGAGGCTGACCTCTCAGCTGACCTACATGAGGCTGCAGTGCTCTTGAGCAAGGCCTTGCAGGTGCAGTGATTTGTGCATGTACAGCGTTATCATTCCCCCCACAAGCACAGGCTCTAAAAATGTGACCTTCAGCGCCAGGAGGTCGTCCTCCCTGTGTGATGGTGACAGAGGCCTGATTGTCCTCGGTATCGCCGCCATGAGATGTAATACTGAATGTTTGTGTTCGTGTCCTTTGGGTCAAACTGGACTTAACCCGTGTTCGTGAAACTGACCGACACAGGGGAGGCCTGAATGCGGGGAGGATGGGGGGGGGCACAAAGAGAGGTTGTTCTAGTTTAAATCTGGAGCAGTGCGGCTTATTTTGGAGCTGCTGTGAAAGAATGGAGGTAAGGACCACTGAGCCGCACTCCTCACAGGCTTTATTTACCCCACCGTTTGGCACAGGAGCTCAGCTGGCAGGAAAGCTCTAATAGGTCAGGTTTGTGACTGGAAAACAAATGGGCGCAGACACGCTTGGCACGATGGTGCTGGATTATATCTGGGGACACGTACATCGGATCTGAGCTGCAAGACAGTTTGCAGCTGGACGACAAGTAGTGATGATCTTAGAATATTACAGATGTAGCGTCAGAGTTAAGCACTTAGTTGGTCTGGAGGTTTGGATCAGAACCACGAGACGACGCGACTACCGGGCAAAGTCCAGCTCATGTGACGCTTTAGATGAGGCCGCGCCGGCTAAAGTAAGGGCACCTTGTTGTCAACCGCAGCTCCCAAGGTCAAGAACAAACTTCGAAGGTCAGAATTCTGATTCTCATTGCAGCTTATAGAGCATCAGTACCGTAAGGGCTGAAAACTACTCTACATATCGGATAAGTAGATACGAGCAGGCATGACGGATCCCGTTCCACCAGTAGCATCCTTTTGACCCGAACCCTGAAAAGATAGTGTGGCTCTTCAGACCTGTATTTTATTCATTGAAGCTTTTAGAGATATGGAACATAAGAGGACTGGTGTCACAGTTTCTCTCCTATCTTGGTTTACAGTATTATTTCAGTTTTTAGGCTTCAATCAAATGTCCGTGAAAAGGTTCTCACGTGTCCCCGTATATGCCCAAAATATGTCCAAAGTATCCAAAGCTTTCTTGCTCCAGTAAGTGCACAAGAGTTAGTGGACAATATACTTGAGAATGATGAAAAACAAAATCCGAACTGAAGGTCCCATCGCTAGCTTTTTTTGCAGAGCGTAACCACACCGTATGGTCTTCCTCGGGGATAGAGTTTGCCACGTCTATGTCATTTTCATCACGTCACGGAGATGGCTCCATCTGCCATGAACCACAGTAGTGATGCTCCTCTTGTCAATTAGCGTCACGTCAGCCGTCACGCTCGTCGGGTGAGGGGCGCGACCTGACAGCGACGGCATTCGCGGCGTCTGTCGGCGCGTGAGGGACGGACATGTGTGTGAGGCTGAGCTCCGCTGGGCTGGAACGGGTCCCATGACACAGCTGATTGTCACGGTCTGTCACCAGACCTTTTGGTCGCGTGATGTTTTTGATTTTTAAAGCGCAAGTTCCCCCTCTTAACCATCCCCCTGAGGTTGAATATCAAGGGCAACATACATCTACAAGGTGCACGGTTGAATTGGGTGCGTTCTCCCTTTTGGAAACGCACTGCGGCCTTTTTTTAAAAAGTGTCAGGCTGTGACTCCCAGTGAAGAGCTTGTAACTTCTGCCTCCCAGTGTAAAGATAAGGGCCTCATTCTCACAATAATGCTACTGTTTGCTCGTTGGCTTCAGTCAACTCTGGAGTGGCAGCGTTGAGCAAGAGGCCAGGAGTACAGCAGACATTGTTTGTTCATAGCATGACTCCACAGATGCCAACATATACACTGCACATGCACGCACGCTAAAGCATACGCTATGCTAACACATTCACATGCAGCCGCACACAGCAAACAAAGTCCAGCTGGATGAAACGATCCAGCTGATCCTGAGTGACCCCTGACGCGACCTGCATGACCTGCACGACCTGCATGACCTGCACGACCTGCACGACCTGCACGTCGCTCACGTGTACAGTGACCATTCTATCTCTCTCGTTCCTCCTCACTGGTTTTCCTCCTGGCGAGAGAACCCGCCTCTCCTCCTCGCAGCCGAGACCGGGTCCAGTCTATCATGGTCAGCATCTCGTGACTTATTATTTGTTGCACCCGTGGGATCACGCAGGCGCTGACGTAACCCTGGAACTAACGGTTATTTTCGACATTTATTATTTCATTTCTTTGTTTGTTTTTGATGGATAAATTCTTTGTGTTTATAAAATGTCAGAGATAAGTGAAAATGTTTCCCAGGTTAAGACCTTTTTAAATAGCTTGCTTTGTCTGACTGACAGCCGGAAAACTCAAAGATATTCACTCTACGTGTGAAACCAGGGAAAAGCAGCACATGCTCACGTTGTGAAGCTGGCGTCGTTCTTGATAAACAGCCTTCATGGTTAGTCGACTTATCGTCTCATCGGCCTGAAGATGTATGTGGAGATGAGCAGTGCAGATGGTGGAGAGCAGCCAGGGTACATGGAAAGATTGAGAGGTTAACTAATCGTGTTGATGTAGAAGATACGCAGTAGATTTGTCATGGTTCAATAAAAACAGAGCTGCTTCTCTGAACTGCAGATGAGATGTGTGGTTTTCACAGGACAGCAATACATTTCCTTCCCTTTGAAGTGAGAGACACTAACATAGTAATCCCAAACCTCTCGGCCGCAGTGTAGTAAGACCTTCGTACGCAGAGTAGAGACGCGCAGTGTGAGAAATTATGTTGTGAAATAAGAAATCATTTATGAGTATATGAGTGTCACTGTGATGCGCGACACGTCCAGGGAAGTGTTACCCAGTCAGAGGCTGGAGCCGCCCAGCCGGGTGACGATGCAGAAACAACTTCCTCTTCCATCAGGGTGTGTGAGCCGATCATTCAGATCACAAGATCAGTTGATAAGTGTGATCGGAGGAACGTGAACGTTGGCTTCCAAGACGTTCAGTTTTTATATTTATTTTCTGTCTTAACTTGTCTCGTAGTCCGTGTTGATTTTCTACTATATTATAGAAGGCTTCAGCTGAATAAACTGTTAGCATTAAAGTGAAATAATGTCCTTGTGTTCGCCGCAATTCAAACAAAAAAGGTAACCTCAAATCATGACTTAGTAAATAAAAGAGATGTGAACGGAGTAAAGGGATGGTATGTCATTAAATACATTCATGAACCAGAAAGGGTGATGAGGAAGGTGGAAAAACCCTGCTTCGAGTCAACAGCATGCTTCACAGGTCATTCAGGTTTTACCAGAGCGGGCTCGCCGCTCGCCGCTCGCCGCTCGCCGCTCGCCCCTCAGCCGGCAAACCAGTCGGTCCCGTTGAGCCGCATCTCTCCTTCCACAAGGACGTCCGCTTCTCCTTCTTACTACTGCAGCATTCCTGAGGCGTCTGATATCATGAGATGATGTTGGCAGGGAAACACACACACACACACACGCACACACACACACACACACTCACACACGCACGCACACACTCACACTCACACTCACACACACACACGCTCTGCCTTCAAAGACAAACTCGTGAGCCTGAAGGATTGAAGTGTGATAAATATTATTTTTAAATGAGAAGAGATTAAATCTTCCTAGTTTTTTTTCACATCTCGCAGCATTTGAGTACTTGAGCCTTTCCAACAGGAGCTGTTGCTCTGTGTGTCACAGCCTCACATCCCATGCTGTTCACATATGGCACACTGTAAGTTTCTCAGTAGAGTTATGATGTATATTTGAAAGCAATGGCTGTTATATGTTTTCAGACCTGCGCATTAAAGCTGTTCGAGATATGGAACATAAGAAGGCTGGTGTCCCAGTTCCTCTCCCTTATAGGTTTACAGTAGTATTTCATTTCTTTTGGCTTCAATCAAAAAAAGCTTCTCAGGTGTCTCGTAAAGCAGAAGTCCAAAGTATCCAGCTTTATTGTTGCAGTAAGTAAAGCTCCACGCTTTCTTGCAGAGCTTTCGACAACACCTTATGGTCTTCCTCGGCAGACGGAGTTTGCCATGTTTTCGGAAAATCATTTATCACATTCTCGCCGAGATGGCTCATCCGCCAAACTCCATCTGCTGAGGAACACCATGGGATGTTTGTGAAAGCTAGTAAGTTGACCTCATTTCTTTTGGTTAAAATACTGAAGAATATGGTCTTTAACCCCCAAACTATTCTGGATGTACTGCACAGATCAGTGTTCCAAGTTAATTTAAACTATGTTGCCTAAAGTATTGCCATTCATGTTGTAGGGCTGTAACTAATGATTATTAATAGATTCATCTGAGGAGTATATTCTGGATCAATTAGTGTCTGTATGTAGTCACAGGTGACCGAAAGGATTTCCTTGAAAGTGCTCTGCTGTGTACGACCAACACTCCGTAAATGATAAAACACTGCAGCTCTTCGCTCTTCATCATGCAGCTCCTGCTGAGTGTGCGCTTGTGGCTGCAGCCCGAAGCCGAGAGGGAACCCGAGAGCTGAACTGAAATGTTACACGGGCGAGAGTTTCAGGTGCACCCTCCCTTTGTGCACTTTTGTTATGACGGCGGGAGGAGGAAGTGGTGGGAGAGGAGCCCCAGAGCCTGCTGCTCCGCGGGACCCGGAGAGCTTCACAGCGATGAGCACCGAGAGTGGAAGTGCATCTTTTTATAGCAGCTGACCGCGACGACATGATGCGCCTGTGAAATCCCCTTCAGCGCTCGGTTCCACAACTCGTCAGGTTTGCGAAATAGAACAAATTCTGTCACAACGTGACGTGAAAACGTAACACGAGGTACCACGAGGGAGGTGAAAAGGTCAGGCAGGACATGACGACTGAAAAGGAAACCGACGCGATGAGCAGTGTGAGTCAAGCCATCTGTCTGGACCACAGTGAAACCAAACAGAACCTTTAAAGTCTCACCAACATGGCCATGGTCTCTCATGTCTGTGGTCAGTATGTGCTGAGCTGCCGACTACACCAGCCCGTGCGCTCTAAGAATAGCGTCTAATACTCCAACTATGTTTTGAATCAAAGCAGATGAGCAGTCTGATTAATAAGCCATCCGCTGCTGCGTCATAGATTTTCCACCCGTACCCTTAAAGCGGCATGAACCCGTATTCTGAGACGGGTCAAATGACCTCCAGCTGATTTTGTTGCTGTGTCTCCCACCTCGTATCCTGGCTCGTATCCACTGAACGCTGCTGGGTATCTGTAACATGTCACATCAGAGGGATGTTCACCAGCTTACCTTTGTTACTTCACACAGAAGAATTCAATGAAATAGTGCCGGTATTAATTAGATAAGGGGGGTGTTTTTTGTAGTTTCATTAGCTGTTGGACAAACACGGCGTCCGCATCACTCAAACTGAGCCCTCTGAGTGCAGTCGGGCATCTATTGGTCGGAGAAACGCATCAGCTGGGTCATTCGTGGAGCGAGCGAGGAGTCAGCAGTCATTTTGTAGCGATATCAAACATGCAGTTTGCAAAATGGGCCGTGGACAGACACAGAGATGCACACACACACACACACACACACACACACACACACACACACACACACACACACACACGATCTCATCATCTCCTGGCCAGATTTTATTTTTTTATTAGCAGGACTTGCGTGGTTCATCCGCACCTGCTCTGAAGGGCCAGCCAAAGGCAAAGAGCTATTTATAACCCGCCAGCAAAGGGCAGGCAGACGTCATCATAAATACATGTTCCCCACCACCGATGCTCTTATGCAACTGCACTTCCCACCGGTGATGAGCTCTTTGGCAGCCCACTCAGCCCACTTTAAAGGGTGAGTGGACCCAAAGCCTACAGGCAGGATGAGATGAGACCAGCATACTGTGGCCAAAGATGGTCTTTGTTTCAAGTTTGATCTTTTGAAAAATCACAGGGACATTCATGGCTTCTGAAAGTCAAGTTGAACAAAGCAATATAACGATGACGATGCAGCTAAGTAGATGAAAAAAACAGTTTTGGACAAGTTTTGTGGGTACAAAGTCTAAACCTCATGGGAGCATCGGCTGTCTTCCTCCAGTAGGACTTCCCTTGTGCTCATGGTCGGATGGATTCGGGGTCTCGGGGTGGAGCGGTGTGTTCCTCAGAGAGAGAGCTACGCTGCCATTCCCAGGCCTTCTTCTTCTTCTGTTTCTCAGCCCCAACAGTTTCTCACTATAGTTCACGTTCTCCCGGGCGTTCCATTAGTATGCTAATGACAGTGTGTGTGTGTGTGTGTGTGTGTGTGTGTGTGTGAGAGAGAGAGAGGACTGGACGTCGAGTAGAAGTGAGGAAGAAAAGCGGAGAGAAAGCCGGTCTTCCTGTGAAATTGCCTTTGTGTGGGATGAATGGCTGGATGGGGGAGGCTGTGTCTGCTGCCACCACGCTGCGCTGACAAGTGAGCATTCCTGGAGAAAACAGAAAGTGGAGGAGATCCTCGTCCCCGGCCCTGCAGCGGGACTCTGTTTCTTCTGCACGGACCTGTAAAGGATCATATGTGTGCTGGTGAAATTCGGGGTGCAGTCTTTGGACGATGGATCACATTGTGTTATTGAGAGAGGGCAAGCTTTTTGAGATGAAAGCATAAGAACGGGATTGTCGGCAGACTTTCAGTAATTAATCATTTTGCATTATGAGACTGGAGGTCTAATGAGGAATTTTTCTTCTTCTCCTTCTTTCTTCTTTCTTCTTTCTTGTTTTGACATGCAGCTGCTTTAACGTTTAGGCTCACTGCTCTTCCACCTTAAAATACTTCCCTGATGAGACTGTTAAAACACACCGTGTGTGTGTGTGTGTGTGTGTGTGTGTGTGTGTGTGTGTGTGTGTGTGTGTGTGTGTGTGTGTGTGTGTGTGTGTGTGTGTGTGTGTGTGTGTGTGTGTGTGGGCGAGCGTGCATGCCAAAACAAAGATACCTGTGTAATTCTGCGCTGCTGTTGGGTAATCACCTGTACATACCTCCGTCTTGCACAGACGCATGAGGCGGCGATGTGTCGACCCGCCTCGCCCGCACGCTTCTGATCATTTCCCATAGTGTGCCTTCACAAGGCATGCACTTCATCTGGCCCTTTATTTCCCGGCCTCAGCTCATCCTGTGTATTCCCCAGGTGAGGCCTGCATATAGGCGCGCTCAGATGTCCATTATGAGCCGGTGTTAGGAATAGGCCCGTCTGTGTTTCTTAATTGGCCACCTGGGACCGGAGCACAAGAGGCAGCTGCAGATCTGAGCGCAGGACGTCTGATGCAGTGGCCTTGTTCTTCTGTTACGACAGCGTGTTCAGGGCTTGTTCTTTGTGGTATGGCCTGAAACATTTAACATGCCATTTATAGTTTTAAACTACAGATATGTCGTTGTTTTTTTCTTCTTCTATGCAGTTTTACAGTCCAACGTGTGCAAAAGGAAGTGATATTTGGGTTTCTTCACCGCAGTGTATCTCACTTCCTGTTGCCTTGTGATTGTGTGACACTGAAGAGGCTTCTCAATCACTTCCTGCCAACGACACCCAGAAATCCAACGCTTCACCGTCACCGTTCTCTTTCTGTCCGAGCTCACGTGGAGAACAATCTGCCATCCGGGTCAGAGACGGAGGGATGGAACGATGGACTGAGCAGCGGACACCATCTCTCCATGTCTGAAGTATCATCCGGGTTCAGGTTTATGTCTCTGGATGCCTGATTACCATCCTTCCTATTTCTTTGAGAGAGAAAGAGCACCCACCTTGATACGTTGACTCAGTCACGCTGCAGCAGAACCGGGGATCTCCCAGTCTGAGTGAACGATGCTGAAGTCTCAGGGAAGAAGCTCCAGATGCTGAATTATAATCTGAAGTGTTTAAAGGAACAGTTAAAAAAAAAAAAAAGGTGAACTCTTCTTTCTGAGGATGTGATGAGAAGTAAACATCCGGATTGTGTGTGTGTGTGTGTGAGTGTGTGTGTGTGTGTGTGTGTGTGTGTGTGTGTGTGATGCATGCTGTAAACGATGCTCAAGAGATTAGTACGACTGAACAGTGAATTGTGAAACGAACAGTGAAACAAGAGCAACACCACGAGCTGAAGGATGCGATCAGTGACAATCATACAACAATCCTATTGTTCATACACAAACATGAAGTTCAGTTTGGAGTATGGAGCTGGACTTGGTCAGCTGAGCATGAAGACTGGAGACGAGAAGAAAAATGAACGTGTCGTATCACATTTTAAATATCTATACACAAAGGCAAATGTCAGAAATTGCAATTTGTGTTACGTGTATGTGCTGGAACTATTTCTTGATGACATACAGGCCCAGTGTCTGTGTGCAACTTCCCATCACAGTGAAGTAGCGATGTGTGGGCACCGAGAAATAGTAGCATGTAACTCAACTTAAAGACTTTCTTTCTTCAGTTGTCACATCTCTGTTTGGAAAAACAAACGCGAGGCAACCCAAATAGAAACAGGAGCTTTATTCATCCATCCAGCATCCATTATTCGAACCGCTTATCCTGTTTCGGGTCACTGTGCGCTGGAGCCGGTCCCAGCTGTCAATGAGTGAAGAGCTTTATTCAATTCAATTCAGTTTATTTTGTATAGAAAATCACAAATACAAAATTTGCCTCAGGGCTTTACAATCTCTACACATAACATCTCTGCCCCGGGACCTCACATCGGATCAGAAAAAACTCCCCCAGATAGAGATATTAAACCCCTTTCACAGGGAATACTAGAGGAGTTACTTGTTATTTTTTACCTTTGACAGCCAGACTCGTTTCCCTGTTTCCAGACCGTGTGCTACGCTAGACTAACAACTTCCTGACTGCAGCTCCTGACTGAATTCAGAGACATGCTATGGATATCAGCTGGGTTTGTTTTTAAACTGCTCTGTAAGAGGTGATAAATACACAATTCAGAGTATATCTATCGCCTCCACGTGGCGCTCAACATGGCGACGTCTGAGCTGACGGCTCTTAGCTAACAGCTCGGCTCAGTTAGCTAACGATGCTAACCTGAGGGGGGGAATCAGAGGGCTCTGAATATCTTCAGGACTGTTAATGGTGACAGTAAGCCTGCCTCGTCTCTCTTTAGTCTCCATATAATGCTGCAGAAAGCAGGAGCGTACATTTTAATGGCCGATATGTGTAGCGCAGGTGGAATGAACTAAGAGCATGTAGTAGTGAACATCTGAGGAAATTCGAACTGGAAGCCTGCATGAGGTGAGTTCTTGTGGCGGGGAGCCGCTGTACTCCGTTGTAGTTTGATGAGGAATAGATGGAAATATTCAAATAGGGGGACTTTGCATGGAGTGCAATTTTGGGTTTATTGTACGTACTCAGCTATTCAAATCCACACCGGCAGCTACAAACCTCCTGGATTCCTCAGAATGATACAGGTCAGACTGCACCTCACGGTTACAGTACTTTGTTGTGTGTTTTCTGCGCAGTCATTGCACAAGCCGTGTTTATCTCACACCCCAGAAGAGCCACAAATAAACGAATCATTGTATCGCTGCCCTCGTCTGCTGTCAGCCAGCCAAAGTGAGTTAGATCCTCCAGAGCTGCCTGGAGACGGCCTGCCAAGTCCAATTGTGGCAGAAACAAATGGCCCAAAAAAAAACAAAAGGTATGAAAGGCAGTATTTCGACTCGCCCCGCCGTCTCCAAAGGGCAGGGTTGTGTCTGGTTTATGGAGGTCATCTGGTGGATTTACGTACCACCATTGTTGACCTGATGTCTCACGTTAGTGATTCAGAGCCTCGGTCTGCGGCCCTTCACACTGCTGTGTGTCACAGCTCAGTGGTCACAGAATTGGGCGGTGTTCCCAGCAAAGATTTGTTTATAGAGACGGGAAACGCTGCTTCCCCTTTGCTATGATATCAGTGAGCCCAAAGAAAACATTTGACATTTTGTGCGATATTCTTGTCACAATTGATGTTTCGGGGGGAAAAAGCCACTTGCACCAGATCTTTAGAAGTTCAAACTCAGTTTACACATCACTGTGAACAATTATATTAAACTACTTTTGATGAAAATAAAATGGCTCAAGTTACCAAACAGTGTGCAGATGACACAAGACTAAATTATAGTTTCTTTGGATATGTCCCACTCCTTCCAAACTGCATGAATTAAAACACAAAAACATAATAAAACATGTGTAAAGGACGTGATAAGTGCACTCAAATAGTCGTTACTAGATATTTACACATGACTATTACGTTACTAAAGTTTTAAGACGTTTTTTTAGGTTCCAAATACCGATATTCATCAATATTCTTATTTTCCTTTCTTGACCTCGGAGGCAGACAGAGATGCGAGAGTTGTCAGGGGGCGCCATCTCCATGACAACGATCCAGATTCAACCAAGCATCAGTGAGCTCTCTCCCTCCTCCTCCTCCTCCTCTTCCTCTCCTCCCTCTCGCTTCTTCGAAGCGAATTAAAACAGAAAGTTCATCAGTCACCCTCCGCAGCGGCCCTGACAGTGAGGCCCTCAGCTGTTGGGGAGGAGCGTCCTCGCCCCTCGCTGGATGCCATTCACTGAAGATGTCTCTGTCCGTTAGTTGAGCCTGAAGTGTGCCTCCAGACGTTTATGGTTATTAACGAGCGCTCGCTGTCTTCTATAACAATGTCAGCCCGCGTGCGAGTGTGTTTTTCCTCCTTGAGGATCATCCCTAAATCAAAAAGCTGGAATTCCTCCGTCAGCACATAGGATGGAGGTAGAAGGCCTCAGACGCAGCTGAACAGCGACCACGTGCAGGGAGTCATGTGCTGCTTCAGTGTGTCGATGTGTATCAGGGCTCACAGTTGTGTGCAGGGGAAAAAAAAGTGCATTAATTTTAAGTGGCCGGTAACTGTTAGCTCTCTGCTGCTCATTAGCATTCCAGCTTCCTCCCACCTCCTTGGTTCAGTCTCCTCGTGCAGCCTTGTCTCACACAAAGATGCACTTCATGGTCCTGACAAGCCGCAGAAGAGAGCTCACCTTGTGCTGGTGGAGGCCTGACATCTCCCATTGAGACCAACTGAGACCGTCCCTTCTTACTTCATGGCTTCAAGATTCAGATTCAGAGAGAATGATGGAGGTGATGGAGCGTGAAGGTGAAGACCTTTTATCCCAAACTTGTTTTATTGTCTTAAATCAGTCGTCAATCAGTTGCAGCCGTCGCCATCTTGGCTGTTTATGCAACCAATGAACAGATGGGATTTTATTTGGTATGCGGGGGAGTGATGTAACCACACCGTATCTGGCACTCACAAGGTCGCCCCGTCTTAAAGAATACCCTGCTTTGTGGTCTATTTGACTCTAAATGGACCGTTATTTACTAAATGAACATCAAACTCCCAAATTCTTGTCTCATTTGTGGTCTGATGAACTGTAAATTCATCTAATGTGAGCGCCCTAATCTCTCTTTTCCATGCTGCTGTCACACAGTGGACCTCCATGAAAATGCTTTGACGAGATCTTGCAAAATAATGCACCTTTGAGATATGTGTGTGTGTTTGTATATATCTATCTATCTATCTATCTATATATATATATATATATATATATATATATATATATATATATATATATATATATATATATATATATATATATATATATTTATTTAATCCACTGCATGTCCCTTCCTGGGCTTGCGTGGTTCCTTGTAAAATGAAAAAAAGGCATCACTTACCTGTCAGGTCCGTTTAGAGCAGCGTTTCAGACATGCACAGCTTCCCACGGTTTAGCTATACACTTTTCTTTAAATATATTGATTTTGATATTGATTCCTTTTATCAATTGAAAAATTGAATCATCTCCTATTAGCGACCTCCCCTCGCTGCCTCTTTAAATATAACTTACTGTGGCTAAACGCTGTCTCTGGAACGTTAGGCGCAGTCACAGCCCCGTTCCTCTGGAGCAAAGGATCACTGACTGATAGGTTATTGATGAGCGCCGGCGGCCTCAGTGGGACTTGTTCACTGCAGCTTTCCTCAGACGGGTCCCACGCTGCAGGCCTCCATCCATTCCCCCCGTCTTCAAAGCTGTGTGACGTTTATTCTGCGCTGCTAATGGATGAATTGGGACGTTTTTAACCCTCATGGGAACGGGCTGGACTGCTTTGTGAATCGCCTTCATTTAGCAATTACACAAGCCCAAAAAACCTGTTTCTGCTCGGTCTTCCTGCTTCACCTTTACCTGACAAAGGCAAGTCAAGCCGTAAAATGCAAATGGGACAGGGAGGGTCTGCGATGAGTCTTTGTGGGCAGCCATGTTTTATTTGTCTCCGTTGTGTGTGTGTGTGCGTGTGTGCTGCCACAAGAGCTGCGAGGGGGAAGCGTGTGTGTGTGTGTGTGTGTGTGTGTGTGAGATTAGAAAGGAGGGGTAGCAGTTCTGCTCGGCAGTTAATTAGACCCCAGAGGAGCACAGGGTCACACACACACACACACACGCACACACACACAAACACACTTGCCTTTGCGAGAGTGTGTGTTTATAGAGCGACAATTAGTTTTTGTTGCTCCGATATGGAAGTAATATGTTAGTCTCACTGTTCAACGTTGATCGCGACATTTATTTGTGCAAATCTCTCTATACTGCTGGATACTGCAAGAATAATGGTATTACCATAACATGACATGACAACATAGCACTGTGACTAATGTGAGGAGGGTCAGTGGGTGTTTAGTCGTCTTCGACACCTTAAGAAGTTACAGAGTTATTTCTTAAACTGACATGTTTGTACAAAATAACCCATCAACTGTTTGTGAAGAAAGTGGATTTGGGAAAAACCCACACGAGTGTTTTGCCAGCTTCTCCGGCCTCAGACGGCGGCCTCTTTGGCCTCTGTGCTGCCGCGGTGCACAACCACCATCGTTACGGCGTGCTGTAAGTGCACGCATTAGAGCCACGTGGCCAGAAGCCACTGCACCCATCTCCATCGTGGCCAGTGAGCAGGGTGGACGGCAGCTCTTTAACACATCCAGGAATGCTGACCTCACAACTCCAGCGCATGAGCTGAAGGAGAGAGCCGCCTGAATGAGACCGGATGAATGTTCAACGTTGTTCTATGACGACATTTATTTGTGCAAATCTCTCTATACTGAAATAAATAATAGTTTGTTTTGATTTTCAGAGGAGCAATAATTGTATTAGCATAACATGACAACATAGCATTGTGACTCATGTGAGAAGAGTCAGAGGTTTTTTAGTCGTGTTAGACGCCTTAAGTGTTTAGTTAGTGCTCTGCTGTGCACTAATGGAGCTGAAGCGGCAACAATACAGACCTCAAATGCCATCTGCAGTTGTGTTATCATCAGTGTGTGAGGTGGACTCCATTTGATTGCCTTTTTTGCCAAAGACTGTACAGTACAAGTACTATATTTGAAGTGAAGGAAACACACAGGATGACACCAGAACTGTCTCAGAGCACCGAGGGAGAGCCGTGTGAGGAAAATCTATGTTGTTCTGAAGAAGACTGTGATTGCAGTATTGTAGTATTTCCTGTAAATTTCATGAGAGGCCGGTATTCGTAGTTTACATTGTTTTACGGCACGAGGAGTTTGTACAAACAAAGGCATCTTGAGTCTACACAAAATAATGCAGCTTTGTGAGAGAAAAGTTAACTTCCACAGCTACTTACCCAGTTACCTGCCCTTTAACCATCATGTGACACTGGAATAGTTGTCATTAATCAATACTGTTGTGGTTTTATTGTGACATGTGGAAGTGGCATGGCAGTAGAGACAAACTGCTGGTGTCTCACATCTGACGAGGTTTTGCAGCTCTGCATTGAAGCTGCTTCAGCAGAATTTCTTTGTGATAGATCAAAACATTCAGTCAGCGGTCCAACTGAAATTGATTGTTTCAGCACACATCTGGTCTGTGAATCAATCGTCCTGTGTTCTTTGATACAAACTCAGAAACCAACCTCATAACTTCATTGAATACAAATAAACATTTGTACAATCTCATTAAACCGAAGCAGATGACAAACTCCGGTCTGACACACTGGCCGGGCGTCCCTGCATGACGGCAGAGGGCCGTGCTTCTGCTTCTGCTCCAAACATCAAACATTACACTGTTCATCCATCACCACTATCAAGGCCGCCATACACATGCTAATTTCAGACACACAATGGCGGGCAAATTAGTCGACAGGAAGCTTGTTTTCTCTGATTTACATCCTGGGGTTGAGCTATATGCTGATGACAATGTACAGTTCCCCTCGACCGTCTCTCCTGCTCCCTCCTCTTTGTAATTGCTTTAAGCTAAATTTAATTTGGGATGGTCAGCCGAAAGGCGAGCCTGGCTCGTCTCTCCAACTGTGCTGAAGCCAGTAAACACTCAGCGTGCTATAACGCCACGCTGATAACGCCAAACCAAATTCCTTTTGGTTTCAGTCTTGATAGACTGTGTTTGAGTCAAGCTTCACTTGTTGTTTCTGCTATCAAGCAGTGTGTGTGTGTGTGTGTGTGTGTGTGTGTGTGTGTGTGTGTGTCTCTCTGTGTGTGTGTGTGTGTGTGTGTGTGTGTGTGTGTGTGTGTGTGTGTGTGTGTCAGAGCTGTTCCACCTCCACAGGCTTAATGGAAAAAGCTAATTACTTTTCCAGTGCTCCGGTGCTGGAGGATGCTTTGTGATCTCTCAAGTCCACTCGCTTCCCTTCGTCCGATTTCGACGCTGCCACACACTATTACACACACATGGAGTCGTGCACACATTTCCGCACACATACACACACACAGTTTTTTTCTAAGCAGACAGGCAAACAGTTGAGCGACTAACGATAGATAATAGCGTTTGTTTGCAAACACAAATTACCACATCCAGTGTTTACGGAGCACATTCCTTTGGCGTCGTGCTCGTGTCCACTCGATGGTTGTTGTCTGGTTCCGCTCACTTTTTGGCTCGGTGTCTGATCTCCGCCGTCTCCTGATGGAAAACCGGGCTCTCACGCATCTGAATGATCCAGTCTGTTCACCAGCTCGTTGCAAGCTGTGTCTGTCTGCAGCTCGGTGCGGCAGGTACAGCGTTCAGCGAGCAGCTGCTCGCTGCGGCTGAACAGAGGTGTGATGTGTGATGAGAGCAGTGAGCAACAGAAAAAGGCTTTGAAACCTAATCAATTAGCTAAAAGAAGCTAAATGCTGCAGAGCGCTGAGGGGAACTTCAGATGTCTAACATTACATATAGCCTTTGAATACACTACTGATG
Source organism: Clinocottus analis (assembly GCF_023055335.1). Lineage (NCBI taxonomy): Eukaryota > Metazoa > Chordata > Actinopteri > Perciformes > Cottidae > Clinocottus > Clinocottus analis. Next base: position 2,774,897 of record NW_027175909.1, read on the forward strand.
TCAAAGTATTGATTTGTAGTTCTCTGGAGGCATCAAACTACAAAAGGCTTTCATTTGTAAGATGAAACACAAGCAGACATGCATCTAAGAAGCTGGAAGCAGTCAACGTTTGATAAGATTTATACTAAAAACAACTCAATCAACTAGATAAACAGCTCTGACATATCAACAATAATACTTTCTGATAGCTTTGAATCTATCGACTCGATCATATCCGTTGTTGTACTTAAACATAACATGTAGTAATTTCTGTATGAATCTCCTGACACTCGTCCCCGCCATCAGGAGCACGTGCACGGCACGGCGTGGCAGATGGCCATCGCTTCCGACCGGTTCCCCTCGCTCGTCTATTTCTGGCGTCCTGAGGCGCGGGGCTCATTGTGTCCACTGTCACTACGAAGCCTTCAGCATCCTTCTTCATCCAGATGTTTTTTTACCCTGTGGTGATTTCCAGCTGTTGCCACTGGGCCGCGTTTAAGATGGATATCCCTTCATTTGGGCACAGGAAACACATGGCCTCGTGTGCAGCAGTGAACATTTGTGTTTCTCATCCCATTGACATTGGGACAGCAGAAAGTCTCTACATCTTCCGCCACAAACTAAAAACATATCTCTTCCCACTATATCTTTAATAATACAAATAAATTCAAAGTAGCACTTGAATGACACTTACTTATAGCATTTTGTCGTTTGTCTCTTTTGAAGAAATTGTACCATCTTGATTCTTGTTGTTCTGAGTTTGTACTCATAGATAGATGATAGATATATACTTTATATGTAAAGCTAAATTACATATAGCTAAATGTAAAAGAGAAGGGGAGGTGTGTTTGCCTTAAATCTATTTGAATCTCTCTCTCTCTCTCTCTCTCATTCATATATATATATATATATATATATATATATATATATATATATATATATATATATATATATATATATATATATATATATCATTAAAGAGCATTATAAAACAGCCATGAATACTGTTCAGAGCATCATATCGTGCGCTGCATCACAGTTTCTGTGGCATCTTTCCATCTTTCCGTGATGTCACTGAAAACAATTTCATGCTAGACGAGTCGGTCCTGCTGTCAAGCACAAATATGTCGCCCTCGCCCTCACTTAAACCCTACCTGACCTTCCTGCACCGCCGCCACTTCCAGCCCCTCCTTCCTCTGCATGACGGCGCCCCAGTGCGCAGTCAGTTGAGGTGTGAGCTCATGAAACCATCTCAGTGTGAGGCCATGCAGCGGACTGGAGAGAGTCCGCCTCCACTTGTAATGATGCAGTCTCGCTCTCTCTCTTATCTGGAACTTCTTTTCTTTCCGAAAAGAAGTCTAACCTGTTCTCCCTGCTTCTCAGCAAGCATGTCAAAGAATAGACGTGCATGTCTCTTAAAGGATCTTAGGTATTTGGTTGTGGATTGGTCCTTCACCTCGGTTCAGCCTCTGGTTGGCTCACCCGGATCTTCTTACGCAAACCGAACCCTTCAAAGGCAGAGTAGTGTGTGTGTGTGTGTGTGTGTGTGTGTGTGTGTTGGGGGGTGGGTGGGTGTTGTCTTCACTGTAGCTGCATTAGTAACTTCGCTCCCTTGTTAAAGGCCTGAGGCCGTTGCGACCGCTGTTAAACGTTGGGCCCTGCATCGCTGTCATCAGTCCTGGAAACCATTCAGATTTCCGGGACATTCTGACCTAGTTGCGCCATAATTACAGGCAGCTAATCGTTAATGTGCAATAGCTGATAATTGAGGAGCCAAATGCTGCACATAGCACCTCGTAAAAAAAAATAAAATGAAGATCCAGTGAGTCATCTGTTTTAATCAATTAAGGAATTGATAATTGTTTTTCAGAAGCTGAATATGAGCAGAATATGTGTTTGGAAATGATCAAACCATGAGTGTGAGAAATGAGGAAAATGAAACCGTCGCCCTGCCTTTGAGTCAGTATTTTTCCGCATCACTATCTGAGGAAACAGAGCCTCGCCGTTCACAACAATTTGCAGCCATGTCAAGCGCGTGCACTTGGATTTGTTTGAGGAGTTTCTGGCCTCCGGTCTGTGAGGCGCAGGGTTTGGTTTCAGTCTGTGAGGTGAGCTGATTCTCCCTGACAGGACATCAGTCGCCTGCACACTGAAGGCACCTGAGGTCAAACAGGCCGCCGCCGTGCTCTGCTGCGTAACAGGGAAAACAGGCGAGTACCACCTGTTCAGCAAAAATTGTCTGTGATGCTGTTCATGCTATACATGTCTGCTGTTTTCTTTGTTTTTCTCCTAAGAGACCTTTATTCTGGCATTCACAACCAAACTAGATGGAATTTTAAGAATCCATTTGACCTTTTTCTATACATTTCCTGTAATACTTGTATAATATCTATAGGATTGCTGTCGCTCTCACCCTCTGTCTTTAAACTCTCTTGGTTAGATATGTCCTGCACATGAATTATTGATGTTGAGAGACTGAACTGCTGCACTGGAGGGTTTTTTCTGCTCCATTACTGCCCTCCCACTGGGCCAAGAACCGATGGAGCTCCACTTCGCCCCGGCTATTGCAGAGTTAATGTAGCCATTTCACTAACCCGTGTTCAAAAAGTATCGGAGGGGCTAATTGCTGCTCTACATGCGCACCCGATCATATGTGATAATGGAAAATAGATCTCTCTCGCTTCTCCACTCGCTCCCTTGCTCACTGTAGCCTATATGAAACTATCACACGATGAGACATGTATTCCCCCTTCCCTCAGTCCAGTGGCTAACTCGATAGCTAGCCTTACCACATGTACCACATTTACAGGCATCAAAACAGGAAGGCAATGGTCAAGTAGTAATGCCCCGCCTCTTGCTTGATTGGATTGGATACCTGGGGTAAATGTGACATTAACATTCAGTGCGTTTACATGATGGTATCAATTCGAATCTTGCTTTAGTCGGACTATGCTCTCTTTCGGGGCAACTGCTGTTATCCGAATATACATGGCAGTGAATAAATCAAATCATTGGCCGAATGCATGTCATATCCGATACGATAGGTGGCGCTGTTTTCATTACATGGAGTGGTGATACAGCCATCTCCGCTTGACCTCTTCACTCTTCATAATGGAGAAAACCCCGTAGCGACAACTAATCGTCTCTTTCGACTTCTGGGTCACGACCTGGGGGGGGAGGGCGTCGGGATCTTGAGCATGCGCAAAGAGGAATAGTCCAGTTCCTAATCCGATTCACCGTTTACATGCCAGGATGTCCGAATTATCAATGGAGTCGGATCGAGTTATCCAGGGGTGTTAATCGGATCGTAGTCGGACCGCACCTATTCGAACAAAGGTGTTTACATGAAAGGGATAATTCCATTTCAGTCCGATTAAGCCAGTAATTCAAATCCATGTAACCACGGTCAATAGTTGTGACTTCGCGCCACGGAGCAACCTTCAGTTCTGCCAAGTGAAGCAAATACGAAGTGTCCTAAGACTAGCATTCCCTCTAATGACCAGCAGGGAGTACTTCGGTTGTACTCTGGTTGTACTTCGGTTGTACACCCTTTCGTGCCACTACTTTTCCGCCAAAAAAACCTAAACAAGATAGCGATGGATAAAAACCAAGATGGCGACCGCCAAACGTGAGGCTTCAAAACCGGGGTGATGTGACGGATACTAAGTCCACTTCTTGTGTTCGATTTTATGTTCCCATCTGCTGGTTTCCTGCGGTAGCTGCTGTGATTTTATGTTGTGCTCAGGTGCATCCATAATCTATTGGACACATGCACACACAATGCATCCTCTCACTGAGAGTCTGATGGAAGCTGTGGCTGAATAGCTCTGATGACTCAACAGGATGACCTGTTTAAGCCAGCCTCGACCTTCCCGAGCGTTGTACGTGAGGAACGGAAGGTCATTGTTGATCTAATGAGGAGCTGTTTTTATCTCTGTAAAGGTCGCTGTGTATAATCGTGGTCTGACACTGTATAAAACACATTGAATTAGCTTTAGCGCTCTGTAGCTCATTGTGCCTGCATGACACTTGTTTGTATTTTGGCCAAATCATGAAGACAATCACTGTGGGAGAGTAAAACTTGCCTTTAGCCATTTCAGTAGCGAGACAAGCCATTATTCTGTTAAGGCCTTAGGCTAAAACAGTCATGAGCATTTAGCATTTACCCAGAAGAGCCTTGCCCGAGCAATGCATCTTTCCAGTATCTGTGCTGTTTGCGAGGTGGGTTAGGGTGAGCTGCTTGGCTTTGTGTGTCTGCAGGGGTTGCGTGGCGGGTGGGGGCTCCCACGGCGCTCCTCAGAACTGGGTCAGAGGGATTATTTTCCTAGCCTTGTCAATTCAACCTAATGGTAGATTAGCATGGGAAGTTTCACTTCCACACAGCCCCTCCAGTCACTACCCTCACCAGGACTGCAAGTGAAGCGGCATGCTGCTTTTCACACTCCGGGGGCTCGAGGAATGTGTGTGTTGATGCCGCTATACTTCATGTGTGCATATGCTCTCTGCCTGACTCCCTGACCGTGTGTCATTTGGAGGTCATTGTGAGCAGCAACAGGGGGCACAAGAATATTTAATATGTTGCATGTTGTATTGTGTTACATTGGTCAAAATAGGTCCTGTAGAAGTATACCTTCATTTTGAAGATTCTTGGGCAAATGGGAATCTTGTTGGGCATTTTTCTGTAAATGCTGCCAATCTCCTTCCAGTCGACTGTCCAGTAAAGAGGCATTACAGAAAAAACTAAATGTTTCTGTCTGTCTCGTCCCACATTACTGTATCATCATCTTCTCTTCGTTGTGTTTGGATGTTGCTCGCACAAGTGGACCTTTTAATGTTCTGGAAGTGATTTTAATTAGGTTTCACACAGCGCCTACAGGCTCTTTATCTCCTTCCTTCTCAAGCTTTTTTTTTTAATCAACTTACCATCAGGCCTCCTGTAATACCAGCGAAGCCTGTCTAAAGCTCTCCAAGCTGTGCAGTCTCACGAAACACCACACAATTAGGATTGCAACATCTTAAATGTCTTTAATCTACTAATTTTAGCAGCGTGGTAGCAACATCAATAACAAGACTTCTTAATGTTTTGATCATGATAATATAAATACAAAACAAATATATATATATATATATATATATATATATTACATATATGCCTTTTTGCAAGATCCCCTTTGTCATTAAGTTCCAACGACTCAGAAGAGGAAACCCAGAATGTTTGTGAATTGTTGAGTCTGCTCTTCTGGGAGTTGCCACATTTTGCAGCTTTGCATTGTTTAGTGAGGAAATGTGTTCATGCTCACCACATTACTTCTCTCTCTCCTCCTCTCTCGTTCCCTACCTCCTCATTCAACATTGACAGAAAAGATAAATACGAACAATGAAATTCGTCAGCAAAACAGAAAAGGTCACATTGCTCATTCCCAACTCTTTCTCTTTGAAAAGGTATTGGAAAGAACGTCATCTGCGACCGGACAGCAACGCCTCTGGATGCCTTTCGAATGATGTCAGCGGCCCAGTATTACCCCAAGCTGCTAAGCATTATGGGAAATGTGTTGCGTTTCTTGCCGGCTTTCGTCCGAATGAAGGAGCTGTTAGAGGAAGGGTACATCGGGGAGCTTCTGGTCTGTGAGGCGCAGGTATGTCTAAATCCATGCATGTTTTTTTTCAATGGCTTGAGGTCTTTTTGTGTTAAGAGCATTGCCCACAGAACTGGCAAGATTTTGGTGTCCTGATCAAAGTCACTATTACAGCGTGGGGACTTTCTGACACAAGATTTGACCACAAGTACTACTGTGGTCGCATCAAAGTAAAATAAGACCTAATATGGTATTGAATCTTTTCCCCAAAGGTCCACAGCGGCAGTCTCCTGGGGAAGAAGTACAACTGGAGCTGCGATGACTTGATGGGAGGCGGAGGTCTGCATTCGGTGGGCAGTTACATCATCGACTTGCTTACATTTCTGACCGGTCAGCGTGCAGCAAAAGTCCATGGATTCCTCAAGACCTTCGTCAAACAAACGGATCACATCCGGGGCATCCGTCAGATCACCAGCGACGACTTCTGCACGTTTCAAATGGCACTGGAGGGGGGCGCCTGCTGCACCGTCACGCTAAACTTCAACATGCCCGGGGATTTTCGGCAGGAAGTGATTGTTGTGGGAACGGTCGGAAGGTTAACGGTCACAGGGACGGACCTGTACGGACAGAAGAACTGCGGAGAAGGAGAAAGCGGCGGAGGTCCCGAACTCCTGCTCAAAGACACAACGCCTCTTGAGAAGGCCTCTTTGCCGGAGAAGGCCTTCAGTGACATTCCATCGCCGTATCTCACCGGAACGATCCGCATGATCCAGGCTGTGCGGCAGGCCTTTCAGGACCAGGACGACAGGCGGACGTGGGACGGGAGGCCTCTGACCATGGCCGCGACATTTGAGGATTGTCTTTACGCTCTTTGCGTGGTGGATACCATCAAGAAATCCAACCAGTGCGGGGAGTGGCAGAACATTGTGGTGATGACGGAGGAACCGGAGATCAGCCCAGCGTATTTGATCAGCGAGGCCATGCGGCGGAGTAGGATGTCCCTCTACTGTTAGCATCCGGCCGATGGGTGTAACCCTTTCAAATGGCTGGATGCCTACCTCAACTGTAGGTGGCCTTGGTGTTGCTGGAACTTTATTCCTTCAGCTTCCAGGTTCAGTTCTCAAATTCATCACCCGTTCAAGCTCAATTGCTACCGTTACAGACAAAGAGGTTACTCCACTATGATCCAGAGAGTTATGGTTTCCTGATGCGCTGCCTGAGCAGTCAAGGAAATGCAATGTAATCAATAATCTAACCTTTATTTATAAGGAAGCCTTTCCTTTTTTTGCTTGAAGACTTGAAAACTTCCAAGGAGATACACGTGTAATTAAAACTGATTCATTCAACTGAAAGATATAGTTCTACAGCAGAGGCAGATCAGGGAGCGAAACTAATGCCCCTGTTTTCTGCTTGACCATAAGGGTATTGTGACTCTCCTTTCTGCTTCTCTTCTACGATGACTGCGTCTTGAAGACAACTCCTTACACTGTGGGTCTACACGAGGACAGCCAAGGAATAACGATAGTCCTCTCAGTTGAAACTGTGCTGCCGTATTGTTGCTGTAGTCTGAAATACTTGCTAGTTTTACCAAGTGAATGTTTTAAGAAGAAAAAAAACTCTGTGTGCATTTTCCTGCTCTGTATGCTTCCTTTATGTGTGTGAAACAAGAAGGAAAAGAAATCAATAGTTTGGCTGGTGGGTTTTTCAGAGGGGTTTACCCTCTGGTTCGCGTATGCAATATATATCTGGGCTGTAGAGGGCAGCAGAAACGCCTCCGTCCTCCAGCCTGCAGTTAAGGGGTGAAACACACTCTGGTGTGCCTTTATGCAGTTACAGTACCCTGTGCATCGTTTACGAGTCCTGTACGAGTGGCTGGTGTAGTGGTGCTTTTATGTTATAATTTATTTTGTGCGTTTTCTATTGTTGTGAAGCATGGCTATGATCATGGTGTGTGCATATCCGCACTGAGCCTTGAGTGTGGCTAATAATACAGTCTTACACTAAGTATATGCAGAGCAGTGTGAGGATTTAATCTTGATATTGCAATGCAATGGGTTCACACTTGCATCAAGCCACCGAGATTTAGCATTTAGCACACTTTTTAGAACTTCTTTAACATGCACAGTGGGATGCAGGTCTGCCAGTATGCTGGCACATGCAAGTTCGGTTTGAACCCACGCTTACAGTGAGACTGTAAACTTTGCATTTCTTCAAGTTTCCATAATAGGTGTTAAACGTTAAGGCTGGTGTTATTCTATGTTTCCGCGAACATGTTTTTTTGCTCCGTCTGGCAAACTGGGCTTCGAGCCCTTGGATTCATATTCAAGATGCAAATATTTAAAGCTGCACCTGTCAAAAGTAAAGAGTTGTCACTGAGTGGAGTCCACTTGATCTCTGCCAGCTGTGTGTTTGCACTGACCAATTGTTGTGTGATTAAATAAATACAATCCACGGCTGGCTTAATCCCCATCCAGACACAGCGGGTTCACGCTCAGCTGTGTTATCACCAGCGGCGCCTACCGGCCTGGGGCCGTTTAAGAGTCGTGAGTGAGGAGTCAGCAGGCAATTATAGGCAGTATAAAACGGGTAATAAAAGGTTTTTCAGAGAAAGTGTGAGTCACAGCAATCACGAGAGGTCCTTGAGCGTTAAGCCAGAATTGGCCACTTGAAAATATTAAGCAGTTTGCTGCAGAATACAAGATTAGCCGCGGACAGACACGCGCACACACGAGGGCGATCCCATGATCCTCCTGGCGGAAATAATTCTCACCTGACTCAACTCCCCTCTACTCCACGTAGTGTTTTAGTGTATTTCAGTTCACTATTTGGCTTTTATGACCCACAAACTACTCTCACAGTATGCAACTTTACCGCAGCAAAGACAGACAGACGAAATAGACGATTAGCAGAAAAAACTAAACTAAAAGACAATGAATGAGCACATTTGGGGCTCGAGTGAGAGATTATAGAATATCACCACCCTTATTAGCAGACTAGAGTTAGTAAAGATAAAGACACAAGTGTCTCAGTTTTTAAATCAAAATTGTGATTGTGTGATGTTTACCATGCTGCATGCAAAATCCCACCTGACTCGGTGTTTGGATGAGTTTTGCCACTGATATATCAGACGAGGAGAAGCCAACCGCTCGTTGTGTTTTACTCTGTCACTCAGGCCAGAAAGCTCAAACAAACCTGTATTTTAAGATGCCGTGTGACTTCAGGTTCGGAGAGCAGCACCGACCTACAAGCCAAAAGATTGATTTTTTTGTTGTTGTATGCATCTCTGTTCCCCCTGTGTGGTTTCAAACTCTTAAACTGTGCTGAAATACTATCTGTGTTACGACTACTGAAAATGTACATATGAAAATATGATAAAACAACAATACGCGTTATTCTAAAGGAATAAACAAGTACTGTATGTATTTTATTTGTAAAAACCAAGGAACTGGGACATGTTTTCACGAGTGTTACTGTATTTATTTTTGTTTTTTTATTGCTGTTGAAGTTTACTGACCTGCAGTGTGTTTGGGAGATCGACGGCAGACTGAGGCCTTGGAGCGTTCAGCTTCTCGTCCCCATCTGTGAATTATTGACCAAAAAAAGCTCTTCTTTTAACGCTGTTATGAAAAGCTTTACGTCTGCTCTGAAGACGCATCGTAAACACCCCTGATGACCCGACTCGTCCAACAAACTGAGTCCAACACTGATAAGCTATCGCTCTTCAAGATTACTCAAGTTCCATGATTGGCCCTTGTGTACCGAGCCTCTTATCAAATCTGCATGTAGACTTTTCCCCCTTTGTCTGCTAACCTTTTAAAATACCCATGCGTCTGTAATTCCCTTCTCTCGTTTAATCATACTTCTTCTCCCCTGTTCTTTCGTGATCGATATTTGTGAATGAAGGCCTGAATTAATGTCACAAGTTAAACTTGATGGAAGGTCAAAGGTTACCGAGCCGATACTGGAAAAAAAAGAGAAAGCGAATCAAGCCAGGATCTAAATAAATTGTGTTCCCTGCATTCGATCATCACGTGGTTGTTTTCTTTGCCACAGCAGGCCTGTAAACATGCTTTATGACTGTGATTCATGGCTCTGGGCTGGAGTAGCCTCAGCTGAGTCTGACTGAGCTGTAAATGATCTCCCACTGTTGGGAAGCTAAGGTTAAGCGTCTCGCATTAGGCTTCTGTTTCCATCCGAGTAAAATCCTTTTGTAAGTGTGTTGTGTCGACCAGTGATGATGGCGGGTCGAGCTGTCCGCTGGGAAGGCCAGAATAAAAACTATTTCTTCCCCTTCATATCTTCAAATCATTTTTTTTTTTTTGGCCCACTTTGTTGCAAGCGTTGACCCGGCACATGTCTCTGTGCAAAGATCCGTTCACAACAGACCCAGAACGTCTAAATCAGCATGGGGCTCAAGATCACCAGTGACTCACAACCTCGGCTTTGGATTCACTCTCAGTTTGTGAAGATGGAGGTTTACCGTGTCCACACAGACCCGTGCCTGCTCCTCCTGCTCCTCCTGCTCCTCCTGCTCCTCCTGCTCCTCCTCCTCCATCATCTTCAGCCGTCTTCTCCGTGTGCTGTGGTGAAACATGTCGGTAGCATCTGCCTCGAGACCAGAGGGCTTTTTCATTTCAGCAGCAAGACACTGAAACACGGGATCTTTCTTTGGTGCCCGTGTTGGAGGGGACGGTGACAGCGATGCGTCCAAACCTGAACACTCGTAACCGTCCACTGCTTCTGAGAGACGCCTCTGGATCTGCACATCCAGCGCCGCAGGGGGCTGCAGTGTGACACAGATGAGGCAACAGCAGTGTTCTGAAACACTGAATATTTAATGAGGGTTTCATCATGCTGATACAGTAAAGTATGAGGATTTCATTCTTCTGTTTGTTTTTATTTGTTCACTTGATTTACATTTCATTTAAATGTTGAATCATAGATTTTTATGCTTATTAAAAAGTTGTTCCATGTCAAAGTTCATGTCCAGATGTCAAATTGATGCTGTGGTGATGTCGTGCTGTATCGCCCAGTGATGTCATCAGACACATGCTGTGATTCAGCCTGCTGCTTGTGGCCGGTTGAAAGGAGGAGGACAGTGGAGGCAGAACACGGGGGGGGGGGGGGGGTCCCCCAAAGGCCCCTAAAGCCCCCCAAAGGCCTCCACAGGTCTCACAGGCCCCCAAAGGCCCCACACGCCCCACAGGCTCTCACATCCCTCACAGGCCCCACAGGCTTCCACATGCCCCACAGGCCCCCAAAGGCCCCACAAGTCCCCACAGGCCCCCCACACGCCCCACAGGCTCTCGCAGGCCCCACAGGCCCCCACAGGTCTCACAGGCCCCCAAAGGCCCCACAAGTCCCCACAGGTCACCCAGAGGTCCCTCACAGGCCTCACAGGCCTCACAGGCCCCCCAGAGGTCCCTCACAGGCCTCACAGGCCTCACAGGCCCCCCAGAGGTCCCTCACAGGCCTCGTCCAGTCGCTGCCACTCGCTGCCACTCGCTGTTTCAGCATTCACAAACTGTTCAGGAAAAGGGTTTCTCTTACTGGGGAGGGAGGAGGGATGGAGGAGGAGTAGGGAGGGAGGGAGGGAGCAGGAGGAGGGAGGGAGTAGGAGGAAGGAGGGATGGAGGGAGGGAGCAGGAGGAGGGAGGGAGCAGGAGGAGGAGGGAGGGAGAGAGCCGGAGGAGGGAGGGAGGGAGGAATGGAGGGAGCAGGAGGAGGGATGGGCTGAAAAACGGTACTTTTGGAGGCGAACAACCTCAAAGAGGGGCTTCTTCTGCCCTGGGAGACCGTTACTTAGCAACCAGATGCCACGTAGCCGAAACGAGGTCCTGTCTTTTTCTTTTTTCTCTTCTCTCTTTTCTTTTCCCTCACACAGTAACAAACTCCCCTCACCTCCTCGGTATGCCCCCCGTTCTCTGACTGACTCGTCAAAGGGTGAACTCCTCACAGGGTTTAACACTCAGTGTGACGCTTTGTGATCTGCTGCTCATTGATCTGTCCCTCACCATTTTCAGGGTAACCATCGAGGTCTCTCCCTCTCTCTCGTTCTCTCTCTCCCTCTCTTTTTTTCATCTAGTGCGAGTCAGGTTGAAGCCTGGACGACAAGCTCATCAGTTCTTCCTCACACCTTCCCTCAAAGCATCTCCTCTCTTCTCCTCCTTCAGGACAGGAAGCGGGGCATCCCCTCTCCTAGGAAACAGGAAGTGAAAGCCTTTCCTCAGCTGCCCTGTACTCGTGTACCCTTAACGTGTTCAAAGAGAAACAAATCTCCATCTTGATGCTGTATTGTGATATATCTGTATATGGACACATGGACCTCTACTGAACTTATGGGTTTTAATATCGAGAATGTAAACTTCCCCTTGGAATAATTCATATATTCTACCCGTTAAGGGCGATATGACCTTTTTTTTCAAGGTCAGGTCACAGAGGGAGAAGCTCCTGTGAGCTGTCGAGTGTGACGGTGCAGCACCGCCCGCTTTCTCTCCTTTGATTGACTGTGTGACTCCTGCTTCACTGCTTCACCGCCTCCTGCACCAGGGCTCTACTGTGTGTGTGTGTGTGTGTGTGTGTGTGTGTGTGTGTGACATGGTTTACATGTCTAATGCTGCAGTTTCTATGGAATAAAAAAAATACATCCATATTGACTCTTTTCTGATAATTTGTCGCAGCTGAAGCATTTTAGGTGAAATGCTTCAGGAGAGTAAACAGTTTAACTCATGCATATCGCCATGAAACTCCATCAGTTGATTATTTCCATGAAGCAAATTGTTTTTATTTAATTTTTTTTTCCAAGGCAATATTTTTACTTAATTTGTTTATGTTTACAAACCAAAAATCGGAACACTGGATGACGCCAGGTTCAAACTTTAGTTTTTTTGTTACTCAAAGGTTTTTTCAATAAACTCAATAAATCTATCTAAATCAGAAAATACTCTGACAGTATTTTCTGATTTAGATAGATCATTGATCTATCTAAATCAGAAAATACTGTCAGAAATCATAAAAATAAAACAAATTGCCCATGTTTGTGAAACTAAAATGTTGTACAAATCAGACAATCGATGATATATGATCAAACCCTCTGTAGAAACCTTCAGAATATGGAAAAGAAAAAAAAACTGGAAACGTTTATATGTAAGAGGTGCTGAAGTGCAGATTTCTATGTAATTTGAAAGATGTTTTGTAAAACGACATTTATTTTGAAAACACTGCAGGTGAGTAGAGTGAAGAAATGAGTTGATGTCACCAAGAAACTTCCCCAGTTAATTGTTGACATAAGACAATTGTTTTCTTTGCATTACAGGTTTTCTGCATGAGACATTATCTACTAGCTTCTGGTGAATCCAGGAGAAATCTACAGACGCAAATAGAAAATTCTAAATGTGTGTTTTCCATGTTTACTCTCCCTCGCCTGAAAGAAGACATGATGCAGAAACACCTGTTATATATTATTTTTCATGAGTCCTGTCACAGCAGATGGACGAGTCTCTGCTGACCCCTGCTGGCTGCTGCAGAAACTGCACATTACATCCTCCAGTGTGTGTATATATATATATATATATATATATATATATATATATATATATATATATATATATATATATATATATATATATATATATATATATATGTGTGTGTATATATATATATGTGTGTGTATATATATATATATATATATATATGTGTGTATATATATATCAACATGATGCATTGAAACCAATGATGAACGTATATGGTTAATAAACACTGGAAAGATGAATGGAACAATAGCAGGCTTCACCTTTCCTTCAAGACTTTTCTGTTGCTTTTGCCTTCAAATGAACCAGATTCAGTTGCTGCATCTCACTGCTGCATTTTATTTAATAAACTGCACTGCAACTTTTACTCAATTTTTATTTTGCTTTTTTTGGACCGTTTTAATGTCTTATTAACTGCATTTTGCATTATGCTTTGATGCCTTTTTAATGGTTTTATGTGAAGCACTTAAAAACGCCTTGTTATTAAAATGTTCTATACAATTAAACTTGTTGACTTTCATGATAACGTGTGTACAATATTTTATATTCATCAATTTTATAATTATCAATATATAATGATTATATATTATAAATAATGTTTTATACTTAAAACATATATTAAATTATCTACAGGTCACATATATTTTGTCATTAATCGCTTTATTCAGCTTCTATCTTCTGATATTGGGTGGTAGATCCTTGACGGTGTATTACCAGAATCCCCCACAGGGGACAGCGTACTACACCGTCCAGAATATAGACTCAATACCAGTGAGAGGAGTTGAATGAATTTGGTTTGCTGGAGGAAAGAACCCCGTACAGGCAGAAACCCACCAGACACACCTGTGTGTAAGACGAAAGCGAAAAATAAGAACATGCAGTTAACGCATGATCAAATAATTAATACGGCTATATTGTAAATTGAAAGTAAAAGCATCCAAAAAAATATCATTAACTCCCCCTCATTTTTAGGTCTATAGTCTGACCACAGGATGTCAGTGTTTCACATTCTTGTAAAAGTCCCCTTTAAAAAGTAATAATAGCAGTAAAATCCCTCCAGTCCATTATGAATGCACAAAAGAAACACCATGTCTGTCAGTTGAATGGGATGCTAGCTGAGAAAAACTCTTTGGGTGTTTGGAGGGGACTGTTGATAAGTCTGCTCCTCTTCTCTGTTTTAGTGTTGACAACCTGAGCAACAATCGGCAGACCTTCTGCGGGCGAGATTTACACCCTCTAATTTCAATCCATGAGACTATAAAAGAGCTGAAAACACCGAGGTAGAAATGATCATAACTGCTCGTCTTGGGAGTGCGATCAAGCTTTGAGCTGCACGTGCTTGTGTTCAGAAACATTAATGCCCTGAAACACATGACATGGCATACTTCCAGATGTAAAACACATGTCACCTGGAAGCTGAGAATCATGGGAAATCAGTGACAACACTCGCTGACTGCCAAACACCTGGATAACAAGCCGCTGGCTGAGAATCCCATTTTTCACTGGAAGGGAGGAGGAGTCTGAGGCCACTGAAGGAACATTTCTGTTGACAAAGTATGGTCTTTTTTCTAGCCAGGAGCAAGATCCCTCCATTGTCTACTGAGGTTACACAATCTGTCTCTCCACACAACGTTTCAGCTTCGGTTCGCCAGCAGACTGCAGAGATCCAGCTGTTATTAAACCACTTTGGCCTTTCCTCTCAGGAATTTGACAAAATGTTTCCAATGCATCAATAAAAAGAGGTCAAGGGCTTGGGGAAGAGGCTATACAGCCTCTTGTAACTGACATCATCATCATCATCATCATCCACCCTTTCTCTCACAAGTGGCCAAAAATCAAATAAAAAACAGTTTTTTGTTGCGTCTCCATCACAGCAATGCAATGGGCTGGAGAGTATGTTGCTCTGGTCAGAAAATGCAGTTATTATACTTTTTTTAAACTTTTTTTTCGAGAAGATCATGCAGAGGGAGGGCAACATCTGGCACGGATCAACTGGAGAAAGCGAAGGACGCAGTTGTTTTCCATTTTCTGGAGCGGAGGCTTGCAAAACAGCCCCACTTGAAATGACATCGCAAAATGAGTTGCTCCAAGAGCTTTCAGGGGAGCGCCGACTGAAAAACATGACTTCACTTCGGAAAAGTACAGCCAGATGAGCAACACGAGTGCCTGGCCAGCTGAGAAACCTGATGTAACTGAGTGTACACCAACACGCGCTGCCACATTCGACAGAACATCGTCAAGTACAAAACCAGCTTTGATGGGAAGCGTCTCTCTTGTAGCTCCGCCTGCCTGATGACCAAGGTACCCAGTGTTGGTCATGGAGAGGAAACCGCCGTCTTTAATTAAGCATCGTGGCTGACAGAAGGCCACAAACTGTACAAGAGGCCTTCCAGCCATCCAGCAGAGGCCGACCATGAAGGATGGATGAATTGGGGAAACCTTAGCGGGCCATTCAGGTTTGTCCTGTCAAAATGCCAGGTCAGCACTTTTTTTTTCTTTTCTGACTCATAAGCTCAAACCTAATTTACTCGGTTGAGCCTTCGTTTTCAGGACACACAGCTTCAGGAATTCCCCATGAAGGAAATACCGTGGTTTTCAAATGCTATAACTCACAGCTTTGTAGATTAGCTTACATGCTACATTTCCTTCTGCCCAAATGAAAAGGTCCAACAGCATCTTCCCGAGAACGAGAGTGGAACTTTCTCGTGTTGTTGCGTGAGTGTCACTCGTTGTGTTTCTGTTCCACCACATTGGTTCAGGTTTATCAGAACAAACAGGATGACGAGGAGCTCTATTCCTGAACCCAGAGTCAGACGCAGAGACACGAGAGCATAGAGAACATCTCTTGACCCAAAGTTCATCTTTCTCAGGTCAGAGAGCCTAAAAGGTGCTGTTGGCTTGGAGCAATATGACCTCTGTTCAGGAACAGTGTGTAGGATTTTAATATAATGTCACAACTATGTTTGCATTAGTGTATAATGACCTGAAACATTGTTGTTGTTTTTTAAATGAGCTCTTCAGATCGTCAGATTTATTTTTTTTACTTTCACCTTTATTTAACCTAGTGAGAGTCTCATTTAGATTAAAAATGTCTTTTTCAAGAGCATCATGGACAAAACAGGATGTTTGTATGAATGTAGATGACTTGTGTAGCTTGGAGATGTTTGGATGTTTTATGATTGTGTTCTTTTTTTGTATCATTTCAAATTGTAATGTGTTTTGTTTCGTGTCTGGGTTAACAGATACACAAACACCAACTTGAATACACATTGGGAAATATAAATTAAATGAAATAAAAACCCTGACAGAGATACAAAAAATGAATTATGTATTATTATAGGACTCAGGAGGAAATATATACATACATACAGTAAATGTATTGGTGTACTTCTTTTAAGTTTGTTATTTCAATAGCTGTGTCTTACAATGCGTCTTAGTGTTGATTCATTCAGCATCCAGGCTGCTTGCTTCTCTGCCAGCAGAGTGTTTATGTTGACGGCCCCCTGCTGTCGACCCTCCAGCCCGCTGCCCACTCAGAGCTACAATCCACTACACGGACACTGAATTCATTCAAATTTACACATATTTGCACGTACAGTGAATGCAGCATGTACAGTCAGCCACTGTTGATGTGTGCCGTGTGTGTGTGTGTGTGTGTGTGTGTGTGTGTGTGTGTGTGTGTATTGAGTGCACTGGAAACTGAGCGGGACCACAAGCAAATTCCAGCAGTTGTTGCTGTGCACTAATTAAACTTGGACTTGACTTCTTTCCACATAACTGGTCAATAACGGACTGACAGCCTGAATCCTCCTCAGGTTGGTCATGTGACCTGTTCCTGTCTGCTGCACTTTAGAAACAACTCACGTAAAGCGCCAGTGCTCCAACAAAACCTCCACTACGATCCTGTTGAACTGACTTCAGGACTAAGAACGCTGTTTTCTCTCTCACGGGATGCTGGAAGATGAGAGCGCCGCCTGTGTCTGGTCTACAGGAGTTGCCATGACAGCCGTGACCTCCTCCAGTATCGACTCAGCCAAAAAAACACAAGACACAAGTTTGGAAATGTTCCCAAAACCCCCAAATCTTTCTTTTATGTAAACATTTTTGTGTGTTTTTGGCTTTCCCACACAAGAAGTAGAGTCTTAATTGTGTGCAAGTTTTGAAATCAAATCAAACACATAAATAACGTGAAATACATTACACAATTTGACATGTATTTAACTTTTTATGTCTGCATTTACTGGGCCATTATTCATTGAATACCACATGTAAAAGAGTGATTTGTGTTCATTTTATCACCTTAAATCCTCCATTCATTTTATACCGACTACGAAGCAGTGCCAGCAGTTAATAAAAAGTGCAACAAGTCTATGAAACCTTTTGTGGAGATGTATTGCAACGTTTTGGCTTTTCAGTCTCCCGTGTGCACAGTGCGCTTGACATCCTTCACATGCAGAGATATTAGTGGAAGGGGCATTTCCTGGACCGGTACAAGTGGCGAGGGATCGGGTGAGAAGAATGAGGAGAGGATGGATGGATAGCAGGAGGGAAGGATTGAGGTATAGAGCTCCTAAATCTGCATAATCCCCCCCTGACGACAGGGTGGGATGAGAGCGCTGGTGCGGACCACCCTGGATCTGGCAACCCAACAGACAAAGTCAGCATCTGTGTTGCTGACAAGATCTGACAGTGTCAGAGCAGCTGTGGAGCCAGAGTGGTTGGATTTGTGTGGACCGCCGTCTGTTTGACAAACACACACAGTCCTATGCACACACACACGCACACACACACACACACATACACACACACAGACCGACAGAAACACAAACAGTTGTGCAAAATAGATCGAGACAAATATTCACACACGGAGATTAGGATACATTAGAACACACACACACACACACACACACACACACACACACACACACACACCTGATTTAGGACTTCTTGAATGCCGTCAGTTTTTAAAGTTAAAATCTAAAATATCTCACATTTTGAAAGTTCCTTTAGTAACTTCCACCTTTACTGCTTGAAAAAAGAGAAAAAATGCCTCACTTTTGTAGATTAGTGTAATCTCAGGTTTGTTCCTCGCAATTCTAGGAATGACAGTCAACACACACACACCCACACACTGTTTTGATCATTGGCTCAGACAGCCATCTCTCTCTTTGTGTTTCCGCCCCTCTTTTGCTGTCCTCATCCTGTTATCCGCTCCATTCTTTCATGCTTCCCTCTTGTCGGCTCTCTCTTGCGTGCAAAGCCTCCCATCAACACAGGTCGGCCATGTAAGCAGAGAGCCGATTGTGTTCTGTTCTCTCTGTAATCTGCACAGCCGCGCTGAGCTGTTGCATTATTTATGTTTGTCATTATTCTCGCTTTGAGCCGCAGAGGCGCGTGCTTTCCCAAATGTTGTGCACTTTTCTATGTGACTTTGCTTATTGCTAGGAAGGAAACAAGGGGCATGGGGCGATAGATATTGATAAAGCGTGGCATGCCTGCAGGGCCCGGAGGCCGAAAAGGTTGAGTATGATGCACAAATGGCACAGATGATTAATACCACACAGCTGCTTGCATTAGATCAGACTGAAGGCAGAACCCAGCTGCAGCGCATTAGTCTCAAAAACACAACAAGCAGCTTGTTTTTTTCCTCTTACTTTTAAAAAAATGGAAATTTTGTCATAATTTACCCATCTAGAAAAAAAAGTATATTACAGTTTTAAAAATGTTGAGTAGATTTTCTGCTAAAAGCACTGCTTTAAAAAAAATCTATGATTATACATGAACTTTGACCTTGTTGAAAATATGCATTATGTCATTGGCTCAGGTCCAAACCATCTCATATAATTTGTTGCTATCCCACCATAATCAGTAGCAGATGGGAATGTCTCACTGGTTGGCCTCGTCGCAGGTCGAAGTAATCTTAGAAAAACAGAGGGGGAAGAAAAAGATCTCTCATCCACGACATACAGATCCCTTCATTCAATGGCGACGTTTACACCTGTTTTTCATCTCTACGTCCACAGGAGGATAACTGCCTGACACAACCGTGTTGTTCATGACTCACTTGTGAAAAGACTTGTTTCTTCTAAAATGAACAGAATACAAATGAAACACAATAACAATTTAAATTGAAACCAAATGAGCATGCGTGTTAAAAACACACAGTACATTGATACCAAATGCATTTTAAACAGCCAAATCTAAAGGCATCTAACTCAATATGAGTTTGAACCTATTGTCTCTCATGCAGGTCACACATAGTGTATGTTTTATTGTACAGTGTGTCATGACTCAAAGGGAAATAATACCGCCTCGGTGGGCCTGAATGATGAAATTAACTTGAACGTTTTTTACAGTTTAGCGAGCCGGGGCAGTTTCCTGAGGCCGCTGAAAGGGTTTAATATGGAGAAGAAATTTATGGGGTCACTCCGGATCTAAATTGTACCAGCCAGGATCACATCCATCCATGAATAGGTCATCCCACACAAACACGCTGGCTAGCTTTGCCTTTTATTTCCACTGAGCAGTCCTTGTTTCTTAAAGAACTACAGTCGATGGATTTGTTTTCTCACTGAGCGTAAAATGAGAACTATTTCCCGTCTGTGCACCAGTAGAGAGGTGGAGCTCGGTGGCAATTAGCTTAGCTTAGCATAAAGACTAAAAATGGTGAAACAGCTAGCCTGGCTCAGTAACAGCAGTGATTTGTGGTTATTTCAAACAGCGGGCCTGGCTGCTGTTTGCCAAGAAATAACCACAAATCACTGCTGTTACTGAGCCAGGCTTGATGTTTCCTCTGTTTTTAGGCATCTCTATACAACTTACATAAGTAAACGTGACCGTCAGTAAGAAGATTGGCTATTTCCATATAGTTATTCCAAATGCTCGAGATCGGTACCACCGGGTCAGATTCTGTGCGAAATCGGATGAAATCCTGTAAGTTCACCAGAACGTCCAGCGGGGTGTCTGGCAGCGACCCGCCCACCATGAACAGACCCACATCTGAAGGGAGGTGGAGAGCTCAGCAGCCGTCAGCAGCTTCTCCTTCTCCTGCTCGGAGCTGAGCTTTGCCCACACCGACACCACATGGCTGGAGGCCGAGGCCACATTGCTGGGAAAGGAGGCACCGGAGAACCAGAACCAGGACTAAAGGCGGCCAGACCGTTGCTGCGGTAAAATGAGAGGTTTTCCAAAGGGAATCTGGCGAATGAAAACATTACCACTTTCGTCCACAGGGGGCGCCAAAATCACAACACATGGAAATTTCCTCGTAGTCGCTTAAAGTAAAGCATCTGACTACATCCTGCACCATTGTCATTGATTCATAGTGCTTTGGCTAAGGAAGATTTTTAAAGTCCTCATTTCTCAATACACATATATTAGGGCACCTCCAACACATGTTCTTTAGTTTAAAACACATAAAACTGTCTCACTTTGAAGATCTCATCTCCACGGTATGAATCAAAGTAAGGCAAAGTTCACCTGGCTGTGTGTTTGTCCAGCAGCAGCCTCTCTCGGGGGCGTACAAGCCCCTGGTGACTGAATGCTATACGACTGCTGTGGGAAACCAAACTCTGAAAAAGCGTCTTTCTTCTTCTTCTGAGACACAAAGAGCTTCAGCTGGCCTTTGCCACAGCGAGGAGAACAAATCCAGGCAATGTGCTGCTGTACAATCAAAGCTTTTGTGACACCAGAAATTACACCCATTAGAGTACCTTATTTACCTTGAATAACATCTCATTTAGCTATTCTGGGTACCCTCTGTAATTAAAACAAGATATAGATTACAGTGGGTCGGGATTCTCTTGCACTCGAATGGGGCTGTGTTGACAACTCTGCAATTTTCAGCAGGCAGATCTTTTTTTCCCATTTCCTGCTCTGAAGCCGATGGAGTCCATCATTAGGCGTGTGGATGATGAAGCACATTCTTCTGTTTCTCTCATAGGGTCGTTGTGAGCGCTTGCCGGCACGCACGGCATCTTTCTCATCAGCCGGAACAAAAGACTCACGATCGATGCCGATAATGCAAAATGCAATTAAAGGCCGTGGAGGGATCGGACATAGCAGCGCCGCAGAAACAAACAAGGTTACAAGGTCCGGTCTGTCCAGAGATATACGGAACAATGGGATAACAGAGGGCTTGTTAGTGTATGCAGAGCTGCCAGAGGCCGCTGCTAGTTTGACCTCATTACTCGCGCTCATGCTAGTCACAGAGTTGCCGATGGGCGGAGCGGCACAGTTTAATGTTCTAGACAGACGAGACAACCCCATGCCAAGAATGGCACGCAGAAAGACACAAACCTACACACATTTTTTTGTCCTGAAGAATCCTTATGTTCATGAAAGAAATGAAATATCACTTTATTTGATGGAAGACAATAATGGTGAGAGGAGGATGCAGGGGGAATATCTGCATTTCAGCAATGTTCAACTTGCTTTTTCTAAACGTTTGCTTGACTGTATTCCTTACCCCTATCGTGGCGTTGATTCGTTCATATGAAATGGAGACCTTCTGTCAAAGATGAGAAAATAAAAAGAAGGTTTTCCACAGCGTTGATGTAACCTCTGTAACATGTGATATCGGTTTTTGCATAACAGGGTACATTTCAAATGTTGCGTAAAAGTTATGACATTACTTTTTCTTTCCAGCATTTTTGTCAAATGAGTCAGACAGGAATACTGCTTGTTAAAAGCCAGAGATGTTGGAGACGCTGGGTGGAAAATGAAACTTTGGAACTGAAGTGCATTGTGAACTTTTTAAATGCCACCAAGCAGTCCGGACGTTGACGAGTTTCTTGGAGGACATTCACTGCACCTTATGTAAGAACTGAAGGAAACAGTTTATGTAACTGAAATAATCAAAGCTGACGTAAAACTCTCTGGGTCTTCATTCAGCAAAGGGCAGGCTCAGGTGTCATCCGCAGTGTGTGCCGCTCAATATTAAGTCCACGTTGAACAATTCCACACATTTACATCCAATGTTAATGTTCATAGCCAATGTAGTGTGCCCTCCAAGTGGGGAGGCATAAAGAAAGGGGTCTACAGTAGCACGTCTGTCTTTCGTCAACAATCACCTTTTTTATTAACTGTAATGGCCATCTTTCCCTATCCTAAAATATTTTAGTTGACTTACCATAGTTTCTTTCACATAAGCACAATATTCCCTTCTGCTAAGCATACTACAGTTTCATTAACACACTTTACTAAGCAAAATATTTAAAATCATTAGCATTGACAGTAATCTGGAGTTTTCTGGAATTACATCATCAGGTCACTTGGTTGGCACACCTTTGAGCTAAACTCTTTTTGACTTCATACACATCTAAAAGCACACAAATAGACTTAATACATTTTCCTCAAATAAAACCAGAACAATATTGATAACATTACTCGTTTGTAATGGTTGCATAAAGTGGCCGATGGATACAATTAATACATTAGCATTTTAAAAGTCTCTTACACCTCATGGATGGACCTTCAAGCTAAACTGTATTATAAGCTTCTTCCCCCTGCCAGCCACGGGGCCTTAACACTTTGGGCCAGAATGAGATATATTGACAATTCCTGTTAGGGAGACCAGGACTGTGGGAGGCTGGACCCAAAAGCAGACACCAGACACCAGGTGGTTTGTTGCAAAAAACCAGAGTCTTTACTCCAAACGCTCGTGACATCAAATGACACACTGGCACAAGACGGAGGGTAGACGCAGACTAAATACACAAGGGAACGAGACACAGGTGGAAACAATGAGGGCGGGGCTTGCAATCACACATGAGGCTGGCACACGAGGGGGAGGAGTCTGAAACGAGAGACAGGGTGAGTGACAGCCAACACAACAAACAGTGAACACATAACTACCCAGGTCTGTGTGTAACAATTCCTGTCCATATTTCAATAAAATAGGTATGGACACCGGGGGCTTCAGATAAGGACCATATGTGTTTTTAGTGACCTTTTATCCAACATTCCCAAACGTTCCCTTTGACCACCACAGTGATCCATGACATGAATGAACTTCAGATGTTTTTTGTGACCACTTTATCCTCACCACTAGGGATGACAATGACTGTCTGTTGGTTAGTTGGACTACAATTATGAAACAGCGTAAAAAAGCAATAACTATTAGGTGGATTACCATGAAACCTTTTACATAGATGGTCGCCAGATGATAGAACATGCAGACGTTGGTGAACTCCAGACTTCTAGCGCTATCGTCGGTCAAAATTGAACTTGTATTAACTTTGGTTTATGACCAAATATGTGCTAACAAAACTAGAATAAAACAAACAATATTCCCATCAGTTTACACTTTGTGGTTAGTGGCTGATTAACATGTTAACAAGACAAACAAAGATGATGAACATAGTAAACATCGCACCAGCTAAACATTAGCATGTTAGCATTAGAATTGTAAACATCTGTAGGATAGTCATCGGGGGGCGACTCCTCTGGTTGTAAAAATAACTCTACTTCTCTCTTGATTTATACTCTCAGTAAACATTGTAAACATGAGTTTACATCTCAATCTCGAGTTTCAAGTCTTCTTCCATACAGCATGATGTTCATTTAGTAAATTATAGTCCATTTAGAGTTGAATACACCATAAAGCAAAGGGGATGCTTTAAGGCGTGTTACCTTGTGATTGACAGGTTCCTTTGAACTTTAACCCTTTCAAAGTGTATTCATTTTGATCACCTAAATATGCCTTTACAGGGTTTGGTTGCACCCCACCCTCTTGTGGAACTTCAGATTGTAAAAATTCAAGATGGTGACAACCAAGATGCCACATGACCATGTCCACCCTTCATACACAGTCTATGTTAAACATGTTGGTGCACTGATGTTAGCATTTAGCTCAAAGTTGTTCCTATAAGGCCTCACAGAGCTGCTACATTTTTATCGTAAGGTCACAATTTCCCCTTGGACACCAGCACTATCAAAATATAATGGGCATATGGAAATTATACCTAATTTGGAAACTCCATGTAATGGTCCATTATCCGTGATCCGTTTCATTCTGAAAAGTCAGCTCTTTCAAAACCAACATGGCTCAGTTCAAAATTCTGTTTCAAAACAAAACTCCTCAACTCTTCTCTGATTTTTTTCAGGCCAAAATGACACAAGCTAGTATCACATTACTCCATTGGTAGATTGCCATGAAATGTGTTGAATCCGTTAATGCTGTCATGTTTACAAACCCTTTTGACTCTTAGGACCTAATGGTATTTCCTCTAGAGACACGCAGGAAAAGCGTGATATTTTTAACCAGTAAGGCTCTAAGAATAGAATAAAATCATTGTTCATTGCATCCGTTAATAACCCAACATCCCGTTGTGGGAAGTAATTAAATGCCACCCTTTCCGGGTGACTAGAGGGCCTTTGGACTATCTTTGAATATTTCCACTCAAATGTAAGTCTTCAATGGCGGCGTTGCTGCGCAGACTGACTCCTAATTCTTCTGCTTTGACACAAACGTGCGCTTCATTGGTGATGTGATGATGTTATTCAGATGGCTCTCACTCAGCCGGTCTCGGTTTTATGTGATGTTATGAAAACCTCGTGGTCGCCCGAGTTGTTCAGCGCATGCCAAACCCATGTGTGCCACAACGTCACAACCTCAAAGGCCTGCTGCGGAGCCACATGTGTTTCTTATGCGTCGAGTGCCAAATGGAATTGCCATCAAGCTGTTTAGAGAGCATAACAGACTGTATTTCAGTCAGACTGAAGGGGCTGCAGTCCACAACATGGATCTTATGATACACTTTCCCAGAGTCAAGGAAGTGAAATTAGAAATGCTGGCCTTCATGTTGCTCCAAGAAAGCATTATGGGATATCTGACCAAAAGCTGACCTGGTACTCATGCAAGCAAGAGCTCACACAAACACACACACACACACACACACACACACACACACACACACACACACACACACACATACACACACTCACTCACACATCGGATGGATTAAAATATAATATGCCACAAGGGGAAAGTAAAAAGAGAATTGACTGTATCCCCATGTGACTCGCTGTAAGAACTGCAACAAAGCCCATTGTGAGTCTGCCCTGTTCATCAAGTTAAGTAATCATAGAGCCCAAATCACAAATACATCCTTTACAACTTATACAACGTAGTACATTATCATTAGGCCCTTGATGTGAAAGGAAACAAGAAAAGCCAAAAAAAAAAACATTTAAAAGAAAAAAGGGAAAGACGTAATGCTGCTATAATCAACATTTGCATCCCCTCAAAGGTAAAAGTGACGCCATGTAATGTGGAAAACGTGAACTATGCTCGATGCAAAAGTTTCAAACGTTGCTAATATTCGCCCAACGCTGAGCTGCAAAAGCCACTGGCTGCCGGTCCGCATGAAGTAGCGCTGGAAGCAGCTTCATTCAGACACGCGTCCTGGAGGAGTCGGAGATGTGTGTGACTACAGATAATGTTATGAACCCAGACACGGGGGCGTTTGATGTTTGGACGTTTGTGGGACTTCCTCAACAAGTATAAAGCAGACCTAGTGGTTATTTCAATGGTGAATGGCAGCGCTGGAAGCGGCCGTCATCCAGAAGCAGTTCCTGCAGGAGTCGATGAAATTCACTGAACTGTGTTCGGCTACGGATGATGTTATGAACCCAAACACGAGGGCGGTTGATGTTTTGACGTTTGTGGTATTTTCACAACAAGTATAACCTATAAATAGTTGTTAATTTCTTATGGTCGATAGTGGAAATTAAAACTGCTTCACAGGAACGTGACCGGATAAGTTTTGGTTAACTAGTGAGGCTATGTGCTGGTAACTTGGGGTAACGTAGCCACGCCCCCTTTCCTCCGCGAATGGTTGCAAAAAAGTGAATTAATAAAGTCCAGCGAGTAAATTCAGGCGAGAAAGCTTTGCAAAAATTCGCAACTGTTTGGTGTGAACGCACCATAAGGAGACATACCAACATTTTTTTTATCTCATAGGGAAACAAATCTTTTTATTATTTTATGACAATGTCTAATGTCTTATGTTTCAGTCTCTCTGATGAATGCAAGTCAGTGTTCACTGACTCAGAGAGGAGCAAGAAATCATCTGTAACAGCAGAAGGTCACTTTGTGTATCTCTGTGGTCTGATATACAGCTTTCATATCGTAGTTACTGACATTCATGGAATGCACGACGCAACACCGCAAACGCTCCTCCTTTGCAGCAGCATCAAAGGTATTTGGTGGCGGCTCAGCTGCAACAAAAGCATTGTGTATGAGCCTCCACTTTAGTAAACAAAGAGGCCTTTATCTTTCACGATTAACACGCGATAGAGATACGGAGATATAGGGCACTCATTTGCAGCCACGATGTCGCATACTTAGCATATCATCATGTTGAAGAAGGACCGGAATGTGTGGGCCTTGGCATCAACCCACAGGTCCAACCAACCGACTCCTTTGTGTTTTCCATATGGCTGATGGGGAGTTTCATGTTCAGGCTCATCAACTATTCTGACTGCGGCTCAGGATCATTTGTTTGCCGTTGGCCAGTTTCCCTTAGCAACCTGCCTCGGAACTGCGGAGACTATTCAAAGGAGGCGAAGTGAACAAAGAGCAGAGGCGACAAGTCAGTCAAACAAAGTCACATGGTCACCTCTCAGCCCTCCGAGACCCACATCTGATAGAGGACTGGGGCCCTTCACATAACGAATCCTCCTTTAAAGCAGTGGAGTGGATAGGTGGAGAGAGCGATCTATTTACCTCGAGCGTTTTGCATTTTACTAGCCTGCTAAGTGCTGGAGTCGCAGAGATAGGAACAGCTCCAACTCTGGTCAAATCCAATGTTTATGCGGGCTTGTTTTTAATGGACAGGATATGTGGAAAGGCTGTTAGTTCTGCGATTAGAGCTGAGAATTGATTGTCCATTAAACTGAGCTGACCCCATGAGTCACTGCAGAAAGAAACAACACAGAAGAAGAGATGACTAGAGAATATTTAAGAGGCAAATGAGAAGAGAAGGCACTTTCAAATATACACATGCAGCAGACAGAGAGGACCTTCATGGTTGATTCATTATGATGAACACAGTTAAAGTTCAGCAGAGACTGGCTCAGGTTTGTCTGACCACAGGTGGAAATCAACAGAAAGGATTCTGTTTCTTCACAAGCAAAGCCAGAAAATTGAGACCAATGATAATGGGATCTTGCCTTCAAAATAAAAGTCCAAAATGACTGACTTCCAAAATACAGAGGCAATATTGTTTACAGAGTTGGAATCAGTGACATATTGGAAATTATATGAGATTGATAATCACGTGCTGTCTGCAATTATTATGATCCTGCTTTGTCTATTTTTTTTTCTTTCTTAAAGCTGAGAGATATGTTAAGATAATGTGGAGCTTGTCTTCACATTTTCCTTTACTGTGGTCTTTTTTCTTTTACATTGATTCATCATCATGTGGATGTCCTAACACTAGGGTAGGT
Organism: Clinocottus analis; assembly: GCF_023055335.1. Taxonomy (NCBI): domain Eukaryota; kingdom Metazoa; phylum Chordata; class Actinopteri; order Perciformes; family Cottidae; genus Clinocottus; species Clinocottus analis. Next base: position 2,802,432 of record NW_027175909.1, read on the forward strand.
ACACCTCTGTTTACAGCCTTTAAAATTGTATTTTAATGGATATAGATTGCAATAATTATCAATAAGTCAATATGATAACATCAGAGGAGATGGGTTACAGGGTTACAAGTAGAATACAAGCAAAGCAAGTACAATATTGTACATGGGTCATTACTATATTCTGCATCATAAACTACTACGTAAAATCTACTATAAAGAGGATCTATTTTGTCCTTGAAAAAAGTCTACCTTTCGTTCCGATTCAATTACGGTTTTATTTTGAAAATCTGAGACGGTAACTCGTTGTTTTTTAAGTTCGACAGTAGTTGACTTGACAGAAGAAGAAGTTGTACAGCAGGCGGCTCTGCTTTCTCTACACACCCCATGTGTGAATGACAGTCGCGTGCGTGCGTCCGCGGGATAAAACAAGAGCTTGTGTTTGGGTTGAAGAGCCTTCGCAAAGAAAGTAGTTTCCTGCGGGTCAAGCGTCGGTAAGTTCTTCATGTCTGTGCATGTGAATTCAGCTGCATGTTGTTTTCTAACGTGAGGAGGGAACTTGACGTGTAAACTCAGCGGGGGTTTCGTACAACGGAAGAAAAAGAGAAGGCAAGTTTTAAGTTGCTGTCGTTGCTTTCAATGGTGTCACCTCTCTGCGCCGGCCAGGTGGTGCTTTCACGGACTTGTTGTGGGATGTGGGATTTTTTAAAAATTGTATTAAGAAAGTGACCATCCTCTCGACAGGTGGGGACTATTTATGTTGGGCGACACCGTGCATGCGAGTGTACATCACCTCAGTTATAAAAATAAAAGGCGAAGTGACGCGTCGGACGGCTTGTGATAACTCGAGACTCGAGGCTATTTTATTATAGTGTGAACGCAGATCTGTATATTATGTTACACATGACATCCAACACTGCAGCTCTGCGTCGCTCCGTGCGCTTCTCGTTTTAGAGACAACGAAACGCCAAACTGCGCTGACAGATCTGATCATTAAGATGCATAGTTCAACACCATGTTGTCTCCATTTCGGCGTGTACATCGAAGTAATATTTAGACTTTTACAAGTGTGACGTGAGTTTTCCTCAGTGTTTTTGTCCGATAGAAAACTCCCATCAGCAGCGACCCGAAATGCTAAAATGTATAATATTTAAATATAATATTTAAAGGGAAGTGTTTACAAAGAAGATTATATTTACCATGCCGAATTAACCTTGGCAGATTAACGGTTCCTCAAAGGTCTTAAATCTCCTGTTTGTAATGTAACGTTAACCTTAAAGAGCAAATCCACTTAAACAATTGAGTTTTTCAAACTGTGTTTGGTGCGGTAAATGCCACAATGTACGGGTATTTTATGAAAGTGTCTTTCTCTATCTATTTAGCAAACTGCATGTTGCCATGATTTTTCAGTTGTGTGTGACAAACACAGCTGAAGTTGAGTAAATACACATTTTGTCACATTGTAACACACGCAAACACAGCAAACTGTCCAGTGTTTTTTCCTTTTCCTTCTTATTTGGCTGGTTTTCCTGTGCTTCATAATCTGCCAAGATAAATAACCTGTCGGTAATAAGGGAGGCTACTTCATGGGTTTTGGCTCCAGACCTGGAAGTGAAGGCTAATTAGCAGCTTTCCCCCCCCATAGCGCCAAACCTTCAAGATGTGAGGTCAGTGAACCCAGAGGGACTGTAACAACACTGGCTTGATCATTTTAATGGCCACAGAGTGGAATGGCCTGGATTGATTTATTTTTTCTTCCTCAGATACGTGGCTCTAAATGTTCACTTTTTGCTGAATCGGTTCCTTTCTCCAACCTTCAATACATTGTCTTTGTTGTCCCACGTTGGATCGATATAATATGATCTGCTGAAGATGCGTCTAAACGACGTGTCAGGTGTTCTCATGGGTCTGAAAAGGAATTTGTCTCCTGTTTTGTTTGTGTTCTTTCTCTTGGACACTTTGGTCTCACTCGAGTTATACCCACATCCACTCAGAATACGGACCGGCTTTAAACATTTGCTTGAATGCATGTGATAATGTTTGCCTTTGCCTCAGTTTGAATGAAAACACACGTTTCCTTTCCCAACTTAAAGTTGGACTTATCTGTCTGACTTTAAGCTCACATGTGCCTGAGCCTGCAAAACGAGGAACAACCTATCTAAAACTTTCCTCTTAGAGGAAAAACAAAACACTATTCATTGTCTCTTTTTAATAGCAGCATCCGGTAATGTCTGTTGATGGTGATTAGCGTCAGTATTGTTTTGGAAAAATAAAATATAATGGATGAACGCAGTATGGTTGGAATATGATGGCGCTTCAGCCTCCATCCGGTCTACTCTCATTTTAATTGTCCTTAGTGGTTATCCGTGTAGCGATGGCGTTGAGCTGGGAGCGCCACATTATCTCTCCTCCAGCAAACCGCTTGTTCACAAAACCTGGCAACGATGTCCTTGTTTTCTGGGGAAGTTTACGCTGAAGCCCTGCTCCAGTATAATGGCTGATTGGCTCTACCTTCAGCAACAACAGTTGTTGGGCTGTTAGCATTACCTCCCTGCTAACGCAAACCCGCTAGCTCGCTACATGTGGCGACATCTGCTCGCAGCAGCCTGACTGATGGGAAGTGGAATAATCTTCTTTTTTTTCACATAGGATATTTCAACATTTAATATAGCAGAAAAAAAACAAGTGTAATTTACTCTTTGCGTCGTCCCGCCCCTCCAGCGCAGACTGGCCGCGTTAAGTCAGCCCGCGCCGACCAGGGTCCCAAAACCAGTGGCAGGCCGTGCGTTTTCAATGAACGCCTTCAATGAACGCCTTCAATGTTGTGTCATCAGGTGCGGACTGGGAAAAAAAGGAACAAAAGTTTCCCAGGAGCAGACCAACACGTGAGTGTGTTGAACACGGCGCGCTGCCCACGACACGCTGCCCATGACACGCTGCGTTCATGCAGACTGTCATGTGTGGACACCAGACGCTCACTTTGCTATACAAAGTTTTTTTTGCCACTATTACAGCCATGGAGGTCACACGTGGTGTGAGGACGGACCTGCGGCGCTATTTTAACCACTTTGATGAGGAATAAAAAGCGTTTTATGGCTGTGTTTTTTTTTGGTTACTTTTCATTTTGTTTAAAACACAGGTCTCTTCTCACAAGCGTTACGACATTGTAGCAATTTAAATGAAGTGAAACAACCATGTGGTTGCGCAGATAATTAAGATGCTGTTTTTAAAACCTTTTTTTGGTTGTCAGAAAATGAGACGCTGGGGGCGCGAGGACACTCCGTGGAGCAAGCCTCCAACCTCGCCGTTGCTGCTTCATTAAGTCCAAATCCACATTTAGTTATAACAAAACAATCCAACAGCAGCACTAAAAACCCTGCTCGCACACAAGACATCTCCAGTGCGGCCGCACACCTTGCCGAGGGGAGAAGCGTCGGACCGGCCCCGGCTCCACCGGCAGCAACAACAGCGCTGTAGCTTGTTTATGATTAAATACGACTGCAGATGTAAAACAAGTAACAACCAGCATTTAACTCACCAGATGCACCGTAACCCTCTGTGCGAAAGGCGTCATCAGTTAATCCACCAACAAGTCTCAGACTGCAGCCTGAGACTTGTTGCAGAGCTACAGATAGAGACAGGACCTGTGCAATGAGAAAATAAGCTCATTGGGAAAAATATAATCCAATCCATGCAGTGTATTTGTGAAAAACAATTAGATTATAATTAGCTATAACTTTGTGATTCTGTTTAGGCCTGCAGTGAAGTCTTAGCAGGCCCTGACGGACCACCGCTGCCCAAAACTATCTGGCTGAGCGCCATAGACTTTCATACAATTGTTTTTTTGGAGCTGCTTGCTTTTTATTGATTGCAGCCGTGACTAAAGACCCACCAGACTTTACAGTAACACTGTTGTTCCTTCATGTCTTTTGTCTGGATCACCAGGTGATGTGGTGGTTCACTTCCATACTGTGATCGCTAGCTTTAGCTTATATCTTTATCTTTTGAACCTGTTTTTGTTGAATCACTTTCACATCCTGGATTGATCCTTTAAATGCGCATTGTAGATCCTTCTGTTTGCTTTCCTCTAAAACCACTTTCTTTAGTTTTTCCAAAAACGGATAATGTTTATTCAGCGGATGCCGTTAGAGACTGTGTGGGCTTCATGGTCGCTATGTCCTATTTGGGTTTGGTGGTCCAAGACTCCTGGTGTGTGCTTGTTGGTCCTAAGAATAGCCGAGTGGACACTTGGTGGAATTGTGGCTTCGTTGTAGTTGTTATTACCACCTGTGTGCGTCTCCTGCTTTGGCAAGTCAAATTGTGTGCTATAAAAAAGGCCCGTAGGGCAGCAAGGAGGACACGTAAACATCTCCTGGTGATTCACTTCTTGATTGTACTTGCGATAAAACCACACGTGTACTTTTCTTTGACATGTTACAACCAAGTGTCTAATATCAAGCTGACATTTGCTACAATGCACCAGAGCAAGTCCGGCTGTACCAGCCAAACCCTTAAGTGTATTGATTTGAACAGATATGGGATCTATAGTTTAAGAATTCAACTTTTAAACATCTAAACAAAAGGTCAAATGTCTGAATCGCCTTGCTTCAGTCCCAGTTTGTGGTTTAGGCACAGAAGTCCTGTTTTTGGATACAAGTTCATGAGGAAAACAGACCATGACTTCTGAGCCTTGCACTGAAACACTGTGATCTTTGGCTGGCCCAGATGAGCGAAGCATGGGCTCACACACACTTCAAGTCAGTGGGTGCTGCTGAGTCAGTCTATTTAATGATGTCATACTCAACGCTACACAACAATCATGTTTTTTTGCAGTAATTTGAACGGCCAGGATAATTTCTTTTGAATACTTTTCCACACATTTTCCGGTTCCCGTTTAAGAGCCATTATCGCCTTCCCTTTCTTAAAGGATGGTCCACTGTTTCCCATGTCTGTCCACCATGGTGTAGCGCTTTAAGTCACATCTACAAACCAACCAATTGGTACATTGTCCCAAAAGCGGCATGCACTGATGTACCAGGTTGGCCGGTGCCCTCTATCATTAAGTTACAATAAACGGCACCAGTCGGGTGCCGTTTCTCGCAGCACTGCAGCTCACCAGGCATCTTCTAAGCACATAGCATCAGCACTGAGTCACAGCTCAGTGTACTCGTCTGGTGAGTGTTCCCAGGGTCTCCACCTTCTCTGTTTCGTGAGGGAGAAACCGCCAGCAGAGATTAGTTACGTAAGCCTGTCGGGGCGTTACATCATTGTTTTTTGGTGGAGGTGGTGGGGGGGGGGTCCGGTCCGGAGAGCTGGGGCTCAGGGCTTCAGATGGGTCTGCTGCCTCGGGAGGAGGAGGAGGAGGAGGCTCAGTGAGTGAGTCCCTCCTGCTGGAAGACGTGGCTCCGTGCTGGAGATGAAACCAGACTCCACCTGTAACATGCGTGTTGTGCATGTGGCTTTTGTCTCTCGGCGTTGGCTGTTTAGCCGACGAATGTTGAAAGTATGGTGTGGGTGGGCTTGGTTGCCATGGCATCAATACGGGGGAGACCCGCCCCCCTCGGCCGTTTTTAAAACAGGAATGATTTATAGGTTTATTAATCCTCAAAACAACCCCGCCTCGCGTGTTCACCGCCAGTAAATCAATAATAAAAAAAAAACACTTTGTGGCAAAGAGTCAATTTAAGTTCAAACTGATTTGGACCAAAGGAAACCGTGAAGATATAAAGCCTGTTAGCATGGGAAAGCACGCGGTTTAGTGGCTGCGACCTTTTGCATCTATAGCGTCCATATTGTGTTCCAAATCACTAGTTTGTGAAAACAAGCTCTCCACATTGAGAACTCCCAGAGTGCTGTGAGGCTTAGATAGTTTATAAGCGTGTGCTGTGTAAAACTAACAGTCTGGATCTTTTGTTAGTGATTTAAAATCCATTTATTGGCCTCTGTTGGCAGGCGGAAGGAACTGCGCCCAGATTCACTTTTTGAGCAAGTGAAAGGTTCTGTGGGATTTGGGGATGACGAGAAAAACAACATTTGGTGAAGCGATCACCAACTCACTGCTGGTTTCATTTGAGGAAAACCGAGTCTAATACTTATGTGCATTGTGAGAGTGAACATTATGGCTCTTTGCCATTTTAATCTCATTCCTGATAACTCGGCATCATGGGATAAAATCCTTCTATCATAGTATACAGACTTTTCTGATATGGGCATCCTCTCGGGGCACATTTCTGTATCTCAAGTAAGAAATAACATTGTGTAATGTTTAACACTTGAATATTTAAAGTGGTTTATGTAGCGTTCGTTAATTGGTACCGTCCTGTGTACGCGGGTATAGTCGCTGATGTAGGTCACAGAGACAACGCTGCATTGTTGTGCAGTCATTAACGGGCATTTGATGTGCAAAACACTTTTTGCTTCACTCACTCATATCCTTAGTTATTCTTCTCAGCTGTAGTTGTCAGGTCACATGTCAAGTTGTTTGAGTTTTGTGGATTTATGCCTTTTTTTTAAGAAAATAAACCTGTGGTCTGCTCTGAATTTGGATTGGTCGTGCACTATTCACGAGGAGAAGGTCAACTTTTATCACAGCTTTAATATTAAGTGCAACTGACGAGGTCCATCATTTGTTTTCAGGACCAGGTGGCGTTCAGGGGCCCTGGGACGTCTCAACGGTCATCTTGTAAGTACCCCAGCCGAGTCCATTTGCTCCTCATGAAAACACATTCTTCTCTGTAGAGTTTCATGGGACTCAAAGACGCGTCACCTGCAGCCAAGAGGACGGAGTGTGCCGTACTGGTCCGTGTGGCCCAGTGATCCCAGTAGGAAGGGAGGAATCGGCCTCTTCCTGTCCTGAGGTCAGCCAGACATGAGCCGACCTTTACAAGGCCTCTCTCTGTTTTGCTGGTTCACTTCCACCACTCATTGGTCGCCGTTTGTCAGTGACATCATGTGTTGCTATAATGAGGTGAATCAACAACGGACCTAAAAACTATTTCTGAATGTAACTACTTATATTTAGTGTGGGTGTATTTTTTGTGCACTTAAAGATTTTATGGTTTTAGATTTCACATCCGTTTATTTTACTTTTGGTAGTTATGGACTATTTAGTGTGGTTTTGGTAGTATTATATTTAAGCAAATGTTTACTTAACATTTCGTCAGGGCTCTATTCCACTTCAGTATTTTAAAGAGAGGTTGTATTTTTTTTAATGATATAATAAAGAAGCCTCAGATCATTAAGTCTTTTTAAAAATAGTTTCATCCACTTTTCAGTGCTTTGTAAAATGGACAGAAAGGCCCCATTAAGAAACAATTGTTAGTTGTACAAAGACACTTGAACTATTATTCTTTTTTTTTTTCAGAAACTCAGCAGGTTCATTCTTTCATTCCTTCAACCTGCCAGGTCTGTGAACTGGCAGGTTGAAGGAATGGAAAAATAAATAAAACTGCTGATTTAATAACAAAAGCAGCCGCTCAAACCTGTAATTGATGTCCTGTGGGTCTGCCATATGCGTTTGTCTAGTTTAACACTTTTCGGGTTAAATTAGAGAAGTAAAATGCTCAAAATAGCATTTTATGTTGTCTTTAAAGAAACTGTTTGACATTTTTGGATACACACATCGGTTGTTTAAGAAGGTCAGTGCAATAACACCTATGAGAGAAGTGCTGCCGTTCTTTCAGCAGAAGTTCCACGACGACAAAGTAAAGATGTGTTACTAATTTAAAGATGCACATTTGAAGTCTGACGGAAGCAACTATTCTAAAGTATTGTCAGAAAATTAATACAAAATTTAAAAAGTAAAGGTTTCTGTTTGCCAGCAAAATGTATCTTTAACTGTGTAATGATCTAGTCGCCACAGCCGTCAAATAATTTCCCATTCTTTGCCTCGACTGTGTGTAAGAAAATTCTTTATTGTCACGTGTACAACAATTACAGAGAAGCAGTGGTTGGTGATGAAAATCATCAAAGGCTCACTCTCCCAATGCTCATTAAATATGTATGAAAAGAAAATCACTCAAGTGATTCAACTATAAACCATAATGTAATGTACAAGTATGACAAAGTGCTATTTATTAGTAATAACTAATAGTTTGGCTTAGCTTGGCTTAGCCTAGCCTAAAGTCTGCACACAGGACGGCACAGCCAGCCTGGCTCTGTCCTCCGTTCTGAAATATATGCCAAAACCAGAAGGTGAAAACCATGAGTTGTGGTCTTAGCATCTCCAGCAGCCGTCCTCTCACAGCTGTTTCCTCCTGCCTTCATGCTACGCTGAGCTAAGCTATGCTAAGATAGCCAGCTCTCTGCTCCGGCTCCCTATTTAATGCACGGACGTGAGAGCGGTATCAATGTTCTCATTCAACCCCCAACAACAAGTGAATAAGCATGTTCCCAAACTGCCCATCTATTTTTTTAACAGTGGCGTAAACATTTCCCCAAAGGGCCCCGTCAGTCGTGTACTATGGGGTGTCATCTCATCGGGCTGCTGGCATCGGCGATGGGCTTTTCTCAGAACCGGTGCGGGTATATCGAGCATCCGCCCCGTTATATTACCAATCTGTGCTCGTACCGGCTGTCCCGGAGCGGAGGCAGTGATGTGGGCAGTCCACACTGATGACACAGTCCTCTAATATTAATAATACAACTCCCTCACTGGCACGGATGCACAAACTTCCCACTTTGTGTGCGTGTGTTGTATAACTTTCTAGATGCTAGAAAGATTAGACCTCAGCAGCTGTTGTGTTGACACAATAGGCAGTGCCAAGTGTACACACACACACACACACACACACACACACACATACAGGCCTGACTGGCCTAATTGTGTCAGGAAGTGAGTGGTAGAGTGCATAGTGTGCTTTAGCGAGAGAACCTGATGAATTTGATCCACTCACCAACATGTTTATTCCCACTTTACAAACTCATATGTTGTCACACCAAAGAGCCAATTTTGGGTCCAGGTCGGCCTGTCTTTTATTGTTTTAATGTCTATAATCAAAACAGTAACAGTATTGGCATTCATAAAAGAAAGGAGGGGTGTTTTTTGTGAGGTTTGTTTGATTGACATCACCCTCACTCTTTTGTTGGTATGTTCCTTTGTTGGGTTTTAGCAGGACGACTCGCTCCTTTATTGTCCTGACATTTCACATATTGTCAGTAAACATATTGCTCCATTCGCACACATTAACTGTTCATCACAGTTTACTGAGTTCTACCGCGCTTTCCCTCATTGAGAGAACGGTGGACTGAGCGGTTGTTACTGTTGTTTCTGTTGCACTCATTGTTATTTCTTACCTCCGGTATGACGTTGTTGTGGGTCAGTGGCTCCCGGAGCCGTTGATTTGTGACTTCAAACTGTGTCCTTGACATGAATGTCGAGCAGTTCCACCAAAGCGAGAATTTTCCCCTTTTCTGAACCCAATCCGAACCATTTTCGTAAACTCGGGAAGACAATCTGTTTAGTCTAAAAACCTTTCATATCCCTTCAATCATTCGGCCAAACTGTTGTTTGTTTCCTACCAGTGAACTGCTGTTGTAATCACAGCTCAGGGTTTCAAATCCAACTGGCAAACCTCTTTGTGTCCACATACAGTGAGTGGATGAGTACAACTTTACCATAACCGATATGACATAACCTTCATGACTCCATACATCACCAAATCCACCCTCACTGCTGCTTCCATAAATTAGAATCATATGGCGACTTTGGCTCAGTAGTGAGCATTATTGTCCTTCAATCAGAGGATCGGTGGTTCGACCCCCGGCTTCGCTTGCCCATTTCTATGTGTCCTTGAGCAAGGCGGCTGATGTGGCACCTTGCATGGTGGCTCCTCCCATCAGTGTGTGAATGGGTGTGAATGATGTCGTGTAGTGTTAAAGCGCTTTGAGTGGTCGGAGGACTAGCAAAGCGCTATACAAGTACAGGTCCATTTACCGTGTATGCAGGCTGCGTGTCTGCTGCACGTACTTTATAAGCTAACAGTTGTTACCCAGCGATCTAACACGGAAGTGTGTTTTTTTTCTTCCCTCCATACCGCTTCGCATGTGTCAGTGAAAGTCGGTCTTGAAATGAGATGGACCTGACTCATGCTGAAACAGGATACTTCACAATGGCCGCGAGTTTGCATCGAATAGCGACCGCTAATGGGCCGCGCCTGTAGATCCGGTGCAAACATTTGCAATTCAGTTTGTGTAGTCGCATCTGATTGACAGTTTTGAGGTTGTTGGTCGCATCCTGGAAGGTGGAGGGCTAGGGAGGGGTTTTACTCCACATGGGTTTAAAAATATATCTGTTTGGCCTGTGCCTAATCCCAATAACAGACCCTGACGCAGTCCAGTGTGTGAGGTCATCATGGTGAATGTTATCAGGCAGCTCCAGGTGCTGTTCACCCCCCGCCCCCCCACCCAGACACACACACATTGTGGGGGTCATCGTGGAGTGCCAAAGTCTCCACGGGTGTGTGCGTGCACACACACACGCACACACCCCTACCTACACCTGGTGTCGCTCGTCATTGTCTCGGGCCGATGCGAGAGCCTGCTGCCTTTTATAGGCAAGCCAGCGGACACAGGCTGGCCTTGGCCGGTATGAGCTGCGGGTGTGTACACCGTGTTTGCATACACACCCAAGGCCGCATAATCCTACCACATGCATCAGGAGTACACGGTCCACAAGGAGATCAAAGCCAGATTTGGGCTACGTAGGGTCTGTAAACATGACCAAATACGTGTTCCTGTTCCTGGTGGGCTTACCGTGGGCCTCGCTGCACTCGGGACCTGACGGGCTTGACACTTTGTGTGTTTTGCAACACAATAATGACTGAAAGGAAGTGTTCTTGTGGTTCTTCGCTGCTACGTTTGGCCCACGTTACTTTATTGGAGCTCGTCCCTGCTCTTCTACTGACCACCACTCTTGACCTTTTTGTCTTTCCTCAACAAGGAAGTGGTCATATTGTCCTCTAGCTTCCTGTCTCCACTGGCAGTGGGAATATGTTGTGTTGTATGGGTTGACATTTTCTGCTTTTTGATCACCTTCACTTGCGTTTCACTTCTGTCCGTAGCCAGCAATAGCGACCGTAAGTTAAGAAACCAAACCTGGAACGACATCAATCTCTTAAAGCTTACAGTGTCTCAACATACAATGAATCAAATAACTAGATTTTACGAGGAAATAATAGTCATGAATGGTTAAACTTCCCAGTCAGCACTACACAACTCCATTGTTTTGGTTTTCTGACCATAAAAAACTCTTCATCAACCCTGTTCACAGCAAAAAAAAAGCTCTGGAAAACCTGCTATGTGGCAACACTCTGCCTTCTCTGGGAGTTATGTAAACAACAAATGCGTCGTTGGCAGAAAAACTACAGTCTGTCGGCTCGGAGACTGCAGCAACCAGTGGATGTTGTAAATGTAAATAACATGTATCAAGTGACAGAAGACTCCATAGTCTGAACAATGGCAGCCGGCAGATGTGGGGAAAAAAACAACCTCTTCCACCTCCTATGAGCAACCATCTGCACGACGATGCTCTCAGGAACACGACACCAAGCGAATGCTAATGTTGCCACTACGGGTTTAATGCAGCTTGTGTGTTTAGTAAATTACTCATGAAATTGAAAGCAGACTTTTGTGGCCGCACACTTTCAATTATCTGCTTCTCGTTTCAGTCGAGAGCTCTCGCGGTCCACTGTGCCCTTCTCTTCCTCAGGTTGATACAAAACCATGGAAATCTATGGTCAAAAGGTTTGGCGTTCAGAATACAGATTAGTCTCAAAGTCGTGCTGCGTCACCTTTTCATCTCAGCATTTTATGGTGCTGTACATTGCCTGCGGACTCTTTTTAGTCTTGAATTGCGTGTAGTCAGCCTTGAAGGTCTGATGTTTAGTGCAGCGCCAGCTCTGCCCGTTTGACCTCCGACCTCCGGAGGAAAACTATCCCTCAAACTGTCGAGGGGGAGTGATGCAGCACCGCCGCTCACCCGCGCACAATGTGTGCGTCAGCGCTTGTCAGTTACGGCCGTTGCGGTCTTGTGGGTGAACTGTTCCCCTCGGCCTCCGAGCCGTTGCTTTTTCTGGTTTACTGTCCCCTCTGTTAGACTCATCAGGGCCGCTGGAAGGGAATAAAAAGGAATTCCTCCCCTCCTATCTCTGCTGGGTGACTCGGCCCACTCCCCCTCCCACCGCTACGTCCTCATTAGGACAAATTCCCATCATCATAATGTCAGTCAGCTCTGTCAGACACACTCCAGGTGCCCCCTCCTGTGATATACCCTTGGCAGCCATCCCGGTTGACCCTCCCCCAGATACCAGGCCGACTCCCTCCAACTGCTCCTGCCGCTGCCTTCACGGGCCAACGGCAGTGTTGCCGCCCAAACCCACCCCGTGGTTTTTTTTGTGGGAAGTGGCTACTGGTGGGCCTTCCAGTCTGGTCATGTGACTCCTAGTCCTTTCCAGACTTACCCTCTGGCTGTCTCGCTCTTCTTCTCTTCCATGTCCTCGCCATCTCCTCCTCCTCTTCCTGCTGCTGCTTCTCGCGTTGTTCCGACCGTGGGTACGGACTTGAGCCGGAGCTAATCTGCGTCAGAAGTAACGACAGGAAGCTATGAAAGGTACAGTCCGTCCTTCATCTCCAGTGGCTCTTCTCTGCCCCTGCAATGGATGTGTCCGCTCATTAATGGTCTTCGGAGAAGGGGGGGGGGGATTTTTTGTATAACGGGAAGTAGTAGATGAGAGGTGACGTAAGGAAAGGAGACTGGAAAAGCTGCTGCGCCTCTCCTCTCTCCTACTTTTTTAATTGTCTCGTCACTCCCTCTATTTTTGTGTCTGCCGCTGTGCTTTCATCTCACCCACGCGGCCTCTTCGACCCTCTTCTTTCTTTTCTGCTTTCCTTCACCCACTGACCTCTTTATCTGCCTCCACTGAGGCTCTTATCTGCTCTCTGTGGCTGCAGAACGACACCACGGCCTAAAACGCCTGCTCGTGGTGAAACCTCCGTCTCCTGTGTGTGGCCCTGCATCGCAGGTGGCAAGAGGGTGTGTTTGGCAAGAGGATGTGGCTTTGATCCGAGCTGCCGCGGCACATCTGGATTCTTGCTGTGCAGTCTGGGAGAGCAGAGCTCGGGGGAACGGACCTTTTTGGGGCCAATTGTTACTCAAAAGTGTTCACGTGGATTTCTTTTTAATTTTGATAAATTGAAGGGCTGCTTTTTTTTCTTTTTTTTTTACAAAAGGGTTAAGCAATTTAACTTTAACTTTTTGAACAAGCAATGCAACCATTAATTACTTTTTATTCATGGGTGCTTTTTTGAACCCATAAATCCACTATTGCTTTTGACCCCAAAGTCTCGTTAAAAAAAATCAAAAAACGATGACAATAAAAAGGCAGACTTCTTTTTAACTACCCAAATACCTCTCTTTCCGTCTCCAACCTGTCCTGCGTCCCGCTCCTCGACCCTCGTCTGGTGTTTCTTTTCCCGACACTTTAAACCGTTTTTTATTACGTCTCCGTTGTAATTGGTGCTGTTGTTTCATCCTGGCGTCTCATGCTGCTGCTGGGTTTTGGGCCCGTCTCAGTACTCCTCCATGCTCTGCGTTCATGAGCGCACAGAATATGACAGATGAGCTTCGCCGGCATGGCCGCCCCTCATCAAAGCAGGGCGGTGCAGGAGCGGGGAGAGGGTTTTAATGGTGCGCCTATTTGCAGTTTTCCCTGCGTCCCGAGACATTGTTGTGGTTTTCCTGCAGCTGTTTATGGAAAAACAGGAGGCGAACTCCTTCGCCCTTGGTCGCCTGTGTTGTGCTGACAGCTCAGTGTGGTCGAGAGGCATGTTAGCAATCAACATCCAGCTCTTGCCAAACGAGCGGCTAAATTGAAATCACATTCGCTCCGAACTTTTCTCAGCTGGCTTGGGAAGAACTAATGTTTCTCCTCCGCTAATTGGCTCGGCAGGGGCTGAACCCCGTCGCTTTCAAAAGCCTAACTCAAAGCACGAAGGCCCTGCTGAAGAGCCTGGCCCCCGCGCCCAGACCTGCTCTCCCAACCAGCTCCAGTGGATATTTTTTAAAGGCTTCACCTTTTCACGCAGCCATAAACAAATTGGCTGGCGTGAACTCTTGAAGGACGTGGTGGTGTTGGGAGTTAAGAAGCCAACAAAACGAGACCAGAAGCCCCGGAGGGGAACGGAGTGGTTGTGCCATGTTGTCAACACTAGATGGTGCTCTTTGCTGTGACGTTTAAAACCGCCTTAGATAACTTGTGTTTGTCCCTGATGACGGCGAGGAGGTGCCAGGTCCTACGATTCTGTAGACTAATGTCCACAAAAAGAAAACAAACGATGAATCTCTGCCTCCTCCTCTTATGTCCCGCCCTCTTCATGTCCTTCTGCTTGGCAGTGTCCTCTCTTTTGCCCAGCGTGTCCTTTTGTTAGGAGGCCAGCTGAAACGGAGCCCCGTCCTTATCTTTGGGTCTTTTGTTTGTGTGTATTCCCTTCCTTCCCCTCCATCTGCCCGGTGTCCCTCACTGTGCTTTTGAACCCCTAATGTGTAGTGAGCATGATGAATGAGACGTTTGTCTGCCCGTTGAACTAAGCACCTTCCTGTCACTTTCTAGCACTGTAGCACTCGGGGACTTTGTTTGCTTTGACGTCCTCTGAGAGAGGATTACACCGTGCCTGCCTCAAATCAGACGGAGCCTTTTGTATTTATTTTGTACTACGACGCTGTAGTGTCTCTGCTGCTACTTCCTGTTGATGGTGGTGACTCGTAGCCACGAGTCACCACCGAGTAACGGGTCTAAACTAAGTTAAACCCCATTACTTTATGGGATAAAAGAGGGTAGAAGCAACATAAACTGGGGAGTTACAGCGTGTTGGCAACGTGTTGTCCGTGCGGTCCGGAAGGTACTAATGTCCACCAGGACGCCAGAACAGACTGATGAAGGCTAAAGGTCAAGGTCACTGTGATCTCCTCTCGTTCTCGTGATATCTCTGGAATGCCTTCGAACAACTTAAACACAAACTGATTTCTATTACGGTGGCCAAATGTCACTATGACATCACAAGACGCGTTTTGGCCATGACACGCAATGTCACGTTGGATAAAATGATGTCACTGCTCGGAGGCGTGCGACTGCAAGGTCTTTTTTCTAGTTCATGTTATGAAACCAGCGGTTCGTGGCGAATGTTCGGGCCGATGTAACACTTTTGACTGTTATTGTGATGAAAATCAAACGTTAGGCGTTAATGGAAAGGTCTTGCCGGTCGTGGTTGGTACAGTTTGTTTGTGTGTGGCCTTTTGAGGGATTATTGAGCTAACGTCTGATTTGACCCCTAGAGACTGGCAGATTTCGGAGAGATTGAGTTCTATTTAAACCTTTCTTAATATCTAGGTCCTGAAATAGGTTTTCCCCTTTGGATTCAATTTGGAACACTTTTCCATTGAAAGTAAATTACATTACAACATAACCATGTAAGGGACACTCCACGCACAGCTTACTGATCAGTTGGGTGATGTCTGTTTGTATGTCTGTTTCTCAGGGTGGGGCCTTTTTTAGAAAACAACCAGAGTGATGTCATCAAGCTTATTTCAGTTGGAGCTTGGGGACTACAAGTTGTTAACATATTGCCTGCGTTACAAACTGGACATGTGGGGTGTGAAAAATCATCAGAGGAGGAGGTCCAGCTGAAGATGATGTCATTTCTCATTGTAACCTTCCGTAAGTAGATATTTAATAGATATTTAATTTAATAATACAAGATAACTAGTAGTCCAGATTTTATTTAGAGATTTGCTCTATTGCCTTATTTTTACACAAAACTCTGAATAAAGTATTTCTCGACTTCAATTACCGATTACCATATTTATTGAGTCATTTTTGGACTGGAAAAAAGTAATTAACTTACTCTTTGATTGACTTATCATTTCAGAAATTATCCAAGGAGTGTTTTGTGGCTCCAGCAGGTCAATTAGGACAGATGAAAATGGAAGAAATGGCCGTGGTTGTCGGTACCTGAGTGCCAGGATATTCAGGAGATCTTGGACGGCTCAGTGACGGTCAGTTTGATTGTCCTCGTGACGTCACTTGTCACTGTCGTCATTTGATTGATCTGGCCTGCCACTGACTGAGTGGGAAAGCACCGTTCTAAATTTACCAACCACGCCACCCGCCCCTCGGGTTCAAGCCTGCCGGGGATCGAGCCACAACACATGCGCCCCTAAAGGAGGGCTGTAGATAGAAAGTGGGTGGGGGAGGTGGGTGTGAGCTGGCCGGGGCCCGCGGACGAGTCTATCTTTACGTCCCAGTAGTCCTGTCCCATAAGCCTCCAGAGCGCTGACCTTCTCCGGCACCGCGGAACCAGTAGGACTCTGACTTTTAGCTAACTTTCTAACTGTACCCACCTGAGACACTCGAGACTCGATGGCTCTCTGAGACGACTCCCTGCTCTAGAAGGTATGTGGCTTTCTTCTGATGATCCACACGATTAGTTGTTCGTCCCAGTTGTTGAATGACTTTGGTGGTGAAACCTTGTTTTACAGTCATTAATAAGGTCAGATATTTGGTGGTTTTCGGATCGATTCCAATACAGAGAGATTCCTAATGTGTCGGATAGATGGTTTGCCTTTTAACGGCTTCTGATGAGACTAAGAGACCCTTGCTGCTTTCTGCTTTTTTGACCTAGAAACAGCTCAACAACAAATGCCAGCAAACGTTCCCATGTGTCGGTAATTCATCGCATGTTCAGATTCTTTTAAATATGTGTAACTTCCGATCTCTTGACTGGAGCTGATGCGCTGGACCTCCGGACCTCCGGCAGGGGCATTTATCTGTGTCAATGTGCGTTGAGGAAATGATCGGTCCTGCGTTTGACTCGGCCGAGCTCCCCATGTGTGACTCATTCTGCGGTGAGTGACTGGCTGGTGAGACTACAGTTGTTCATTGTGCTGCACCTGCTGTCGCTCTGTTAGGGCATGCAGACCGAAATAGAGTGCGGCCCGACGGGGCAACACACACACCAAACAATTATTTACACAAGTGTTTTTACATTGATGCGCGTCTATATTTTAGCACTGTGCTCATGTTGTGTGATTTAGCTGCTTTTCTAAAAAAAAAAACTAAAAAAAACAACCTGTGAGTATCAAGAAAGCTTGCTTCTGATGTTCTCTTGCACACTTCATTTACATCGCGATCCCTGAGCGATGGGGCTTTATTTTTGCCATCCGCTCCAAATATACACAAGCCCTAGTTCACAGTGACTTAATTGGCTGAGAGGTCTGATCTGATTTCCAGTGTGGGAGGAGATGTTGTCTGTGTCACTGTCACTTTCCTCAGCTGTCGGTGGTGCTGTCAGACTCTTGTGTGTGTGTGTGTGTGTGTGTGTGTGTGGGGAGGGGGGGGGGGGGGTGAGAGGATGTGCGCTGTGTCCATGAGTCAGAGTATTGATGGAGCTGTGTTGCGTCTGGGTAATCATTTTGAGTGTTTCATTTTCCTTTTGGGGCCTGTGATGGGAGATTTGTTCCTGTCAGTTTACGAACACACACACACACACACACACACAGGAGTGTGTTTGGAGACAACGAGGACAAACAGTTGCAGATTGATGTCTCACTGGCAGAAGCACCATGACTGAACATGTCTCATGCTGCCGTTAAGAGACTTATTTTAGCCCGCTGGTCAAGACCAAACACAGGAGGACACCAGGGCTTGGACTGCCAGAAGACTTTTGTTTTGTATACTATTCTGTCGCCATTGTTGGACTTGCACAGTGTGTCTCCACTCTGTTTGCTCTGTAGTAGACTCTGACAAAAAAGAAACGAATCAGCAGGATGCAAACTCAACGGGCAAGATGTAATGTATTTGATTTATTTTGGGTGCAAAGTGTCCTAAAATGGTGTGAATGTCCATCACCATGTCTCAGAATCAATGGTTGCATCTTGAAATTGAAAGTGTTGTCCAATCAACAATGTTAAATATATATCAAGGGCCTCAACCTCACGCATCCACACACCCAAGTGTCACCTTACAAATACAAGTCCAACTCTACTTTTAGCTCAGTTTTGCGCTCCAAGTCAAATATCTTGCTCCCCAGACGATATGGTCCGCTTCCCACAGTTGCTTACTGTGTGTGTCTACTGTATTCAGTTTTGGGTGATAGTGATGAGTGCAGTTTAAAATCAAGTTACCACATATTAACAGATAAGTGTGCCAGGAGAACTAGTATGTTTGGGGGCCTCTGGGCTGACAATGTGCAGCGCTACTGTATAAAACAAAGAAAACGGTCACAATGGAGAAGTTGTAACCAGCAAATGATTGACATGAGTTCCAGCTAGGACAATGACTTCTCTGTCTACTGTAACTGGGTCTTTGTCCACCAGTCTGCCTCAGCCAGAGGAGGTCGACGTGTCCAGGGACTTGCATGGACCCTCTCCAGGCTTTCTGTAGCACCCAACGTCTTGCAGGAGGCTTAGCCCCGGTGGTCTCACGTGGCGGTGGCTGTTAAGTGCGTATTCAAACCTCCATGACGACTTTTCCTTTTTATTTCAAACTAATTAGTGGTGATTTATGAGCCACCAATAGCACTTTGAGCTAAGGTGACCCCACACTGGAGCTCTGACACAAGGCTGAGGTGCATCACGGACGACACGCATCCATCAGTTTGTTGCAGTTCAACACCCTGAAAGACACAAAGAGCGTGACCCAAATAAATCCATAAAAATGTGCAATCATTTCTCTCATTTTTGGAGACTCCATATGCGTTACACCACCATAACCCGGTCGAATTGGTCATGAATTATGTCGTCTTCATACCAATACTAAAATAATACGCAGCCACAGTGGAGTGTTGATTTGCTTCTGGACCTTCTCCTTGAGTTGTGTCTGTTTTGCATGGAGTCTGGCTGCGGGTCTGGACTGGTTTTAGTAGTAGAAGAGCACAATAAGTGAGAGGGAACAGATAGTCTCTGGCCGAGCTTCACGACTGTGCACTACCGCCAACCGTGTGCTGACAATCTGTCCTCAAGTCTTTTCCGATGGACTCATGAGAAGCTGCGGATGAATCGACCACGGCCTGGTGAAAAAGATTTCATGGGAAAATCAGAAAATTTGAAGCGTGGACCACAATTGATCGAGTAACACTCGTGTTTATGTTACTGATGCGAAGTCGCCCTTAACTGTATATGGTGGTCGGTGGTGAAGCCATTCTCTAGTTTATTGATGGCTTGCAGCAGACCTGCACAGAGCTCCCAGTTCACTGAGTTCCCAGCGTCTGACTGGAGGCCGGTGCATCCTGCCAGGCAGCGATCGGTCCCGCCCACCAATGGCAGCGTCCGCTCGGCTGGCTCACCCCACACTGCGATGACTCTTGAGTGTCTCCTCCCTCCCTCTCTCCCTCTCCCCTCAAGTGTTTCCCCTCTTCCAGGATGACAGTTCTTGGGAAGGTGTCCTCGGTGCTCGGGGGATGGAAACAAATTCCCTGGCAAGTTCGATCGACAAAGATTTCTGGTGCCGTGGCTCGATCGTACTGACCAGATGTGCTGCGCGCGTGTGTGTCACACTGACGCATGCACACGTGTGTGTGTGTGTGTGTATGTGCATGTGTATTGAACAGCTGAAGACTGACTTGTGCATATATTTCCCCGGGCACCGTTTGGATCGGTACAGTGTCGACGCATGTCTCAGGACTTCAGGTGCACGGCGAGCCTCAAGGGTCTCTTGCTCGCTGAGAAACGGATGGCACTTTATGGAGTTATGTCGCAACATATCAGATGTGTAATTATGGATGTGGAAAATGATGTGCAGCCCACTCACTTTATTGTGCTTCTTCAGGGTCAGGAGAAAAGTCTTAAAGTCGGCATGAAAAATGTTTTTTCTGTGCGACTGTTTTGGTTTTGGATGCCTTTTTTATTATTCCCGTGGATTATTGGCCAGAAGTAGACAACTTGACTTCAACTCTTCCACAGTGAGCTGACGTCGATGGCTGAAAGAGCATGACAGGTTTTGATGACCGTGGAATCACAAAGCAAGACTTCCTCAAGTTTGCAAAGGATCGGTGAAATTGAACATCACAGGTCTGTGATCCAGTCCAGGAATCTCTCTGAGTGGAATTCACAGCTGATTTAGCAATTAGTTTTAAACGATATCGCAATTGCGACATATCAGAGGGAGTGATCATTTTTACATGAATATTTTCAATTAAAGGAGTATTAAAAAAATTTTTTTTAGATTTTTGTGGCGGTCTGCACCAAGACAAAGTTGTTTTCTGAAGACTGCAGAATATCTCTTCCAGGACTTCAGTGCAGCTCCACAATATTTCATTGACCCTCAGGTCTGCCTTTTTACAAACGATGCACCTTCTGCTGTTTGAAAATTGCAGTCGGCCATTTTTCAACCCCATTAAAATGTCAATTTATTTTTGCAGACTCTGTGGCAATTTAGTTGAATCCCCTTTTGTAGTCAAAGTTCATTTATATCACACTTTTCACAGACAAAGGTCACAAAGTGCTGTACAGGAGAAGACATGCGGTGAGGATTTTTTGGTAATGGAAACCACGTTAATCCTTTCATTGGTCTAATGGAGGCGTAGCTGATGCCCAGAACCCAATTTAAGCTCCGTGATAGGCCTCCAGGCACAAATCACTGGACCTCTTGGAGCTCTCCACTTAAAGTCACCAAGTCCCCCACTTAAGACCTCTTATCTGTTTTATTTTAGGACAGCCTCGCTGAGGTGTGTGTGTGTGTGTGTATGCGTGTGTGTGTTTCTGGGCGTTAATACTCCGTATGATTGCCAGAGAAGGTCAGCGTTGTTGTGGTGTATCTATTTGCAGTTTGACCGTTAAGCTTCAAAGACTTAGGACTGTTATAAAAGGAAGTTGATAACGAGGTTCAAGGCGCTGGTCCAGGAGAGTCTCTTGAAGTTTAAGGATTGTCATATCGGACTGAAGAAGCCGTGCAGATCAGAGTCCCACGAGAGGTACAGATGCACCGTGGCATTCAAGATAGCTGGCCGGGTCCGTGAACGCTTCACATTCATAGCAGGACAGGTTGTGATGATGAGCGGCTCCTTTTTGTCTTCTGGCTGCAAGCTTGTAAAACATCTGGATTTGTGACATTAAATTAAACATTGGATTTTAGTTCATATTCTTTTACATAACATGATCACTTCTATGTATAATAATAATAAGCAAAAATATGAAATATTAAATAAACAGCACTTTCCTGTCCCTGCTGTCTTGATTCGTCAGAACTATCAATCGATCGGGAGAAGAAGTCTCATGTCTGTTTGCTTTCATCTGCCATTCATCTTTTTTTTATTTTGGGGTGAACTGTCTTTTTTAAAATGCATTCATATTTCATCAGTTCCTGAATCTTTAATGAGGAACGTCCCAAATCCATGGAGTAGAACACACGCTCGACCCACCTTTTGGCTTCCCGGAGCCGCATCAGCTGTCAAACGCTGGTTTGGATGCCTGAAGGCAAGCGACCCGAAACCCGCCCGCTACTGTCCCTTTTAACTTGCGGTGCTTAAAAATGGTCAAAGTCGAAACCTGAAGAGACCTTTTGGCTTCAGTCAGTAAGTGAATTAGATGTTGAGATTTAATGTCGAACCACTTTTCATGTGACATGTTGCAAAGAACATTTTATTTCTTAACATGGCATTTTGACTGTGAAGGTCAAGGGTCACGTAGAGGAATCTGTCTGCTTCATACTGAAATCCCATCATGCCGAGTACTAAGACATCTAACAACTTTGCAAATGGGGTTTTAGCCTCGTCTTTCCTCCCTCCAGCTCCCTTTATGTGTGCATATAAATATCCTTTCCTTCTCCACCCCCCACCACCACTCCACAATCTGAATTTATGGCCATGCTGCTGAGGCTCAGGCTGTTATGCGTCTGCAGAGACGACGTGGCCGTGCGCGCCGGATCCCTTCCGCCACTCTCCTCGCCAAGTCAAGACGTCTATCTTTCCTGGGGGACGCCATAAATCTCTACTTGATTTCTAAGATGGCTGTGAAAGAGCCCAGAGCAGGAGACGAGCTCTTCTATCGCTTATCCCTCTCTCTCTCTCTCTCTCAAGTGTTTTTCGGGATTTTCCGAGCGCAAAGGTGATGCCGCTTCTTCCCGAGCAGACCTGTCGAGATGCCTCCGCTCGCCCGAGGTCACGCCGAGTGCAAACGCGGACAGTCTGGAAGTGTTTATCTAATAATGACCCACTGACTGGCTGCACATGTGAGCCTGTCCAGGCTGAAATAGCGGCCGCACTGAAAAGAGCCGTCGACTGAACATCTGGGGGGATGATTAGTGGAGCGGTTCTGTTATTATGACATTAAACATGACCCGCCTCGCTCGCGGCGCCGTTTTTTCAGAACCTAAAGAACCTGAAGGGCCTTCCTCGTGGAGTCGGCTCACCACTACATCAGCCTGACACCGTAATCATCAACAACATTTAATCAACAAATTCACATTTCAACTAACGCGACATTAAACCGTTCCTTCAACTGAAAGTAGATAAGTCAACTTATCTGTCGGTAAACTCTGTCAAGTTAAGCAGTTGTTTTCTCTCTCTTCTTTTAGGAGGCTCGTTCAATAAAGACGTTTGTGCTCTCGTAAACATTTTAATCATAAACACATTGGTTGTATAAATATAAGCTAAAAAAAGTCAAACCACAAAGCGTGCTAAACGAGACGGGATCCGTGTTTCTCTGGCACGCACTGGGGTTCGGCCCCCAGCTCAGGACCTGAACCCACCGGCGCTCCGGGCCCTCCAGGGCCCACATACAAACTGACCGTTCAACTTAAAGTGAAACAATACTGGGAAATGGCTTTCACAGACTCCACTTTAACTGCGTTCACTGCTCGAGTGCTCGGGTATCGACTGACATTTAATTGCTCGCGTCCCTGATACTTCAGCTAGAAGTTCAACGGTTTTCAGCTCTAACTCTCCAGTTGTTGACTTTGACAACTCAACTGCCTCGAACTTTTTAAAGTCAAACCTCAACTCCTTGCTCTTAATTGACACTGAGGCAGGGAAACGCGAGAGGGTTGGGTCAATAAGACCTGTGATGCGTTCCTATTCCTAGAATTGATTCCTCTTTTAATTTGGTATATTTCATTTAACTTCTTTGAATTTTACCTGCAATTTTCTGCATAGACAGGCAGACAATGTGTCTTTTTCTAGTTATCTGCAGACTCTAACGCTAAAATGTTTGTAAAACATAAATGCAGCTGAATCTAACAAAAAGCACATCTGTAGCTGTTGAGCTGTTGTCTTGGCTTCAGTGTTAAAGTAACACGGTCCCAACGCTACTCAATCTGTACCAACAGGACAGAAGTTTGGGGCTATGCGCTGAATAAGGCACAAGTTATTGTCAAACATCGGCTTCAATAAAAAAAATAATTGTTTGTGGTATGGTCTTTAAAACCTATACAGATCACAGTGTAGTTTCGTTAAATGGCCGTAGGGTAGACCTACCTGCACCACCACTTTGTCTGGTTTCACAGAGATTTCTGGGCTCCGTCATCGTTCCTAGAACCATTCGATGTCGCTTTCGGGTCGCTGAGTGAGCGTTTACAGAAGCAGACGTTCTAAACAAAGCAGATGGGCCACTTACGGGATGGTCCATCCCCGTCTTATTGGATTTAAATGGTTAAAACTGTCTAATAGTTAAAAAAAAACTTCTTCACAGCTAAACTCTAGCGTATTACTAAACCTTCAACCATTTACTTTGCGTAATGAGAATCAGAGCTTGCTCGTGAAGTCGGCACTCGGCTGGTCTTTCTTAGTTTGTTTGAAGTGCAACTTCCTGTTTGGCTTTTTTGGCTGTGATGGCAAACGTGAGTCCTCTTATATGCACCGCGCAGCAGACACTCGCATTCCTCACACCTGCAGCGGCGGACTTCCTAACCATCACTCGGCTTTTCTTGTAAGCCCTCCTGTGCACTTCTTAGCTTCCGTACACCTTTCATTGTTTATGTGCCTGTTTTACAGGCTGAATAAAGCCAACAATTCCCACAAAGATTAGAGAACAAGCGATGCGTTGCATCACAGCGGCGACCTGTACGGTCTTGCCCATCCTTGGCAGTGAAGCCTCATTATTGCTAATAACAGGGTAGAAGCTGTCGGGCGGTTTTGTAGTTCTGATGTCATCCCTGAAGCAGACGAGTCGAAGACACAAACGCTACGTGCAAGTCAGACAGCCAGATGGCGGGAGGCGCGGAGGTGATGATGACAGCTTTACGTCACCGGAGATTTGTATTTGAGGCCATTAAAGGCATTGTGAGACAGTTACCGGGCCAGAGCTGGAGTAGTCTGAATACATCTTCATTAACTCTGTTTTCTTTTTGAAAACTACAAAAAAATAGTAGCTGCTTGAGGGCAGGTAATTAAAAAAAACATCCCAGTGTACTGGCCCCTTTAGCCCTGAAAATAATGTGTAGTAGCTGAAACCATGGGAGGTTTTTCTCCCGAGTTTAAGCTCAATTAGCAGTTGAGTTTAGCGTAGCACCAACAACGTGACGGATGAAGTTTGTAGGCTGTGAATAGTCAGTTGGGACAAGGAAAAAGAAATCAAATGTAGATTTAAAAAAAATAAGAAATGCTGATCTATTTGAAAACTAACAGGTCAAGAAGCTTCTTTTCCGAGTTTCCAACTCGGGATGCGACCGGTTGTCAGTTTGAACGTTAATCGCTCAATCAATCGCTCAACAGTCTGGACCGAAAGCGGTTAAACTGTCACCTGAAGTGAGAGACGGGAAAAGCGGCGGAAATGGAGGCGCCGACAGCAGTTGAGTCGCTGTTTGATGAAAGTTGAATGCTCGTCGGACTACGACGAGTGATTGTGGAGATGAAACGATCACCAACTGGAATGAAGCTAGTCTCGTTAGCGTACCGGTTTCCCTCTAAGATACTCCGACTTGCATTCACCCCCCAGATGAAGTCCAAATGATAATCACTAGATACTCTCTGCTTTATTAGGTCATCACCTTATGGGTCGACTGCTGCTCAGGCTGGGGCAGTACGTTGGCCCGGAAAACCTGTGCTGAAAAAGTTTAATGGTTGCGTGCAGGTAACGCTCTGCCTCTCGGTGTGAATTGACATGTTTGTGGTGTGTGTGTGTGTCACACGCTGAGCCAGATGATCTCATCTCAGAGGAAGGGTCCAAACCTCCCACCTCCTGAAGGTTAAACACACACACACCTCTGAAGCCGGTGGGGGCTGCATCTCAACACACCTGTGTGGCCCTTTTTCTTTTGGACGGCGAGGCCCTGGACAGATTTACGTGGTTCGACAAACGTTTACGACGTGAAGAGCCCGGTCCGTGATGGTGTGATAACCCCAGGGTATGTTTCCAAGAAGTTAAGAAGAAATGCTCGTGCTTTTTCTGAGAATCTCATCACGGGGAAATGGCGTTCTCAGGCCGGCCCCCTCTTCTTGCCCGTTCATGAGCGCTTCCATCCTGTAGATCTGCTTTATGTGGACGCCCCGCGTGTTCGACGTTGACAGCTTCCCCCCTCACACACTGTGCTGCAGAAAGATAAGATGCAGCTCACTGTTGTTTTTTTTTTTTTCCAAGCAGCCTCTGTATAGCGCCATTTGGCTCGGCGCCAGCTAACCCCCCCCCCCCCTTCAGCACAACGATAAGCACGTCATCGTCACGTTGATGCTCAGGTGACGAGTGACTTTGACTTGGCGTTCACTCGCAGCGCAGTCGGGCAAAAAAAATAAACGCACACCGTGACTTGCGGGGGAGTTTCGGGTTATGCGTGCTCAGAGACACTTTATGATGAGTGCGTTTTTAAAAGGAGAATCGTGGGACTGTCGATGAATCAGCGTGACCGTCTTCCTCTTGGGCCTCTTCTCAGCTGCTGCAGGTTCAGAGTCAGGCGCCATGATGACATCACACACAAGTGGACGTAGCACTTCTCCTCTCCCCCTGCTCACTTTGTTGTTGTTGTGGGTTTTAATTTTTCTTTATTTCCACTCCCATTCACCCTTGCCTGTGGGCTCTCTTCATCGCCCCCCCCCCCCCCTCCCTCTCTTGTGACGCTATGCACCGGTTTCTTTGGCATCTCGCTTGTGTGCTCGAGCCAAAGGGAAGGCGGTGCTCTCCCGAGACACTCCTAACCCTCTCTCTCTCTCTCTCTCTCTCTCTCTCTCTCTCTCTCTCTCTCTCTCTCTCTCTCTCTCTCTCTCTCTCTCTCTCTCTCTCTCTCTCTCTCTCTCACACACAAATACGCACACACACATATACTCCTCTTCTCTGCGTCTGCGAGGCTCATTCTGAAGCACGCAGGGACCCTGTGCTCCAATCTGTAGCGAAGGGATGGGGCCTAATTTGCTTGCCTCGGCTAATGAGCTTAGCCCGCACTGAGCAGCTTTCAGCCTCAGGTTGTGGTAGTGGGCTCTGGTTAGCCCTCAGCGGCTAGTTAGAGGAACCAGAGCGGTGCTGCTGGGGCGAGTGGATCTCAGAAGAGCTGCAGCCACAGCTTCAGCACTCCTCCGTTTTGCCTCCCAGGACCACTTTTACTTGCAACGACACTGCGGCTGGGACGCCTCTCTCTCTCTCCACCTCTCTCCCTCCCCCTCCTCCTCTCCTCCAGCCCTCCCTCCTTCCCATGCCTCTATCTCTAACTCTACCTGCCTCCCCTCTGTCTCTCCCTCTCTATCTGTCCCAGAGCACTGACGAACTGCTTTTGTAGCTGCATCACCTCTTAGGCAGCTGACCCTCTCCCTCTCTCTCTCTCTCCCTCTCTCTCTGACTTTCCCTCTCTTTTTTAACTTCTTTTCTGTCCGACACTCTCCCCTGACTTTGTTGCCAACATGTATCGGAACCCCTGGATCTCGAATTACCTGACTCATGTCAAGTTTTGCAGCCAAGGTAAGAGCCGGGTCTCGGGGCTCTGCGGCGTCGGTGCATGCGCAGGCTCCAGCTGAGAGCTCGGGGACGGGGTTGCTCTGGTTGTGGAGCTGGGAATCTGGGCTCTGAGAAGTTGGCAGGCAACAAACTGCGGACTCCCTTCCCTCCCGCTCAGCGTCCTGCCTTCTAGCCAGCTGTCCTTTGCACTGCAGCTGTAGCCTCCAAGGACACTACGTAGCAGAGATGAGGGACTCTGACTGTGCAGGGGGGCTGTGCTAGGGAAAAAGCTATTTCTAGGCTCCACAGCCAATTGGACTCTGTTTTCGGAAAGAGCTTGTGCGTACCACTGTGGCTGGCTCACAGATTCATATCACTTTTCTATAATACATTAATTGTCTGAATTCCAATTAACTAAACCTCCAATGACATTTTAAGCACAAGCGTCACCAGCTAGTCTGCCCAAAGTCAAAGGATCAAGTATCACTTTCATTCTAAATGGCAACATTTAGCATTTTATTAAAATTTCATTTCAAATGCAAAGTAAATCTGTATTATTTTTTTTCTCTTTTTGGCATAGTTCACTTTGGTGAACTTTGAGATTGAACTGTGCGCAGTTGGGCAGTAGCAAGTCATATTGACTGAGTGCTGACCTTTTTTAGGGAACAGAAAACCAAAGAATTCAAAACGTATAACTTGTTTTTAGCCTATTAGCTCTGTAGCACCATCCACTTCTATTTAACGCACTCTGAGGACAAACTGCTGTGCAGCGGAGCGTTTCAGACAGGAATTTGTAGAACTAATGGATCTGTTGACTTAATTGCATCAACATCGTCTGCCGTTAGCTAACGAGCTGTTACCCGTTAGCAAGCTAGCTAGTTTGCAGCCATCCTGGTTAGAGAAGATGTTTGTTGTTTGGATGTCTCATCGTGTTAGGACTACGGAGGAGTGACATATAGACTTTGTATATACGGTTCTGCTAGCTTAAGAAAACTTTCATTTACAAGGTAACCCCACACTAAAGCATACTCTGCTTTATGGTCTATTTGACTATACATGGACCATAATTTACTAACTGAACATCATGCTGTATTGAAAAAGACTAGAGATTGAGACCATAAACTCATTTTCTAATCTAATTTGCTGAGTAAACATTGTAAACATGTGTGTTAATCCCCATTGGGGAAGCTCATTTGTCACCAAAGACAACAATAGACTCATACAGACAACAACAGACAAGGTTCACGGTGCACAGCTGACAAAAAAACACATTACAAAGAACAAACACCAGAAAATGACAAGACACATAACCGACATAGAAACATTTAAAACTAAAGGTGTTCATTAAGAAAAGCTAACTGTTGCCCGGACAAAAGACCAACATCAATAGAGAAGTCGTCAGTTTCTCATAGACTTCTATACAACCAGAGGAGTCTCCCCCTGATGGTCAGTAGAGAGAATGCATCTGCAAGCCACTTCCCTGTTCCACTTCCTGAAAGATTCCTGAAAAAACACCACTTTAAATATGTTTACCAGAGATGTGTTCATTAGTTTCTTGGAAGTAATTTATTCAGCAAAAACAAAACCCCAAAACTTTTTTTTAAACCACCATTGGACCAAATAAATATTAGTCGAGGGGCAGCGCTGGCAGTTACTACGTCACCAAGCTTCTAGGACCACAACCTTAATAAAGACGTGCAAATTAACTTTGCTGTGCCATTTGGTGTCGTGACTGGACATCAACACACGAGTCCTGTCCTCCGGTAATCAGAACAACCATGAGTCGGCATAAGACATGGAAGTATCATGTAATGCATGTTATCTTTGCCTTAGACCGTTTAGTACTCTGTCACGTCCTCCAGCCCTACTGTGCAATAGTCACGGTGCTTTCTTATTCCCACCATTCTCTGTGCTTACTCAGAAGGTATTACAGAGTGCTGAGATCTGGCCTCTTAACCGTCTGGGAATCCACAACAGGTGGTCCACAGTTTTGTGGCTTTTCGGCGAGCAGAGGGGCTGGCGAGCATTGTTAGTTTGAGGATTTAGACGTGTCAGTGTAGCCGCCATGTTTCCTCCCCAGACCTAAACATGAGACTGAGGTGCTTGTATGGACAACTCATGAAGACATAATACGCTTATTGTCACACCCCCTTTGTTAAACCTACTGTTTGCACCTAATTTCTGATTCTCCATCTGTTTTTTTTAATGCTTTACTTCTTAAGCCTCCCTCGGTGAGGCTTTAGCTCAACAGGGGCAAGGCAGAGAAGGTAGGAGGGATGACGACAACATTTATTTTTACAATCAGCACTTGAAATGATGAAGGAACTTGCAAATGACAAGGTAGTGCAACATGTGAACCATACTTTGGTGTTTCATTTTTACCTCTTCATTTACGTATTTCTACATTTTGGTAGATAGTAACAGTTTGATTAAGACTTCCATGCACGTAAGTCTTAATCAATGACGTAATGTAGACAGTTTAAAGTGTGACACATTTCCCTCGGAGTTCGCCGTAATCCCAGGAATCCAAGTTAATCCTGTGTCTCAATTTGGACACATGCTCTGCCCCCGATGCCTCTGTGGTTACCACACCGGGTGTTTTAGCCGGTGTTCCGACGGTGTAAGAGTTTCTGATTGATTGACATCCACAGTACGGTGTGAAACAGTCTTTTTGAGCGTTCACACCTTTTGATACTGTTAGCGTGTATAATTATTGGAAGCCTGGTGTCGCCTCCAGAAGAATTCAGTTTGACAACTTGTCTAGTTCTAGTAATTTATTTCCTCCATCACAGGTAAAGTCACGAGCGCTGCAGTTGCAAAGGCAGCGAGTTGTCCAGTCAACGCGCAAGTTGAGCGTCTAAAACACCCCGAACAGCCGGAAGTTCGGCTCTTTAATACACGGTTTTCCATCATCAACATATCATTAGCAAAGTAAAATTTAATTGGCTCTAACCCGTCAAGAGGAGGAGAATCCCGATATCAATGTCACGCTGCTTTTACGGCCTCATCAACACACACAGGAAGGAGAAATTCCTGCCGCGCTCCCTCCCGGCTATTCCAGGCCATAGTGTTTCTGTAGATTACAGCCAGCATCAAAGGCCCCACCACATGTGTGATCATTGTGTAGTTTTTTGTTTTTTTTGCCTGCGTCTGGAATGACGAATGCATTGAGGCCCGCAAGCCATTACGTACAGGCCGTATGAGGTGTAAAAGGAATACAGGTCTGGGTTGTGGGTAACTCAATGAGTTAGACGTGACAATAGCCCCCAAGGGACAAATGCCTTGCTTATTGTCACACTAGCAGTTTATTAACCTCCACCGTGGCATCTGGTTTTGTTCCACACTGTAACTTGAAGTGATATTCTGATGTTTGTCAACCAACATTTTTGACCTTTTTACAACTATCATAATAGAGAGCTGGGAACATGCTCATTTCGGTCCGGACCCAGGAGTATGAGCCTCCTGCAGGGTTTCAGAGATCTTCAATTCAACACGCGTCAGTGCAGCAGTAAACAGAAATGATCCCCTGGGAAGTCCTGGAGCTGCAAACTGCGGCACAATGTATCCACAACTGGAGACTTCATTTAGTGTGGGGACTTAATCACTTTATTTTTGCAAGTTGGAGTATGAGAATAAACTCATTGCATTTGCTGCTTCTGAATCAAATGATATGATGAATGGTCATAATGGGCGAAAAATATGTAAAATCCTTTTTGTACTTGAACCAGACTAACACAACTTTAAAAGATGTGCACCAAACTGCCAGAATCAGCACGACCTGCGCTTCCCAGTGTTATTACATAAGTTGTCAATACAAGACTTCTTTTTCCATAACTTCTTTTTAGGAAAAAAAAAAAGTTGTGCTTATATAACTAAGATTTTGCTTTGTAATATGTTAAAAGGGTTTCTTAAGTATCAATAGTTACCAATTTTGTTGTTTTCTCTACGTCCATGGTTGCAGTGCAAAAGGCAACTGCTCTGACTTTTAATGGTTCACCGAAATAAAGAAATACGTGCTTAACACATGGAGCTGAGGCCCAAAATCCTCTGAGAAATGACACGCTCTTGATTTACCTTTTACATTTACCTTATCTTTTCCCAGTGGGTTTTCAGTTCATGAAGTATGTATGTATAGAAATATGTTGATGAATGTCCTCTACCTAATTTTGGGATCATTTTCAAAAGAAAACACAAATGTTTCAGATAACCAGGATTATCATTCAAGGCTTGCAATGAGGTGTGTTTTCACCGGCCGCATCCCCCCTCAGCTGAAACAACAGAGGACCCTCCCCGAACAAAAGGCACACCGCCCTCTCCAAATAAGCTGTCTTGTTTTCAACTGATGTTTTCCTTAAGTAGGAGGGATTTAAGGCATCAACCCAAACATCCTTAATACGGACTAACAGATCTGCAATGGGTGTCCACTGTGGAGAGGTTAGATTTTTTTGTTGGGGGGGGGGGGTTGGGGGAGTCAGTCACCCTGAGGTGAACTCTGAGGGGATAGAAGTGGGACCACATGTTTGTCCTGAAACTGTGCGGCTTTGGCTCCTCCGATGTCCGAGGGCAGCCAAAACCACACGTTCGGAGGTCTGAAGTCAATAACTGAAGCAGACATTCCTCAAAGGGATGATCCGCAGAACTCCGATTCCTCACAAGACTTGCTTAAAGCTAATGTAAGGAGGCTCTATTCCTCTTTAGGCAGGTGGACGTTGGGCCATTTGTCCAATAGACAACAGACTTTTAGGGGAATTGGACAATCTGGTTCCCGCAGCCTCTTCGTGCCGTCCCCCATCTGTATTCACGTCGGGTACCAAAGCGCCGCCCAGTGACATTGATTCGCCCGGCCCCTCCCGGCATCGTCCCAGCAGAACTGTAACCTTGACGTGTGCTCAGACTTTCCGGCGCCTGTCCCAGTGACAAGTCGGCCCTCCATCAGACCGGGTTTTACGTCCTCATGCACAAAGACTGAGACTTTAGATGGACGGTCGCCATCTTTGAAAGTTAAGCATTGCGATGACTAGTTGCTGGGTTTTTTTTGGGAGGAGGCACAGTTTACTTTTTACTTGATGCAAGGAAGGCAGGCAGGCAGATTATTGTTCTCCACATCACTTGTTTTCTCCACAGAAGTCCACTTAACTGATGTGGTTTTGTGCCGAGGCACCTGCAAACGGGTCACCTTGCAACGTGTCGGTGCTCATCAAAAGCTAAAGCCGGAGGTTCTGCTCCTCAGAATTGAAATGAATGAGCATTGTGACTAAATCACTCTTCTCTGCTGTCCGCAGGACTCGGGAGTGAGACCCCCATTAAACTGAGCAACCCCAGATTGCTGCAGAAGAGAGCTTTGAGGTAAGATGTGCTGAAACGTGGTGTGTCAACCACTCTCATTATGTTCTGTTGTCTTGGATTGCCTTGTTGAAGACCCGGTGAATACAGACCTTGGTCCGTATAAGATGTTTGATATCAATAAATCACCAACACATGAAAGCACCTTATCCTCAAACCCGCCGGCCGGATTTAAAAGCTTGTTTTTTTTTAAGCAATTGCCAAAAGAACACTGTTAATCATAGCCAGTAGCCAGAAGCTGTAAAAAAAAAAGACATTTTTCAGACTGTCTTCGAACACATCATGTGTGACGAACGCTTCTGTCAAAACAAGGCACCAAAGAGAAGCTTAAAATTGTGATATTTCATCAAAAACCTGCCTGCAGGAAGTTGATGTTGGGAGATTTCAGTCAGGAAAACAGATGCTGTTATGATAGAAAGTGATCCATGATGTCTATGTTTATCAGTGTGTTCTCAACTCTGCGGTCCCTGAAACCATCAGGACCGCAAAGTCATGTTTTCCCCAATTCTCACATAAGTAATCCACTGCCAGTTCTGTTCCAGCTGTATTGTAATCAAATCCATTAATTACTTGTGTGTTTCTGAGAGGGACATTTGCAGTGTATATGTGCTGGGGAGTGACGGAGGTAAAATAAATATTTGGGAATTCGAGACTTGATGAATTTGTACAGGTTGAAACGTTGTACTAGATGATTGGGTTTGTATTTTTGCTTCTCCATCCATAACCCATTGGTTTATCGAAGAGATTCTTGAACGTCATTCAAACCGGTCCTGCTTCCAACAACAATTGTTTTTGAATGATTTGGATGCAAGTCAGATTCGTGCAGTTGAGCCCCTCACAACTGCTTCCACTGTCGACCCATAAACAAACCTCGCTGTTTCCCACAGCTCAGCCCGGTTTCAATAACACGTTGGTATTTTTTCTGCACCCCTCAGCTTCCAGAAAGAATTCTCCCTCGACGAAAAAGACGACCCGGCAAAAAGCACCAAGGATATAGATGTTAGTCTCTTGGCCAATCTCCCCAAAGGTGAGGAAGGTTTTTTTTATTTTTCATTTTTTGTCTGCTTGCAAAGATCCCTCACAATGTCAACGTTCCCAGGGTTTTTGAATATCCCTGTTGTGCAACAGCTGCCTCTCTGCCAGGTGGAGTCATGACAAGATCTGTCGAGAACCAGTTTTTCTACGAGCGCAGTCCTCAGAGAGATGGTCCTCTAGAAGTTTGTGCATTAAGTCCTACTGAACATTACTCTGATGAGCTGTTTCAATTCACTTTTTACAAGCCTTGATTTGGGAAATAAAAACAGAGACTGTGGAATTGAAATTGTAAAATGGACCAATTGCTGTGGATCAGATGGAAAACAGCAGTCGGTTGTGAAACTTGTATTGTTTTTTACTTTCAAAGGAAGACTTCACATAATGGGGGTTTGGTTCCAAAAGCTGGTTTGGTTCAACTCATACACTCACAAATCTCTTCTTTATATCAAAGACAAATGTACTAAACATTCAGATAGCGTCAGCAACTTCTCATTGTACTCTCATTCCTTGTCCACTCTGTCACCGATCGCTTATAAACATCAAAATATCAAGAACAGCCACTTTAAGCTTTTCCAGTTAATAGCGGATCGGGCCCTCCAGTGTTCATTTCAAGTATCAAGGAGGCTTTAGATTAAAGTACGGTGGCTACATCTGTCAGATACATTTAATCAGAATTGCATGTTGTATATTTTGTTGCTCACATTGGTTTCAGATTCAGTTTCCACGCAAAATTGTTGTGTTTCTGCCATCTAAAACCAGGAAAGCTGACAACAGACCAAACTGACATCTTTGCATTTAAGCTATGTGTACATTTTACTTAAACATATTGAACATAAAACCTGATTAGAATTGAACAAGAATTCAATACTGGACTCTAATAAAATGCTGCAGAACACCAGCTCTGCAAATAACAGACGACGGTCTTTATCAGGAAGACTGCAAACCAAACATCTGCAATCCAAACCTAAACACCCGTAACTGTCTTTGTCTGGATGGCACTACTGAAGCAGATGTTGTTGTTTTTTTATTGAGCCATAACCGTATTGTGTTTGTTTATTGTCTCTTCAGTCTCTGAGTTGAGGAAACGGTTTGAAGGCATTAGCACGAGCACAAGTGACTGGGAAATGAACAGGTGAGACGGTGGTGGTGATGAGCGGATAAAATGGCTGATAATGACAACGTTGTGGGGAATAATAACACATCTGAGCTTGACTCCCACTTCCTCCCCGTCTGTGTGTGCGCAGAAAGGAGCGCATAGCTCGGCGGATGGAGGGCATCGAGGGTGAGGTGCATCCGTCTCTGCTGCCGAGTTTGGTGGCCAATCGGCTTCTGGAGGAGGACACACCCCGATACACCAGGGCCTCGGATCCCTGTGAGCCCTTTGGTGGTGAGACGAGTGCCGCACCCTGACTCTGTTATATTTGTTCCACTCTGGGGATAGCTGACCTGTGTTCTCTTGCTGCCTCCTAGTTACAGTCCAGCGGTATGGCATGGAGGGATTCGAATGCCCGGAAATGCAGCTGGTGGCTCCAGAGCGACAGCCCAGGGCTCCCTGCAGACCTGACCCTCAGCCCCAGATCCACACGGAGCCCGTCTACACCTCCACCACCGGTGCCCCGGAGCTTGAGTCCAAGGCTGAACGCATCGCCCGCTACAAGGCGGAGCGGCGTCGGCAGCTGGCGGAGCGCTACGGCATCTCTTTAGACCAGGAGCCGGACTCGGAGCAGCAGCAGCAGCAGCAGCAGCAGCAGCAGCAGCAGCAGCAGCAGCCGCCGCGCTACACTCGCACCCGGATAGATTCGGAAGGCTCAGAAAGGCGAACCCGAAGAGAGTTGGTGGCGGAGGACGGGCGGGACATCGCCCCGAGTTCTCACACCGGCAACTCCGCCACCAGCCCGAGGGCGGGGCGCGCGGCGCCGCAGCACGGCCGCCCCGCCCCGGGTCACGAGACGGGTCGGACCAGGGTGGACTCCTTCACAGAGAGGGAGAGGCTGATGAACCTGGAGAATCAACGCAGAGCGGCTCCGCCCGAGCCTCCGTCCGAGCCTCCGTCCTCTTCCTCGTACATGGACGTGACGTCGTTTTCCTCGGCGGCCAGAGTTCCCACCAAGGACTACTCTGTCACAGGGATGCCACCGAGCTCCCCCAAGCTGAGCAGGCACCTTTCCCTCTCCTCACCTAAGCACGGGGTGTCTCCTGGAGATCTATTCATCGAGCAGCAGTCCCACAACATCCTCACCAGGCACGGGTGAGTGGTCTGGTCACTTTTTGCCGTCGTGGTCTTTTACTTGTTTCAATATTTCAGAAATGGAGTGAAAATGAAGCGTCCCAGTGGAGTGCTCTGTGTCTGATTCCTCATTAGCGGACCATTCTCTCTCTGGTCCAGGGTCCAGGACCCAGCTCCCCTTCAAATCCACATACACAGGGTTCAATGTTCTCCATGTGGGCCAGAACTCTGCTTTATCATTCTCTTAAATAGATTGGTGAGATGTGACATTCCTGCCTCTTCATGTCTGCCTCTGTCCCTCCTCGCCACACTTCTTTCTTCAGGCAACCTGAGGTTGCTGTGAAAGAATGGTTGAGACCCAGGCTGGCCTTGCACAATATACTAGGCAGACTGATGCAAAATGTTTGTGTGTGTTGTGTTTCTATTCCAGACGTTTCAAGTGGATCTGTTGAGAAAAGCAAATTACTGCAGTTTTTGAAATTTCCCAAAGGATCCCTCACGAGCCAACACGACGCCGTTTAGTTTGGACGAGTCATTTCCGAGGCTGTTCGGATAACTTAAACCTCTGGCTCTGTGGCTGATCCCACTTTCTAAAAGATAATTGCCTCTCTTTGAGAAGCTCCCCGATACTGATAAAAAGTACCAGGTGTTTCCTTCTAGGATAGTTCTGTTGTTAATATCCATCACAGTTTTCAACTTGTTCCACTGTGCCTTGCTTGAAGTAGTTGTTCCTCGAATAGGCACTCGCACTAGGAACTGAAATAATTGACAAAATAATAAATGAAAGTAATACAACCAAAAAGTAATAAACTGGAATTATCCATCTAATCGTTTGAGCTGATACTGAATAGCAGCTCCAGCGCTCGCTAAATCATGTATCCATTAAATACACAACTGTGAGAAACTGAGTTTATTCTTATTGTGTTGGCTTTTCCCAATCAGAACAGCACTCATCATCACTGTATCATTTGATTTTAAAGACCCCAAGAGGCGGCTCGTGTGCATTTTCCTAAAGGTACTTGTGTTTTAATCTGCAGCAGATGGATTCGTCACTGCTGCCAAAGATAAGTGCTGGAGAGTGTTTTGATAGTGTACTGATGGTACAGATAGTATCAGCACACACCACTTCTGTGATGTAACAACCAGCTGGCCCAGCCCAGGTCTTGACCCGGTTTGACCCTTCAGTCTGTGTTGCTAACGAAGAGATGAAGATGATTCTACACCCGACTATACGCGGCCATTCTCTATCCCATCGCTTCCTCCTGCTGCTCCTAAATCCCTCTCTCAGGTTTCAACACTTGGTGTGTGTGTGTGTGTGTGTGTGTGTGTGTGTGTGTGTGTGTGTGTGTGTGTGTGTGTGTGGTGCAGGGATGGTGTTGTGTTACTGAGCGGCACAGTGTGACTCCACGGTCAGAACTGTGACCCACAGCTGGCCTTGATCAAGACCAGGGAGGCCTGACGGGAAAGAAGCACGGAGGAGAGCGTCCCCTCTGTTTCCATTTAAAAGGAATGGTTACATTTTAGGACTTGGTAGTAAAATGTTATGAACAAAGGTCATCCTTCTTTTTTTTGTTTAACCATGTAATGACCTTTAGTTAATTGTTCACCTTGGAGACTGTCTGTTTTACTGGGTACAGTTAAACCGGTGTTTTAAGATTATGACAGTATGTTGCCCATTTCTCCTGTGGGTGTCTGTACGTTTTCTGTGTAGTTCCAGGTCCTTTAGAGAAAGCCATTTGTGGCTGTTTAATCTCAATGGTAATTGACACTGAACCAAGTTGTTTTTAGAAAAAAAAACCGAGATCCACCAGAACACTTACTTGATGAAGGTCTCTTTTCAAGTAAGTGATGTTAGTTTTCACTTTGATTTGACCCAAAATTACAGGTGTAAAACCCCCAACTGATCACTAAAAAACAGAGGGACTTTGGTCTGACAGAAAGAGGTGGTCTCTGTCCGGATCCAACCAAATCACGTTCGTTTGTGGCATAAAAGCATTTTTTTAGTGGCTCAGACTTTCGGACCAGTTACGGGAAGTTCTGGCAGGCTGTCTCCAGAGTCTGCAAAGAAAAACAATGGAATAAAACGAAATGACCCACTGTAACACACGGAAGAGAAGACCAAATAGATAATAAAGATTCAATCCAACAAGTTTATAAAGAGTCAGTTTGAAACAGTTCAGAGGGACAGGGAGAGTATACGAGAGGACGGGACATCCAGTCTTCAGACCAATCAATGTCAAATATACGTAGGTGGAATGGAGCATTAATCCAGGACCTTGCAGGCCCAGTGTTTGGTATGCTTCTTCACTGTTTAGCGACAGGACATACTGTCCTGCAGCTATCATGGTGTACCACGTGATCAGAGCTGGTACTCAATACGCTCTGAGACATGTTGGTAATTGTAAGTAAACTATGACCTGATTGGACTAATCAAATTGTTACGCATTCCCGGTTCAGGTCTGTTGAATCAAATGGACCCTGGAAGACCTCTGCAATAGGCATTTTTCTGCTCTATGTAATTTCCCTCCTCAATGAGATATACCTTTTTGTCTTGTTATGATTCTTTTGTTTTGGACTTCCAGTCCTCGTAGCATTAAAAGGCAATGTATAGTTTTTTTCCTCTGAATAGCTGCTTTAGTTACACAGGCTGGCCTCCTGACACAGTGATGCATTGATAACATAGATTTTTCCACATAGCAGTCTGACGCCAAATCTGATCTTATACAAGCAAAGTGTGTTTTTTTCCCCTGGTCATTTAACAAACATTAAATGAGAGATTTATTGTTCATGTTATATGGCCTGTAAAGCCTCACCCAAAACCACAAAAACAAAGAAAAGTCTCTACGGGGTGTTAGACTTGTATTCTTAGCAGGATCCTGCCGGTGTCCAAACCCACTCTCACTCTGGTCATGCTCAACGGGAAGTCAGTGGTGTGTGTGATGTAGTGGCGTGTCTGTGTGTATTCTCGCTCCGAGGAAGAAGAAAAAAAGGTTGAATGCTGAACCTCGACTTTTACCCACCCACTTATTCACTTGTCTCCCACCGGGTTTCCATTTGGAACAGTGCAAGGGCGAAACTGAGCACTGATTGGTTCCTGCAGACTGATGCTGAGGGCGACACCCATTCCCTCATCAACTGGCCCTCGAGGTACACCCAGGCCGGTCGTGTCTCACCTAAACATCACCTGCCATGTTGCCGTGTTGCCATTCTGCTGGACTTACCAAACCCCTTAAACCCATGCTGTATGAGCACAGAACCCAGCACTGGTCCCTACAAGACTATACCTCGTCTTTCTTCTTCTCGTAGGGTTGCATCTCATTGACTCAGTGTGGGTCCTGGGCTGATCAGAAGACACTAATGTATCAGAACCTCTGTTTTGAACTCTGTCATCGTCATCCCCATCCCCACAAGCTCCTGATCCCTCTGCTTCGGAAACATAACATCATGTTGCTGTGTTCAGTTTAATCCCCATAAATAATTGTATATTTAACATATTAATGAAGGACAAAACGTTGGGTAATGATGTTGCGGTCTTGTTTTACTGACCTGGGACTTTCTGTTAGGGGCTACGCTTACAGTGAGCATGTCCCCCTTAGTTCTCACCTCTTATCAAGAATCTGGTGAAGTTGGTGCTGTGTCAAATAGGGATGGATCATTTCTTTGAAATACAGATGCTACAATGAACTTAAAAAACTCAACCAAAAACATTGTTTGTTTACCCAACCGAAGCATCAGGACCAGTGGGGTTCAGTGTCTCGCTCAAAGACCCTTCAACAAGCAGATAGGAAGACGTTTGAGTTGCCAAACTCTCGATTAAAGGACGACCCACTCTAACCCCTGAGCCACAGCCAAAATGGTTCCTCTAGAAATCTAGATCTTGCATGTTACCACATCGTCACATGTGGAAGTTTTCCTCCCCACAAAGTGATCCAGTGACGGTTGTCTATGATGTACCTGTAGATGTACGCATTGGAATTGCTAAAAGCTATTTCACCATCCTCAGTGGGAGCTGTTGTCCCAAAACAACATGATTATTGCAAATGGAAATAATACAATATCAAGAGTTGATGGAGAGACGTTTGCCTTGTGTTGAAAACCTTTGGACATACTGGCCCAAGATTCAGCTGGAAGATAAATAGTAAAAGTTGCATGCAAATTTCAAAGTTGCCTGACTTATTCTTAAAATATTGATGCATGGCTAAGTGACTCTACTTAAAGCCGTTTGGAAAAAAAAGGGATACAAATCTAGATTGAAATGGTTAATCATCAACAATAGAAACAATCAATAACTTACTTTGAGGAGTAGGAACGTTGTCTTTAAATCTACCAAAACAACTGCTCTGTGCATCAGCATGTAATGTTGCCAAAGAACTCCCCAAAATAAAGCAGCCATAATAGTTTGAACTTAACTTGTTTTTAAGATAAAGATATATTTGACCAAACGCAATAAAATCTGTCAAAGCTTTGAATGTACACGTTTGAAAACTGATTGTTAAGATGCGTTGCGGCTTGGTACCCAGCCCTGATCCTGGACCAGAGGATGAGTCGCTCCTCCCTCCATGCTGACCGGCGTAAACACACAGAATTAGAAACATCAGAGTAGAAGTTCTTTGTTTTTCCACTCCTTCTCTTGGACCAAGTCCTCTTTATAACTTTAAGAGACATATGCTGTGTCTAATCATTGAGTATAAATGTTAACCGGCCCTTTGTTTCCCTAAAGAATCAGAGTTAGGGAGCGACTTGCCAAGGAGGAGGGCCACCAGAAGAGCCCAGAGCTGGGAAATGTTACAGAAGCGCCAGTGTACCGCAGACCCCAGATCCAAACCTCTACACGGCACCACGCTGATCCACCAGGGCCCCATCAGGTCAACCCCCATCCTCAGCATCCCCTCCAGGCTCATCTCACCCGACCTGGGCCGTCAGGAGTTCAAGAAGTTGGCGGTGACCCCAGTTACCTGTCCATGGCCTCCGGTCCTACGTCGGGATCCGGGCAGCAAGAGCCACAGGAAGACGACACTGAGGAGTCGGAGGACGCCAAGACAAAGGGCCTCTTGAGGAGCAGGAAAGCAGTGCTGCCCTCAGAGATCCGCCGCAGGGAGAGGAGCACTGAAGACCCATGGAGAGGAAGGGGGGATGAGGAGCAAGGGATGACAAGGGCGCTGAGCCTGGCAAGGGACGCAGAGATGGAAGAACAGACAAGAGGACGACACAGAACCAGGGCCAGGAGGGACGAACCGGAGCATACCTCCCGTCTGCAAGCGTCAGAGAGCAGGCCCAGAGAGCGGGACAATGCCATCTATATCAACAAAGGCGTGGCCGCCACCCCCATCCAGCCCAAAGCGGCAGCCCCAAGCCACCGGGTGTCAGACGCTGGGGATCCACGAGGGTTCAATCAGAGGAACCCGCCACAGCACACCCGCGACCCCCGAAGGGTCAGGGAGGCAGATTGTGTCGGCACCCAAGAGAGTCACCAGGACAGCCGGGTGTCTGTGGCCCAGCTCAGGCACTCCTACATGGAGAGCACCACCCCTCCGACCAGCCGCAGAAACGAGCTGTAGGTGGCAAAGTAAAGCGCCGCACCGCCGCTACTCACCGGCCGGCTTCTGTAGAACTCACACTGATGCTTGTTCAACAACATCGCCCGGCTGCTGGATGACTAACAAGCAACTATGGCTGGTGTGAAGTCGACATCAGAGCGCAGAGTTTTTTTCTAATCTGTAGAAATGGCATTCTTGCATTAATCGCCTAACAAAAGCTTTCTATGATGAATTTATTTTGTTCTTTTTGGCTGTTTGACTTGTTTGGCCAATGAATGTGTGCATGTGTTAACCACTAATAAATCTGCATGGTCTTGCTCACACTTTTAAAAGCCAGCGGTGCGGCTGAATATAACAACCGACACCTCCGCTTTTGAAAATCTACCAGTCCCTCTCCACCTCTCCCTCAACATGCTGTATTTTCTCTTTCCTTTTGGTACTCTATCTGTTGATCCCTGTCCTCGGTTGGCCCCTACAGCGAGGTTGCGGGGGACGGGGCCCCGTGGAGAGGGGAGAGGGGCAGGGGGCGCAGGCCCCGGCAGTATGACGATCCCAGGGAAAGTAGAAAGACCTCAGAGAGGTTTAGGACGCAGCCCATCACTTCTGCTGAGCGCCAGGAGACCCATAGGTACTGTTCTGGACTGCTGCACGGCTGAGAGTGAAGAATGCTGGGAAATATCCCTTTCATCATGCATGGCAAAGGAATCGGAACACAATGTTGATTTTTATATTACCTAATGCACAGAAATGTTGATTCGAATCAGGTTTTGGTGCACGATACTGATCAAGTAGTTCACAGTACATGTGTACAATAAGTAACTCTATAGAATGTAAGACGATAATCAGATTAATACCATGAGCCACTCATGTACACACTCACGGTCGCCTTGATTTTACCCCTCTAACAACATCAGCAAGAGGCTTAAAGGCCAAAGGTCCCCATGATTGGACCTTGGCAGTAGT
The DNA here is from genome assembly GCF_023055335.1 of Clinocottus analis. NCBI lineage: Eukaryota > Metazoa > Chordata > Actinopteri > Perciformes > Cottidae > Clinocottus > Clinocottus analis. The sequence goes on from NW_027175909.1 coordinate 2,844,355, forward strand.
CATCACATGTGACTGTACCGAGGAAGCATGAATTGGCCTTTTGTTGGTAATCGTTCCCTGAGACCATGGAACCAAGCAGACTTCAGTAATGCCGTCTAATTCTCCCATTCTTAGTCTGCTTTACTAGTTCCCCTTTTTTCATTTCTCCTCCCAACACTCGCAGTCTCATTTCCAGCATCTACCAAGACGGACTCTAGCTTGTTCTCTCCTGGCTCTAACCACTCACCACCTGCTGATATTATCCAGCTACGCATCGTTCCATACAAACGACTTTTTGCTGATTGTCTTTTTCTTTTCGCACTTTCTTTCGAAAGGTCCCGTGCGAGTTCAGATCTTGCTCCTGCTGAAGGTAAGCTGTTTTTTGTGTCCTCCCCCCCCACCTCCCCATTACCACACACAAAACTTGTCTTGAATGCATGCAAGTTTGTTGATCGTGGTTCTAAAGGTTTTATCGCTCCCAACCTGAAGCCTCTGTACATAAGTGTTGCTGAGGTAATTGGTTAAGGGTGGCTAGCTTTAGTGGAATTACCATCATGGCTGTACATGTTTGACCAAGAAGATTACTTGGCAGGACTTTGAGTTGCATAATGTAGTAAAAGCAATGTCGTTTTCTTTTCTCGAGGTGATGTGACCAAAAGCTCACACTGTATTTCGGGCTCTTCAGAGTAGTATGCCAACCAAAAACTACCTCCACAGTTACGAGTAACTTGCACCCCAGTGCTCAGTTGATCATGGCAATTCCTACTTGCAGTTGTTTGCAGTAGTAGTTTAATTGTCATAACAATATCCAGTCCACATATCTGGCTGCCAATGAAAACTACATGAACATCTAGATCTTTACTGTTATTGCCGGCGACCACGAATGAATAAAATGTAATTTTCCAAAGGCTTTATGTCAAAGCTTCAAGAACAGACACGAAGGTGGAAGCCAAATAACTCAAATTGCTCCTTTTCTTTTTCTTTCCTTTTTTTTAACAAGCTCAACATTTAGAAGTGGGGTTTATTGAGTCGTTACTGCTGCTCACAGTAGCAGCACAGCGCAGCAGAACCATCTCATCTGCTTCCTATCATCCAGCACTCAGCTGGGACGCTTTTTGCTCCATGGAGAATTAGAGGGAGCAGAGCTCAGCTCGGCATGGTGGCGTCAGTCAAAGGGGATGGTTGTGTGGTGATGTCATGTTATATGTCTTGCAGAGAGACTCTGTGTGCGTGTTTGCATGTGTGTGCAGCCATGCCTCACACACCTGTCCAGCTCTGCAAAGTCTCCTCAATGACACCAGTCACAGGTTTATCTTTGCTGTATTTTTTTTTAATGCATTTTAAAATATTAGATGCCTATTAAACTATTAACAGAAAGCTTGACAGGCCTGCGCCCATCAAGCTTTCTGTTCTCACTCAGTGTACTCACTCGAGCTTAAAAGTTGAAAATATTTTAACTTTTTAAACGCGCTAGAAAAACATGTCGCGCAGCGTTTAAAAAGCGCTCATGAATGGCGCGCCGTACCATAGGGAATCAATGGTATTGCTAGCGCCGCATTTTTTCGAGTCGCGTCTGGTGTGATCGGCCCCTTAGTCATTTTTAATAAAATTACTCCATGTTTTTGGACAGACGTTGGTTAAAGCAGTCGTTTAATGTCTAGCTACTAGCTCACAGCGCTAACTAGCTTGATAAGCTTATTAAGCTAGTTAGCGCTGTGATTTAGTTTAAAATGTTGTCTTCACGTCTATATAATGTTACCTTTTGACTCGTTTAAAAACAAGGTTCCTCAGTGTGCTACTAATCAGCTGACCGCTTGTATCGGTTTGTAATGTCCTTCTGTCCTCTGCCTCTCTCGCTTCGTAGCTGATGAAGAGAAGGTTGACGAACGGGCCAAGCTGAGCGTGGCGGCGAAGCGCTCTCTCTTCAGGGTGAGCTTCAACCTTCTCCTGTTTGTCCTCCCACTCCTACAGGTTGCACGCTTGGTTCCAGATGGTGAGCACGGAGACATGTGCTTCCAATCGTGGACACAAACATCGACACGTTTTATCTTCTGTCCTCCCGTTACTGTGGGGATTTAGAGAAGAAAACTTGGAAATAAGATTTAGTTTCAGCGCAGGCGTTCCATAGAGAACAAGCACTTTATTGGAGCACGCCTCGCTTCATATCTGTGCAATAAATATGATCTTAATGGACATCAATCCGTCTTTAATGACAGCTTGATATACTTCAGTAGCCATTTCAGTCATCAAACCCACTGTCCCTTTCACAGCAAATACTCCCTTGTCAGAGAATTTGAAGCTAGTGTTTTTTCTCGAATGAACTCTGCACCCAGATCATCCACCTAAGAGTTCAGGTACGATGAAATATTTCATTGATTTCAAATAATTTTTTGAATTTACTCCCAAAATTCAGGAGCTGGAGAAGAGCTTTGATGGCGTAGCACCCAAACCGCGGTCCAGGAACCCAGCGGTGGACAGGAGACTGAGGCGGACACAAGACCGGTCCAGAACTCAGCCAGTCACCACTGAGGAAGTAGTCATCGCCGCCACGTGAGTCCTAACGACTTACTGTGCTCGAAGGAATAGTTTGACATGTTTAGAATGAGGGTGTGCCAAACTATTCATTTTAAATGAAGCGCATCTTAGAAAGTAGTAGTTTAAAAATTAAAAACATTATTATTCACCCCTCAGGGTTTCTAGCCGCAACTCTTTTATTTAAAGGCTCTCTATCTGGAACTTAGAGCATTTCTGTTGCCTCCAAACGGCTCTCAACAAGCCGGCGGGTAGTAGCTAACTGTGCTAACGGTGCTAACTGTGCTAACGGTGCAAACAGTGGCCAGTGTTAACAGAACTCACGGTGTTTACCTGAGGGGAAACAATATGGGGCGAAACTTTCACGACGATTATTCGGCGTTATCCCTAACTGGTGATTGAGCGCAGTGCAGAGCAGCAGCTCTCTGCTCACTAGTGGGTGCGTGGATTACAACACATACAGAGGGAGACCTCATTCACTGCATAGATGGACATTACTCCGCAGGGTCTTCACATAGCAAATAGTTATTTGCTTCTACGTGAAATACTCTGAATATCGAATAGAAAATCTTTTAATAATGTTTCCATTGCTCTGTATTATCTGCAGGCCTTATCCACAACCAATTATGTGACTTAACAGAACACAAAGTCCCTTTGAGACCAACAAATGGGTCCACAAGGGACACTATTTCTGGGTAGATGGATTGAATTTTGTAATTCAATATTCCAGTGCAGTGAGTCAACAAAATTCCATCCAGACATGGATATATGTCTATGAAACCCAAACTATCCACCTGGCCAGACTTTTAGTTAGGGAACGAGAGACCGTGTGATTTTTCTGTAATTTAGGTGAACCTATCTTTCAGATATGCAAGACTTCCACAAGCTCTCTAATGCAGCAACGTTGGTTATGAAACTCTTCATGACTTCTGAATTGTGGCGTGAAGCCTCCAATCATCTTCATGTTTTATATTCCTCTCCTTCAGATTGAATGAACTTTGGTTACTCGCAGGTCATCTGGTTCCTTCCCTGTGTCATTTGTGTTTTCTCTATCACCTCTCTGTGTGTGGGTGTATGTGTGTGTATGTGACTCTGTCCCTGTAGCTTCCCTACTCACGTGCCACACACAGCGAGCGTTCACACTGCTGTAGCACGCGTCCCTAGCCCCACCCTAGTTTGCAGCACCTTCCCGCCGTACAGGTACATGGCACGGGTGTGGAGCGCCCGCCCAACCCACAGTGTGTGACTAACATGGTGCCTGACCGCTGCTCATGCACCAAGTGTTCTCTTTCAGAGAGGTATTCACCTTCACAGGATGCGAATGATGTGAAGTGGTGGTGCCCTCTTGTGTGATGGGAGTAAACTACATGATTTATCTCAATATAATACTAAAAAGACTAGATTTGATTTGATATAATAGTTTATGTCTGTAGTGGGACTGACTCTTTTTTTATTTTAAGCTCTGTGTATTGGATGTCTTTGTCATCGCTGCACACGACTCCACACTGCTGCCTGCCATGTAGCATGCCACCAGCTAGCTTGCACGAGCTCCTTCCACGCTCACCAGAAGCTTTCTACTTCCTCTTTGTCTCTCTGCTGTCACCCTGCCCCTCAGCCTGCAGGCGTCCTCGCAGCAGACGTCCTCGCAGCAGAGAGCCGCCGCCGCCCGGGAGCAAGCGCGCGAGGCTCGGCAGCTGCAGGAAACCAAGGAAGTCCAAGTCTCCAAGCCGGTGTCCACAGTGGAGGGGAAAGGCCAGAGCCAGGATCAGGATCAGGGCCAGGGCCAGGATGAGCCTGACCTCAGCACTCTCAGCCTGGCGGAAAAGATGGCGCTGTTCAACCGGCTGGCTCAGCCTCCCATCAGGGTCACCCGCACCAGAGGGGACACGCGCCAGCGCAGGGCCAACGCCCGCTACCAGACACAACCCATCACGCTGGGAGATATGGAGCAGGTGGGCGAGCAGCAGGATCATTCAGTCTTTTTAATTCATTTTGTATCGCCCGAAACACAAATCACAAATTTGCCTCAGAGGGCTTTACAATCTGTACACACATGTCCTCCTCTGTCCCAGGACCCTCACAGCAGTGCAGGAATAATCAGGTTTCTTTCAACACATGACCATATTTCTCTTGGGCTGCAAAGTGTCATTTTTATGCGTGACTTATTTTTAAAATATGTTGTTCTAAAGGAATGACTTCACATTTGTTCAATCTATACACAAACTATATGAAGTCTTGTCGTCAGAGTGAGAATATCAGACAACCAGCGGAGACTTGAGGAGGCTGCTGCAGCCGAAGATGAATCTCTTCTTCCTCCAGCTCCCCTTGAAACTACAAGTACATTTTGGCATTTGTATGCATTCAACAAAGTATTGAATTTAGTTCGCCACAAAGTGAATGAGCAAATTTCCCACGGTGCCGGTACACAAATGGTGTATGAATTTCATTCATGTAGGCAAAGCAAGTTTATTTGTACAGCACATTTCAGCAACAAGGCGATATAAAGTGCTTCACATAAAACCATTAAAAGCAGATTTTAATACAGTTAAGAAACATTAAAACAGTCAAGAAAAAAATAAATAAATGTAGCTCAAAAATGACATGCGCATGACCTCTTTAGCGCGCTGCGTGTTCTCCGCTCCAGGAGCCGTCAGACATAGACGCGAGGGACGAGCAGGAACTGTGGGACAGCCCCGTAGCGCCTCGACAAGTAAGCTCCCTCTGAACCGGCGCCACGCCCGAGGCTGACGCAGCTTCGCCCAAATGACCCCCGTGCATGTCACGCCGCGTCCTATTATTGTGTGATGTCACTGTGAGCGTGCAGCGCGTTGCCCGGCTTCCAGTAAGTTCATGACTCAGCGATGTTCTCGGGGACTTTATAAAGATGCCTGTGTGGGAGAGGAGAGCAGCGAGACTCGGCGCTCTCCGCCGCATTGGCCGCTACCTCTCAGGTTGACTAAGAAAAGGAAAAACAAGATTAAGAAGTTTAAAGGTTTTTGTCTCCGTGTTTTCCATGGAAGTTTACTGCTGCTTGTCGTTTGTTACTCAGCAGAAATGTCAGGTTAGTTCACCAACCTGTGCATTTGTGCAAGTGTGTCTTCTGGCTCCTGCTGGCATGGCTTTGTGATGCGGGCTGCAAATTGCCCTTTGATGCTCAGAATGTGCAGTGAGTCAGAAAGTGATTAGTCAGCGCGATTCACTTGATTTCTGTGTGCGTGTTCAGTTTGCCCGACCTATTTTCTCAGCCTCGTTTACAAACACTTCCTTCTCTCTAACTCTCTCTCTCTCTCTCCTCGCACAGCTTCAAAACGGTCCAGGCTCACGGTTCCTCCCAGCCTCACCATCGCCCTCCTCTGTCCTGAGAGGAAGCACCGTCTCCTCGGACCACGCCGGAGACATCCACATAACCCAAGCAGCAGCAGCGGCGCCGGCCAGGGTCGAGCCCCTCAGCGCCGACTTTGAGGGCCCCACCCGGAGGTCCCGGGACTCTGCGGACCAGCAGAGGTGCCAAACATTAACGTTGCTGCGGGGAGAAGACGGAGCTGATCTGGGCGGAGGAAAGAGGAAGCTCCCCTCTCCGGAGGGAGCGGTCAGGCAGGCTGCTCTGCCCCAGCCCCAGACTGGAAGAGAGAGGAGGAGGAGGAGAGAGGAGGAAGGGGGGGAGGAGGAAGAGGAGGAGTGGCTGGCCAGAGGGTGGGGAGAGAGAGCCGTGCAGAGCTCAGAGAGACACACACTCCAGGAGAGGCAGGAGGCGCACACACACCCCGCAGACAGCAAGAGGAGCAGGCCCGTCAGCGGCGGTGAGAACACTGGTTTCCTCTTGTTTACTGATGGGAACTTCAAGTTCAAGAAATTACATTATTCATCCGGCTTTGCAAAGAATTAAAAAAGGCATATTCGCTGTCTTTGATGCTAAAGAAACCAACACTGATCAAATATGTCTGTTTTTTCCTGTGTAAAAAATGAAGGTTATGACACATTTCGGGTTTAATAAGTGGCATTTGGAAATTAGTGTTCTTTAAAAAAAAAAAAAATTATAAGAATAAAAAGTGATGCTGGGGTTAAAGAGACAACTTGCTAAAATGAATGCGACTGTCAATTTTAGCATGCATGCTAACTTTTAGCATGCTAACACTTAAATGGAGACCACGGTAAACACGATACTTCGTAAACATCCGCATGTCAGCATCGTCTTCACGTCGTCATGCTGGCGTTACACAAGTTATCTGGTGACAAAATGTGACGCAGCACTGGGCTTTAAACATTATGATTACAGAAACTACAGATCCCCACAATAAACATCATCGTTCTCTCGTCAGGAGCAGAGGGACGTTTGATACATGCATGAACTCGCAACCCACAGAAGTCTTTCCTAAGCAGAGAAACGATGTCATGGGAACATTGCTGTAGTTATTGATTTGACTCGCTCCGCTGCGTCTGCTGCCACCACAGAACCAGACTCCTCCGTGGTCACGTCCAGAGTTGGATCCGGTTCTCCTCCAGCGGCGGACGAGCACACGGACGGCCCGGTTCAGCCGGAGGAGGGAGAGGAGCTACACGAGATGATGATGGCCCGACAGATGTCCATCAGAGAGAGGTGAGCCGTTTGCTCGGCTTTGGTTTCTCAGCTCAGAGCGACTTTGTCGTTCTCTTCTTCTTTTCTGCTTTACTCCATGTTTGACCATGTGCAGGTACTGTTGAACTGTGCATTTCAGCTTAGCCTATCACAAACTCCTTTTTATATTAGTTGATCAGTAAATAAAGCCATCAAGGGTCGGACCGAAATAAGAGAAGGGTCACTTCCTTTTGTTTTAGTTTTAAATGTGCGTTAGATGGAGACAGAAAATGAGATCATGAAGACGAGACTGAGCAGCAGCAACAACAACAACGATAATACCACATTGGATATGGAAGTGATGGATTTGACATTCATGCCTGAGCTCATCAATGCCACTAAACGCATACATCCAATGTAAATAAGACAAAGATATATTGTCACTACAACGAGGCATTTGCTGGCTCTCCTGGCCAGCTGCTTGTTTTCCAATGTAGCGTTTTTTTACATCGCAAATGCAGGTTTTCTCATCATAACGCGGGCTCGTCCGGTCGATGGATGAGTGACGGTCAGTATCGGATTCCCTCACAAATTAGACAATGACGCAAGTCCAGTTGTGTCACGCTGTGTCCGCTGTCTGCCCGTTCAACCGGCAGCTGTCGCGCTCTGAATTGATCGGTGACATAATGGAAGTAAACTGGTGTCCGAGTCCCTCCCATACTCCATTGGAGTTTGTTTTTTTTCACTGGAGGCAGGATCCGTATCCCAGACGGAGCTGGCGACTGCGGTTCAGAGTTCACTTTCATCCTGTGTTTGCCGTTGTCGTGGAGCCCCTCTGGGCAGGACAGGACGACCCCGCGCCGGGTCACAGAGGGCCGGTTGTCAGAGGGCCGACCCCTCCATTATGGCTCCAGTCTGCTCTCCACTCAGAGATGACCGCCCAATAGTTGAGCCTCTGTTCTTCTCACGCTACACATGCGCTCGCTATGGCAGTTTTTTCTTCTTCCACGGCTCATTCAAATGAAGACGTGTTTTAAGAGCGAGCGCTTGGCACAAGAGTGCACACGCCTATATTTACTTTCGCAAAAATATACCTCAGCACCTGTTTATGTCCCGGCTCCTGTTACACTGACCGACATCTCGGCGTGATCTTTACGTGTAGCTCTATTTTAACTCTCGGCAGTCTGTTTACCCACAACGTGACAGTGTTGCTCATGCTGGCACGCTGTCCGTCCTCTGCTGTGTGTCTGGGTCTTCACTGCAGCTCTGTAGATGAGACCAACGCTCTCACCACGTGTATATACATGATATATTCAAGCTGTTTCTGCTCCCTGAGTATGAACTGTGATGCAACTCTTCCCCTCCTCCTCCTCCTCCTCCTCTTTTCCCTCCGTCTCAGAGTGGCATTGTTGAAGAAGAGCGGCGAGGCCGACTGGAGGAACCGGATCAATAGGAAGCAGGATGCGGCGAAGGCGGCCGCCGGCGATCAGCTCTGGGAGGCGGAGCAGAGCGTCAAGAAGAAGGTAACCACCTGACCTGCACACTCAGACGGCCGCCGTCCGTTTTATGTCCGTCACGCCACGTCCCGTGTCTTTTCACGTCATGTTTAAATGGTGGTGCCGTGGTTTAGAGTCCAATCACAACACAGGAACTCTTCCTGGGGACTTTGATTTAAACCCACCGGGTTGCATTTCCTGTATCGGCCTGCGAGGTCAGAGTTTACCAGGTTTTGATGTCTCCAAACAGACGGGGACGATGCACAAGCTCCTCTGTGTCCCTTCAACTCTTTGTCTCTTTCCTCTGTTCTCACACGGCTGTTGCATGTTTTGTTTCTGCTTTGCACTGTGTCAAGAGTCAATCTGCATGTGTCTGTCCTGGCAGGAGAAAAGATCATTTAATCCGACAGTATCTCATGGTGCATGCTGTTTGGCTGCCAGTATTATAATGAAATCATCTAATTCAATTGAAATGTTTTCTTTACCTGACTAACAAATAAGAATAATAGAAATCGCTTTATATTAAGATCTCTATGATTAGCGTCTAGTTGACAGGTAATAAAGTCATTATGAGTCTTGATAGGATGCTTATGAACGTGTTGTGCTTGTATGACTATTGATGTCAACAATAACAACATAAACACGTTAGATAAGACTTTTATAAGCACTTCTAGGAAACTTGTAAACAGTTTATAGACTGCTTAAGCCCTTATAATATAACATAATACATGTGTTAATAATGCTTTTATAAACTATTATCAGAAACTTGTGTCATTGTAAAACACTTACTAAGCTATTTGTTACTTTTTATAAAGATAATACATATGTTATTATGCAATTATTAGCCGTTTACTATGCACTTATGATCAGATATCTGAGTAGCTATGTTTGTTTATTTATTATTAACAATGCTTCATTGATTTGAGGTTGCATATTGTCTGTACATTTAAAAACGTCCATTAGTCATGTCATTGAATTTAAATACACTAAACATCTCTAAATTAACAATCTAATAGTATGTGTTTTCAACCGATAATCAAAAAACAACATAGATAGATAGATAGATAGATAGATAGATAGATAGATAGATAGATAGATATCTACAGAGCAGATTCCTCTGTCTCTAGATTATCTTGTATATTTGATCCAGTGGTTCTATCACAGTACATTGACAGGAATTTGAAGGCCTAGTTATTACATACGCTTGCGAGATGCCGTCTATTTTCACTTCATGACTTTAAAACACCTTTTGATCACAGTAATGATCCTGTAGTCCAACCTTTCCCTCCGCTGACCTGCATGTTACAACCTTTCATTCTTCTCTTTGCCTTTGGTTGCATGTCCTTTTTTATATCTTTATATTTCTTTAAATAATAAGAAATAAACCTAATTTCCTCCTCTGCATGTTGAGTGTGTGTCTCTTGTGTTGTCATCCTCTTTGTTTTCGGAGGGGCAGCAGGACGCCACACCTGCCTCTCTGTTGTGACACATTCAAACCGTCGGCGTCCACGTCGTCGGTTCGACTCTCCAGCTGCTTATCAGGGTTTGTTCAGCTCGGCTGCACGTATTTAGATTTGAGCTTTTCAGGCCGCTGAAGGTCAGGCAGAGTTTTGCTTTCCACGCTCTGATGCCGCCGTGAATGATCTGATGTTTTCCAGACCAAAAAACAAACAAAAATGTTTTAATCTGGTTCAAGTGATCTGCGGGTAGAGGGCGAGGGGAAGGACAATGCATGTTTTCATCCTCTGTCACCAGCAGCAGTGCACACCATTCAGACAATGTCCTGTTTTAGATCAGAGAAGAGCAACAGATGCAAAACATTCTTATCTCCAGCCTTATGTCGTATGTCTGTATGTCTGTTACAGTGCCAGAAATCCTCAAATAGTGTTAACGATGTTGTAAAGAAAAAAATGGAAGCATGTTACATTTTCACAACCTCTACTTCCAACCTCTCGCTCTGCTCGGTGTTCAGCACTTCAGTAGAAGTCTCAGTCTTCTTGGAGGCGCTGAATTTAATGTTTAATGTGTGATATATCAAAATGTTAAGCTTCCTTTCTCGCTGCTTTTTCTGATGGAAGCAAGAACTGTCAGAAAGAAAAAAAAAAACCTTGACGATAACAAAGTGTTTCACAGCTTCTGGCTGTGATGAACGGTGTTGGATTGGCGATTTGTTTATAGAAGACATGCGTTTCAATCCCGCTGGTTTGTTTTGAGGTTCAGAAGGCCTTAACATGCTCACTTCAGGAAGTCACAGTGGAGTCAAAAACCTTTGAGGGAGTCGCTCATGACTTTATTTCCTGGACAACAGAGACCTCTCAGAAACATGTCCCTCCCTCTCTCCTCTGGCCGCTTGTCTGCAGGACGACGAACTGATGATGATGATGATCGATGAGTTCGCCGTGCCCGAACAGCTATGGGTAAGACACACACACACACACACACACACACACACACACACACACACACACACACACACACACACATTGAATGTGCACACATACACAAAAGTATACAAATAAATGGATATTAGAAACGAATAATACAAAGGCCATAGCACATGTTTACTTAGAACAAAAACTGAATTAAAATGTGACATAATTATCAAATTCCGTTTCCTTTACTTTACCTTTTTAATGTTTTTAGTTGTCTTTAGTTTTTAATGTCATATATTCTGTAAAAAGTATTTATTTATTATAGATTTTACTTGTGGAAAATGTTTTTTAAGGCTGATTCTGATGTTCAAGCAGACTAATTAAACAGAGTCCAACAAGACGAGCTGCTGATGGTCGTGGAGCATTTAGCAGCTTGGAACAGTTTTTATTATTTAAATTAATCTGAGTTTAATGTAAAATAAATTATTCTCTATCGTAATGACACACCCGGGACGTTAATGAAAACTTTAAAATAGCATATGGAGTACAAGGAACCCATTAGGAAGGGCATGGCAATTTATTATTTACATTAAATACAACTGGACAGTTTTTATTTATTTTTTATTTAGTATTGCATAAACTTTATGGACTTGTGGGAAATAAAAAGAACACAGGTTGAGGTATCTTGACTTTTAGTTCTGAGGTTAGATAAAGCCCACTGGATCCTGCACTTCCCAGAATGCATTGCCCACCGCTTTCTAACCCCACACCGCTTGCTCGTGACACCGGCCTCCTGCTCATGAACGTGTGGCCTCACGCTGACATCACCACAGCTACTCAGAATCCTCTCAACGCTGCGTCCTCTCTCGGTGGCTGTGTCTCCATAGGAGACTTTCTCTCCTCCTCCTGAGCCTCCCTCCCGCACTCCTTCCCCCGATGAGTCGGCCAGCCAGGTAGGACGCCTCACCCGCTGTCGCTGCACGCATTGCTCGCCCTCTGCCTGCCTCCACCCCCCACATTACCCCGACCACCTCGCTAGGCTCTGAAATGCAAAACCTCAATACTCTGCAAAATAAAGGAGAAGCACAAAGCTCTTTAGCCAGAAGAGAGTGTGTGTGTGTGTGTGTGTGTGTGTGTGTGTGTGTGTGTGTGTGTGTGTGTGTGTGCGTGTGCTCCTCCGCTCCTCTCAGAGGTCACGGGTCAGCATGCCCGTCCTGTGGCGTCAGACGCCTGTGCAGAGCTTGGACATTTTGCTACCATCTCTTCACCCTCATTCTCTAAACCCTTCATCCTTTCTTACCTTCCTCATCGCACGCCTCTGGCTTGTGAAGAACGCCAGATCTCCGAGACCCACGCAGGTGGATGAGAGGCACCCCTGGAGACGGAAGGTGACCCCTATCAATGCCGCATGAGAGTGCTCTCGCAAGTCCCCCCCCCTCCCCACCCGCTTCCCAAGTGGCAGTATTTGCACATAAACACACACAGTTTAGATGCAATGGGTCATGTTATAATTAACCACTACAGGTCACTTGTCTGCTCTTGTTCTTTGTCTCCACTTTGTGAACTAACGTTTATTTTAACTTTAACAAGTGACTTTAAAACATTTCTAAAGTCATCCAGTGGAAAAAGAAGTCTGTCAGTGGTCACCCGAGCCCTCTGTCCCTCTGTCCCTCTATCCGACCATCGCGAAAGAGGTATCTTATTAACGCCTGGAGGGAATTTCTTTCAATTTAAATGCCCTGAGTCAATTTAGATGGTCAAAGGTCAAGATCACTGTGACCTCACCTAAATGTATTTTTTTGCCATGACTCAAGAATTCATACACAAAGTCCAAAGGGATAAAAAAATTGTCATTTTGGAAGGTCATGGATGGTTGGCGGAGGCATCGGACCACAAGGCAGTAATTCTAGTTTCCTGTAGCGTGACAACATAGTCAAAGTGCCCCAGTCATTCCAGGAAGTCTCACAAAAAGCCCTGTTGGGGATTACCTCCTCCCGAAAGGCTTCCTGGAACGCATGGGACACCACAAACGTTGAGCCCTGAGGTGGAATATTCCTTTGAACTGGTCTGTGCATCAGGAGTGTCTATTGTCACCGACAGTCACGTCTCTTCACTCAGAGAATAGCCGAGGCGGAGATGGACTGCCAGGGCACGGAGTCTCACCTGTCCATCCGGGAGAGGAAGCGGCTGATCGTAGCCCAGGAGGAGGCCTGGAAGACGAAAGGCCACGGAGCCGCCAACGACTCCACCCAGTTCACTGTGGCCGCACGCATGGTGAAGAAAGGTCAGAGGGGAGACTCAACCTCTGTGAGAAAAATGTACTCGACACCTGGTGGTAAAAATCAATAATCAGGACATTTATTTGTTGCAAGGAAGGAGCAGAGTCAGAAGTACAACGTGATAGACAAATTGCACATCCAAGACTGCTCGCCGAATGAGCGAAGCACCACCTTGTTAAATAGCTTAAGGTTATCAATACACCAAGGCCACCATGACGTCTTCATGGCTTCATCCCACCGTGACGTCTTTAGATTGGCCTCGGCATGATACGATAACAATAGAATTGCACGTTCTTTCAGACTGAGACATACAGATTCCCCTGTCTCATGGCCATCAGGAGACATGCCAAGTTTGTGTGTAATATTAAACAGAGACAGCAAGATGAGAAGTCTGAATACAACAGTGAAACAGTAACTGATTATGCATGAATACGTTTTTCTTCCAACAACCACACATCCTCCACAGGTCTTCTCCATCTCTCTGAGGCACAAGCACACATGCTCATCAAGCACCAGGCTGTGTCTTTATTCACCGCGACTCAGTTTTGACAATCCAAAAATTTGAGAGAAACGACCTAAAAAAACTAGCAACTTCAGTGTAAATATGACATCATACCATCATGCAACAGTGGGCTAACAGGCCCCTCCCCTGCAGGCGATAGCAGGACTCTTACATAGTGACGCAATCCCTCGTGATGTCCAGCAAATGAAAGCTCCAACATTTTAATAATGATAATAATACAGGGATCCATCCCACAGGTGTGTTTAGCGGTGTTTACTCCTCTGCGTTAGTTCGAGTTGAGCAAAGAGCGAGTGTCTTCAAGTATGACCTTTTCTTTTGGGCACATCAAACCAATGTCTAGTGACATCACAACCTTTTGTCTGTAAAACTGGACAACGAATGACATCAGATTTGTATTCTTTACACATTGTACGTGTCGCACCAGGTAACCGTATCATGCGTTTTGGGTCATGGGATGCTCATACCTGTCTGTGTTCCTCCAACAGGGTTGGCCTCCCCATCAGCCCTCCAGTCTCCAGTGTCCTCCAAACCCAAGAACAGCAGCCTTGCCATCTCCAAACCTCAAGAAGGTCAGTTTGACACCAACCACCGTGTCCAAAACCAAGTCTGCACGCAGTTAATGAGCTGAATTGTTGACTTTAACTTGGATGGGTTTAAAAACGGAGTCTGGGTCGCATCTTATTTGAACACAGTGTAATCGTTTTTCTTTGCTTCTCTTTCACAAGACATGGAGGAGATGTCTGATACCGAAGGTCTATTACTTTTTTAATAATTTTCTGTTGATGTTTCACTGAATGCAATGTTCATCGTCATCACCAGAACCACAAAATAAAAAAGCCCCACTTCTATTAGGTTATCAAAGCCTAATAGGATATTAACCATGTGATAACGTCTCCATCCTCGTGCATGAGTCTGGAGTGCAGACAGGATTCACCTCCAGTGGCTGTTCAGTGTTAAAATGCTTGTGACGGACAATAAATATGTTCAGATAACTTCATAGTGACCGTGTGCAACTGTTCATTCATGTTCAGTCATTGTTCCAGATCACCGTCAATAAACAACAGGAGCTCAGACCTCCTGCCTGTTTAGAGATAAAGTCAGATCTGTGCTCCAATCACAGCCAACATATGGCTCTAACAGGTGTGTGTGTGTGTGTGTGTGTGTGTGTGTGTGTGTGTGGGGTTGTGCAGAGATCAAGGCCGTGCCAGATCTGAACCTGGAGTCGGACATGAAGCTGGATAAACTGGAGTCATTCCTCGGCAAGATCAACAGCAAAGGTCAGTCATGTTCGGCACGCTGTCATCGCGCCGCTGCTGCAGAGTCAGAAGAATGTTCCCACGTTGCAACCGTGCAACCGATTATAGACATAACAAAGAGTTCAATCTCCTGGTGGATGTCAGGTGTGTGGCAGAGACCAGACGTAATGAATTTAACGCCGTGCTCTCCGTCTCGCTCCCTGTAATTCATTCGAGAAGAGAGAATCTATTCGTGTTGCATTCTCCCTTGAAGATGTATCATGCTTTTGTTCATAACGTGGAACAGTTCGGTGCTGTGGCTTCAGCAGAGCCTCGTTTGACTTCTGCACCTTGTTGTAGAAGTGTTACTTTAACACAAGGCCGACATGTTGGATTAGCATGAACACCTTCACATAAAGGTCCCAACAGCAAAACATCACGTCTACGTGATTTAAAGTAAGAGTAGATGTGTGCAAAGAGAGTGTTATATTATTTAATAATAATAATAATAATAAATGAATACTATGATATTATTTATCTCATGTTTATATTGAGTACTTTTTTTTAATGTTGATGCTTTGGCAACGTAACATAAAGTTGCATTGAATTTAATTTATTACATGCACTGTAATAAAATGATCTCTTAAGTATCATCGCTCATGCACAAATACAATAAATCCGCTAAATAAACCACGAAACGCTGTGAACCACTTTACAGGCATGAAAATCCCTCACCTTTCGGCGAAATTCGCCTTTTTGAAACCAAAATAGGTGACCTAGGTGAATCGTGTAGATTCGGTGAGTTTTTTGGGGGAGGGGCGAGGGGAGGGGTTAGTGTTCAGTGAACTGCCAACGGATGCGCGTGCCAGAAGGGAGCGCGAGTGCATGGTAATACTAGAAAATTTCGCAAGAAATTTTGAAAGTGTGGCTACTACTGCCGTAAGACGTCGCAATATATAGCTTTTGTTTCTGACGCCCGTCTCTCCTCCAAAGCACTTGAGTTGGTTTGTGTGTTAAACTGATTGGCTGATATGAAGCACCTGTGTGCTGCCGTCGTCATGGTGACCAAGTGAGCGCCAGCAGACTGATTAGAGGCAGACTGGACTGTGGACTTAAGGAAATAAACTACTGAACGTCCTGAACACACACAAACGTATATGAAATATCATATGACCTTATTAATGATCACAGTGTTGACAACTACACAATATAAAACACACGTAAACGTCTTTGTGTGTGTATGTATGTGTGTCTGTGTATGTGTGTCTGTGTGTGTGAGACAAACAGACAGAGAGACAGAAGTCATCTGTGTTGTGTGTGTGTGTGTATGTGTTTGTTTGTTTGTGTGTGTGTATGTGTTTGTTTGTTTGTGTATGTGTGTATGTGTGTCTGTGTGTGTGTGAGACAAACAGACAGAGAGACAGAAGTCATCTGTGTTGTGTGTGCGTGTGTAAGTGTCTGTGTGTCTGTTAAACTGCCCTAACGAGAACACCTGTGGGTCGCTAGAGCAAAGGTTGCCATGGTGATGACTTCAAAGGGACTTCCTTACGCTGAGCTTAATAGACCTAAATACTGTGGAACTCCTTTCAAACTATTTAAAAAAAATGGTACTTTAAAAGCCACTATTGCTTCGATATCGCATATTGAGCGTTAGGAAGACCTGATGAACAGATACTGTGACTGGCGAGTCTGTACGATAAAACATGTGTCTGTACGGACGATTTACAAATCAGGTACGAGCTTCAGGGGAGACGTGGCTTTGGAGGGAGATTTAACATGGCGGCGGATGGCAGAGCGAGGTGGACTTGCTCTCACATTCAGTCCGATTTCAAGACGTCTGAGTCTGTTGGATTCCTATTGACCGCAGTTTATGACAGAAGACAAGATTTCCAACGTTTCTATCCAACAATGGTGTATGAAGAGTGAACATTGTGCGAGTAAAGACAAAATACGTTTTATTTTTTTAGCAGTTTCTGTCGCTTCTTCTCACTCTGTTAATTGGTGCGCCACCCTCTACGAACATTTCGTGAAATTTTTTTGACAGTTTTTGACGTTTTTTGCATTTTTCGGGAAAACGGCCGGGCGAATCTCTTAGAAAAGTCATACCTCACGATTCCTGCGCAAACCGCACGTTTCGATGTATTTTTTACGCATGTGCTGGCAACGCTCTGGGAGGAGTAGTCGTTTGACTATAAGAAGAATAATAACTAGAAAATTTCGCAAGAAATTTTGAAAGTGTGGCTACTACTGCCGTAAGACGTCGCAATATATAGCTTTTGTTTCTGACGCCCGTCTCTCCTCCAAAGCACTTGAGTTGGTTTGTGTGTTAAACTGATTGGCTGATATGAAGCACCTGTGTGCTGCCGTCGTCACGGTGACCAAGTGAGCGCCAGCAGACTGATTAGAGGCAGACTGGACTGTGGACTTAAGGAAATAAACTACTGAACGTCCTGAACACACACAAACGTATATGAAATATCATATGACCTTATTAATGATCACAGTGTTGACAACTACACAATATAAAACACACGTAAACGTCTTTGTGTGTGTATGTATGTGTGTCTGTGTATGTGTGTCTGTGTGTGTGAGACAAACAGACAGAGAGACAGAAGTCATCTGTGTTGTGTGTGTGTGTGTGTATGTGTTTGTTTGTTTGTGTGTGTGTATGTGTTTGTTTGTTTGTGTGTGTGTGTATGTGTGTCTGTGTGTCTGTGTGTGTGAGACAGACAGAGAGACAGAAGTCATCTGTGTTGTGTGTGCGTGTGTAAGTGTCTGTGTGTCTGTTAAACTGCCCTAACGAGAACACCTGTGGGTCGCTAGAGCAAAGGTTGCCATGGTGATGACTTCAAAGGGACTTCCTTACGCTGAGCTTAATAGACCTAAATACTGTGGAACTCCTTTCAAACTATTTAAAAAAAATGGTACTTTAAAAGCCACTATTGCTTCGATATCGCATATTGAGCGTTAGGAAGACCTGATGAACAGATACTGTGACTGGCGAGTCTGTACGATAAAACATGTGTCTGTACGGGCGATTTACAAATCAGGTACGAGCTTCAGGGGAGACGTGGTTTTGGAGGGAGATTTAACATGGCGGCGGATGGCAGAGCGAGGTGGACTTCCTCTCACATTCAGTCCGATTTCAAGACGTCTGAGTCTGTTGGATTCCTATCGACCGCAGTTTATGACAGAAGACAAGATTTCCAACGTTTCTATCCAACAATGGTGTATGAAGAGTGAACATTGTGGGAGTAAAGACAAAATACGTTTTATTTTTTTAGCAGTTTCTGTCGCTTCTTCTCACTCTGTTAATTGGTGCGCCACCCTCTACGAACATTTCGTGAAATTTTTTTGACAGTTTTTGACGTTTTTTGCATTTTTCGGGAAAACGGCCGGGCGAATCTCTTAGAAAAGTCATACCTCACGATTCCCGCGCAAACCGCACGTTTCGATGTATTTTTTACGCATGTGCTGGCAACGCTCTGGGAGGAGTAGTGGTTTGACTATAAGAAGAATAATAATAATAAGCCCGCAGGAGAACATGAAGTGTGCTTGCAGCATGGGGTCTATGACCCCATGCGGCTGAAGCCACACTTAATAATAAGCCCGCAGGAGAACATGAAGTGTGCTTCCAGCATGGGGTCTATGACCCCATGCGGCTGAAGCCACACTTAATAATATTTGATGGTATATCTAAGTGAAGTTACCCAGGAGCTCTGTTGACATAGACTTAGCTAACGTTAGCTACAGCTTGATGAATTGAGTCATTGAACACAGCAGCAGAGAACGCGACGTTAGCCAGCTAGCTAACGCTCCGGTGGAAAGTTATTAGCTAACGCAGCCGTTAATGAGGAGGTAGATTCTGACGTGAGGGGACTGAGGTGACCAGACGTCCGGATTTAAGCCGGACAGTCCGGGTGTTCAATGTCCTGTCCGGCGTCCGGCGCAGCATCAAGTCGGACGCGTATTTGTCCTCCTTTTTGGAGCCGCGCGACCGCGCCAGCGTTTCTGAGATTGGACTGTGAGACGCGGAGAAAACTTGAAGTTGTCATCTTCATAAAGAGGACATCTTTGATGTGACGCGTCGAGTCTTAGCCAATCAGCGTTAAGATGTCTCCAACGGCCGTTTCTCAAAACGCGATCTTCTCTGTATTTGTCAAGAAGTGCCGCATGACATTGTAAAGCTTCGCTTAGCGTTCAGAGTCCGTTGGAATTGCATCCAGTTTGTATGTTACTTTCTGTCGCCTGCGACATGTTCCGTACTAAGAGTTAACTAACAGCGGGGGATGTTATGATTATCCATGTAATATATATGTGTGTGTGTAATGTATCTTCTTTTTTTTAAGTGAGTAAGGTGAATCTCCCCTATATTTACAATGTCCATGCCTGAATAAATATGTAGCAGAACACACTAAATACAAAAGACCTTTAATGTCTTGACATTAAATTGGGGGTGATCGATTGTGATTTGTGGTGTTTTTTAATTTAGACAAAATGGAGTCAAATATACTTTAAACTATTCAATATCATGGAAAGAAATGCAACAAAAGAAGAGCAGGTCTTGTATTGTTTTACGGCACAGCCAAATACAAATAATGGTGTAATTTTGTGTTCATAAACGGTCAACAACTAACATTTACTACTTTGTGTGTTTGTAGGCAAATTCAGTTGTGTGCAGAAAATGACAAAATTACTCATTAATTGTTTGAACAACAATCTGGTTGGATATGAGGACATGGAGGATTTGTGTATAGAAGTAAAACTTGTACTGGATTCATGTAAAGTTTTCCTCACTAATCAAAGTCAGCATGAATAAATCAATGAGCTCATCTCATTGGTGCTTGCACAGGCTTCGGGGAATCGTCTGTCGTAGTGACGTCAATGACATGTGCGTATTACATGATCCTGACCCGGCCTCATCTTGTCCTCCCGTCAGTGTCTGGACTGCCAGAAGCAACCATCACGGTCACACAGAAGAAGGTGAAGGAGGTGATGACCCTCGAAGACGAAACCTTTTCCAAGTTCTACCGCCAGGTGGAGGAGCTTCCCACCGCCGCCAACAAGGTGCAGATGGACTTTGACGACTTCGACGATATCTTCGGCCCCCAGTTGCCAAAGTAAGCTCTCGCCCGCCGGAGCTCATTTTTTTTCTTCAGCCTTCCATCATTGTCAGACTCTCTTCATGTTCCCTTCTGTCGACCACGCCCCTTCCCCTCTGACTCCTCCCCAGGCTGACCTCGGAGATGGAGCAGCACAAGCGGGCGGTGCGGCCGGCGCGTAACGTCCAGTCGTCCAGGAACCCTCTGAAGATGCTGGCCGCCAGAGAGGACATCAGACACGAGTACACGGAGCAGAGGCTCAACATCGGCCTGCTGGAGAGCAAGAGGATGAAGGCTGAGAAGAGTGAGCGAGGGTGGAGGGGCTGGGAAAGAGCAACACACAAAGGGACAATAGGAATATTTTGTGGGACAGTTGTTGTTGTTTTTTCTTGTCTTCATGTACATCAGACACGGTATTGTCAGAACGATTCGTTCATCCGGTGTCTCAAACAATACAAGGCAGAGCAGAACATCTGAATCGTAAGCGTCACTCTCATTGCGCAGTCTGTAAACGCTCATTTGAATGGAGCGAATGACCTACATCTGGATGGGAGTCAGTTTCCTGTCATTGTGCAGAGCAGAGCTCAAAAGCTGGACGAGGTCTGTTGCTGGTTTTGAGAGTGATGTTAGATAAGCCACAAAGTCAGAGTCATGCTACTACCATAACTTCCTCCTTCACCTCTTCTGACCGCAATGAAGCAAACACTTAAACTGTCTCTGGGGGGCTACGTATGCGTTACAGGCACGTACAGACCGGGTTCGTCTGGCATGAAAGGTCATCGCCTCTGCAGCCGTTGTCTCATCTGTATGAAGGACGGTAAATGACACCGTTGAATGTATATTTCCCTTCTCATGTTCTCTGTTGTGTTCACTGCAGTGAACAAGAACTCTGGTTTCTCCGACGTGGCTCTGGCCGGTCTGGCCAGCAAGGAGAACTTCAGCAACGTCAACCTGCGCAGCGTCAACATCTCCGAGCAGATGTCCAACAACAGCGCCGTGCCGTACAAGAAGCTCATGCTCTTGCAGGTCAAAGGTCAGTGGAGTGAACAGGTGGCTGAGACCATACGCAGAGCGGTGCACATGCACCCACAACCAGGGCTTTTATTTCTTCTCGTTTAGGATACAAGAGTTATCCAGTGATAAGTCTAGACTCTAAGTCTCGATTGTAATTGTAATTCAGTTGTAATTGGAGTGATAATACGGCCATCTTGCCCACATTTGTACAGGCCATGAATGTAGTATGTATGTAACAAATGGTTCTCAACAAGTGTCCATCCAATTTCACATATTGGGCTCATTAAACTCCCCTTTAGTTTTATTTCCAGCCACAGGCTAACTAACAAAACTCCGTCCTCCTTGCATCGCTCTATAAGGATTTGTCCTGAGGGGCCACAGAGGCCATCGTGTCTGTCTGTTGAAAGCACAACCCTCACAAAAGTCAAATTTGAGTATTTAGTAAACATGTTGCATCCTCAAGCACGTCTAGTCAAACATGCCAGGCAAGCAGAAAGGGATCCAGAAACATTTGACGATATTTTCCTGATCTTTTAAATCAGGTTGTTTGCGAGGCAGCGATGACACTCTGCGGTTGGCTTCGGTCTCACACAAAGCTTTGGCGGATGCTGCTTCAAGTGCGTCCGTTCCAGAGGAAATCTAAAATGGTCGTCGGCTTATTTATGGTGTCTTTGCACGCCTGCCGGTGACAGCTGTGGCTCTACCTCGCACTATCCTGGGCCAATCCTCTGCACTTTGTTATGAGGCCGGCCGTCCCGACCTGACAGTGTTGGCCGTGGTGTTGTTAGAATAGCTTCTGCTTGGATCACCTGAAGAGCCAATGGGATCAGGAGTCACTGAGGCCCCTAAAAAAAAACTAAAACAACTTGTAACACATTTAGGATTTGAATATACAACATACATCAGCTGGAAAGGGCATTCAAAGAGTGCAGACTGTACAGGGCCAACTGGCGGCGGCCCGACACCCCCAGTTTGATAATCCAGGCATGCTGACAGCGATAACCGTAACTGTCATCGATAAGCCACCTGTCTGTTGTTTTTTTTATCAAATGTTTTCCACTGCCCATGTAACACCAGGCCGGCGGCACGTCCAGACCAGGCTGGTGGAGCCCAGAGCGTCCTCCCTGAACAGCGGTGACTGCTTCCTCCTCGTCACGCCACACCACTGCTTCATCTGGACCGGGGAGTTCGCCAACGTCATCGAGAAGAACAAGGCGAGTCCGGCTCTTGAGCGCCGCCGAATGACAGGGAAGGTAGCTCAGATAGACGCGAGTTTCATCCACATCGACACAGGTGGAGTGAGGGCAGGCTTAACGCGCAGGATGTAAGCACAGAGCCACTTAGGAAGCAACTGTGGCACTGCAGCAGTACAGGAAGTGTGTGTTGACTGAAAGGAAGTGTGTGTCTGTGTGTTGTGGTAGGAAACAGACACAAAACAAGGCTATTGTTCATAGACTGCTCTACTGACCTGTGATTGGCTGAACGGAGCACTGACCTCAATTGGAGGAAGAAGGACCTCATTATTAATGAGGGGTTGTTTGAGTTTAGGTCATTAAAGTTCACAGACTCCTCTTCCTGAGTCATGAACCTGAACTCATCATGACAGAACCCCTTTAAATGCATTGTTCGCCAAGTACTACAAGTTCATCGAAAAAACAAAGACCCTCTGTGTTTTGGGATAATAATAATAATATAATAAGCCAAGTTTTTCTCAATTTGTTTTGTCCAGACTTCAGAGTTGGCAAACTTCATCCAGAGAAAGAGAGACTTGGGTTGCCGTGCCAACTACGTCCAGGTCATCGAGGAGGGCGTCGGCACGCACAGCCACGCAGCCAAGGACTTCTGGAAGATCCTGGGGGGGCAGTCGAGTTACCAGTGTAAGGATCCGTATCCGGCGTAATAAACCCACCCTGGAGGAACACCCAGGCTGATCGCCCGTCCTTCTTCTTGCAGCTGCAGGAACACCAGACGAGGACGAGCTGTACGAGGCCGCCATCGTGGAGACCAACTGCATCTACCGCCTGATGGATGACAAACTGGTCCCCGATGATGATTTTTGGGCCAAGGTGCCCCGTTGTTCCCTGCTCAGCCCCAAAGAGGTCAGATCACCTGCCTGGAGTCTAACGGCATCTTCAATGTGTTTACGGGATTTAAAAGCCTCTGTGTGGAGGATATTAATATTTAGTTCGTAGGCGCCACCCAGTGGTTATTACATAAAATATCCTGTGGGAGACGGATAAGCCTGCTGCTACTGTTGGATTGGAAAGATAAGGAATATCTCCGTCTGTTTCTGCACAGGTGTTGGTGTTTGACTTTGGCAGCGAGATGTACATCTGGCACGGAAAGGAAGTGACGCTGGCGCAGAGGAAGATGGCCTTCCAGCTGGCAAAGCACCTGTGGAACGGCACCTTCGACTACACAAACTGTGACATCAACCCGCTGGACCCGGGGGAGTGCAACCCTCTCATACCCAAGTATGAGAACATGTACTGCATCATGAAAGAACAGTGTGTGTTTACACCGTTATCTGGGGATGAGGAGACTCCACAAACTTTAAATGGATGGTTTGGTTAGTGTGTAAAGATGTTTGAGGAAACAGACAAATACAGCAAGTAATGTACTGCTGTGGATGGGGGCAGCAGCTAAATTATATTTTAGAAACCTAAAGTAGTCAATATCAGTAGAAGTGTACATTATTTTTTAGAATCAATCAATGTAGAAGTAATTCTACATTGCAGAACAGGAGATCAGTTAACTTTAAAAACACCAAAACATGACCTTTAAAAACGCCAAGGTCAAACAATAACACAAACAAACTGAATGGTCGCGAGGTAAAAATGACTGTTTTGTCAAAGGCGTCTTGTCTTTGAAAAGAGCATAAATAACGACTCCGGTTCCACAGTGAAAATATTGTAAATATAGCATACACTTAAACTGATGTAGATATTTTCAAGGTGTCTAAAAGAGGTTTTGCTGCTGCACAGTACTTTGCTCGTGTGCTGGATCTTCAGTGGGTAGTAATACACTGATGGAGAAGTACTTCAATCACAGGTTCCCATTTGCTGTGTGAGGTAAAACAACGATGGCAAACCTTTTGGTGGAAGTGCTGGTAATGTGTACTGATGCACTGCATCCTCCTCGCCTGCAGGAAAGGTCAGGGCCGACCCGACTGGGCCGTGTTCGGCAGACTGACTCAGCACAACGAAACCACCCTGTTCAAGGAGAAGTTCCTGGACTGGAGCGACTCGAGGAAAGCACCAAGCCCCTCAAAGAGCAACGACCACATCACAGATCTGAAGGTATCGAAGAGCACTTCAGCATCGTCAAAGTCCAGTGACTGCAACTGATGTGGTACAGAAGATAACAGAGAGCATGAGAACTTTACGTCCACTCATTTACGTCCTTTTCCCTCCAGGAGCAGTCCAGCTCGGATCAGCCCCACGCGTACGACGCCTCCCTGATGCTGCCCCTCCATAGGGCGCCCGTCAGCACCAAACTGGACGGGTTCGACGTGGGGCGGGGCTACGGCCTGGTGGAGGCCGAGGAGTGGCGGAGCTGCGAGATCAGCACGCTGGCGGTGGAGGTGTGGCACATCCTGGAGTTCGACTACAGCCGCCTGCCGCGCCAGAGCATCGGCCAGTTTCACGAGGGCGACACATACGTGGTGAAGTGGAAGTACATGGTCAGCGCCGCGGGTCAGTGTGCTCTCTTTTCATTTTTACACACACACACCGGAGGATCTTGGGTTCCATTTTAATAGTCAATAGTATACCATCTGAATGTATTTAAGTGCTACTTAAGTTACACTAACAACAAGTCGGGTAGTTTCAACCCATCCACAACTTCTGAGAAAATATAATGTTTAGATTGAAAACGAATGAGAGGACTTCCAGAACACTACATGATCCTAGTTTTTAGTTTCAACTGCTTGTCATGTCTTATTATTGCACTCATTCATATGTTCCGGCACATTCATCATGCAGTCGGAGGTCTTCAGTTTCCTAGTTGCAAACAGGAATCCTTCCTCTGGCCCTTAAAGCAGATTTAACAACTTCCAGGACACGAATCGTGCCAATTGGAAGAAGTCCCATTTACTCTTGTATTTTCCGTATTATGATGATTTAAGAGTTTCTATATTAAATGAAACAGAACGGAACAGCTATTTAAATTTGATACTCATAAGTCGGATACCTTTTTTGTTTCTAAAGCCTGGAAAAACAGCTCTAATTTATGTTGCTACTCTGGTTTCTGGTCTGAATGACCTGTAAGCCTGCTCGGGCTGCCCGTTTTCATTTAGCATGACTTAATGAAAAAAAGTCTTAGATTGGGTTGCCAGTTCCAGATGTGGTGGGATTGCCTTCTGTTTTTATATTCTCTACTCTGAAGTCTTCTAAAATGCAGGAAATTAATCCATTGGATCATGTACCTCTTCCTTATAAAAGGATGTTCCATCATTGGCTACAAAAACAATCTGTCTGAAAAAAATCTTTGGTAAACCGCACAAAAGCGTTCAGATCATCTGTCCCTCTCTGGCCGTCAGTGGGGAGGAGACGGAACCC
>NW_027175909.1:2875000-2877500 GCF_023055335.1 Clinocottus analis
ACGGCTCCTTCCGGCTTATTTTTGGACAAATTGCTGTGCATGTTCTTAAAATGTACGTTATTCTGTACAGTGACGTGTGCACTCACAAGAGGGATTTAAATCAAATCCTCTGCATTTGATTGGACCTCTGAAAAGTGGGCGGTTGCAGATCGATTAATTGGCTGTCATAACTAATTGGTTGAAATTGGTCAGTATTAATTTACGTGAGCACACGTCATATTTAGTTTTACAGGAAGAAATGATGATTGGGTTTTTGCATACAAAAAGGAAGAGATACATTTTATATTTATATTTCTTTTGCATGTATTGTTAATTGGGTGCCCACTTTGACTCGGGAAGTGACCTTTCTTTTTTATTTAAAGGGCTAAAAAAGGCCTTTTTCATTTCAAGCAACCGTTGCATCTCCGGTTGCTTTGAGGTAGTGAACGGTCTGCGGGTGGACTGAGGAGTGACTGTCGCTGTGCTCCCACAGAAAGCGCTGGAGGCGACCAGAGAGGAGTACGGCGCTCTGCCTGGCTGGAAGCAGGTGAAGCTGAAGAAAGCAAAAGGACTTTTTTAAACGGGCGGGAACGGAGAGCCGACCTGAAGACGCCCCGGACACATCGGAGGCTCGGGAGCTCCGCCTCTCCCGAGGCAACCACACCCAACGATGAGGAACGATGAAGGTACGGAAGGAGGCGGCCAGTGAAGCGAGAGGCGGCGCCGGCTGCTTCCTGCTGCACGTTTCCCGCCAGCTTTTGCGTTGGCGCTTTGGTCGTACGAGTTGGAGACAAACGCACCTTACGAGAGGTTTATTGAATTTAATGTTAATGTATATATGTACCATAAGCAGAACAGCAGTGCCCCCGCACTGTCAGCCATGCAGCCGTCTGTCAGGAGCGGGAGCGGGCCTGTCAGCCAGTTCAGCACGCTCTGCTACTATCTGTGTTTGTCTGTTACAAATCATTTATATTTATCAAATCCATATAGGGTTTCTTTTTTCTTCTTTTTTAAAGTCCATGAATTTCCACTGAGCTAGAAATGATTAATACTATATGAGGAGGTCTGTGTCATGTTGATAAATACTGGAAATCGCAGAACTCTCTCTCGCTGTACAGTTCACCGCTTGCCATTTACAAACCCGACGATGCAGCCTTGTTGTCGTCTCGTGTCGTTATTGTGTCCGATAGAAGAAGAGGAATCAGGCCGGGGAGATGATGTAATGCGTTTGATTGTTTTCTTTTTTAATCCTTCAGTGTATAGTGCCTTGCTTCTGTGTACAGTTTCTATACAGGTTCTAGTCTGCATTTTGGAGACTTTTTGTGATATAAAGAAATATTAGAGAAATAAACTTTTTCTTGCCTTTTGTTTGACTTGAGCACAAATTATTTCTGCATTGACTCAATAATATACTATATTATATACAATATTGTGTTATTAGATTCAAAGCACAAACCCATGTATGAGATCCAGTGTTGTATATGTTCCAGTAGAGGGCAGTGTAGGACTGGTGTCAGTGGACTGGAGACATGACTGGTGCAGACGGTCAGTTGGAGTCATGGTGAGTCACATTGGAGTCATGTGCTATTACTTCATGAGTCTGAACACAGTGTGTGTCTGTCAGCATTCTGCAGTCAGACCTACCTGCTGGACAGCAGCTTCTTTTTCTGTGCTGAGCTGTTGAATGTTGACTGAATGGAAATGATAAAAACCAAGAAAGACAAAGACGGAGAGTTTTCCTCCACAACGGGTTGGAATATAAATCTGAACAAGATTAATAATCTAGGAAAGCAGAAAGAAAGCAGTAATTGTGTCAATCTCTCAGCCCGTTGCTCTTCTCTCTGCATTCGTGTCTCTATTCAAAATGAGGAAACTAAAACACCATCAAGAGACGGCAAATAGAGGTCGCTGGCGGACGCTCCGTGGTTTAGGGCCTTGAAGGAGGCGCAGCAGCTGAGATGGAGGAGGGTGGACACGTTCATCCTGGAAGCTGCACGGGAAGGAAAAGAAGAAAAATGTCAACGTTCATGGATCAAATATGTCAAAGTCTTGAGTTATGTCTTTAATATCCAAAG
Organism: Clinocottus analis; assembly: GCF_023055335.1. Taxonomy (NCBI): domain Eukaryota; kingdom Metazoa; phylum Chordata; class Actinopteri; order Perciformes; family Cottidae; genus Clinocottus; species Clinocottus analis. The sequence goes on from NW_027175909.1 coordinate 2,877,055, forward strand.
AATAAGTATGTAAGTACATAGACTCAAGTACAAGTTTGAGGTAGACGTACTCAACTTGAATATTTCTACTTTATACTTCCACTCCTCTACAGTTCAGAGGGGGATATGGTGTTGGGGATGAAAAATTAATTATATAGACATTTTTCTGTATTAAGTAATTTCATATACACAGTACATATACTTGTAATGAAGTATTTGTACTGTGCTCACCGGGTGTTGCTTCTTCCCCAACAACTGCAAAAAAAGGTACAGTGAAACTTTTTCTTTTTCACAACAGAAACACAAGAAAAATGTGGATATGAAAAAAATGTAAATGATAGACTTTGTTTAATGTTATTGTGTTATGTTAATTGAGGTCAACCTAGTTTCTGTTGTTGCTGGTGTCCACCAATGTGCAAAATATAGAAAAATCAATGCAGTAATGCTTCAATACTGTATTGTAGTAA